>NC_136013.1:10015551-10324301 GCF_048128805.1 Centroberyx gerrardi | reverse complement strand
CCTTTACACTGCTTTTTATTCTGTATTGAAATTTGAAGTTTCCCTCTGTTCAAACCGTACACTCACCGAAGAAATTAGTGCTTTAGCCCCAAACTTAGTTTCTGAGAATTCCGGTGTCCATATTTTCAGTGCACAGACATGAACATGATGTTGCCAAAAGGAATATTGGCAGCTATATCAGACTGAACAACATTCTTTTATTTTGCATTATTCAGGTTATTATTGTTGGGGTGATAGCAAACATCTGATGTATAGTTAATTATAGGCTACATACTATACAATGATAAAAATACTATAAAAATTGATCAAAGTGGTTGTCCATTTGCACTGTGTGTTCAAAGTGCAAAACACTGAAACTATTAACATTGTCTTTTCTTGGACGTTATCCTTGTATGCAGTGCGGGTCTAAGGCTGGTGGTGCCAGGTAGCTTAGGCTATGTAGAATTGGTGTTTTAAGTCTCCAGGGGTAAATGTTTGTTTTGATATTCAGCACAAAGAGGAAACTTAAATGATCTCCAGCAAGCTAAGCTAGAGTTTCAATCAGTAGTTTAGAGGAATAAAGTGTTTAAGAGCCTTTTGGGATTGAAGTTTATAACCTTGTTATTTTCTTTTTCTTTTTTTGAGAGAGAGCCACTATCCAGAGACTTTCAGAGAATACACTGAGAGACTGAGCCCACTGAGATAAATTGATAAATAGATACACAAAGTTGCTGAGGTCCAGCTTTTGATACCAGCCAGCATCTAGAGGAAAGACTGAAAAGCTTTCAGAAAACAAGCTCAGCAGCAATATGACCAAGTGGCTCAAAGTGCTGGACAGTTGTCTGCTCATTGTAATGTTCTCGGTTCAAGGCTCAGGCCCACTTTCCTCTCTTAAAGTAAATTTTCAAAGCCGACAGCCCAAGCAAAGACGCTGATAAAGCTCTGACAAAAAGTGCTTTGATGCAGTATGACCCATTGGCTCAAAGTGTTGGATGGCTGCACAAAGGTTTTGAGGTTGCGGGTTCAAGCCCGAGTAAATCAGTGAATTTTGAAAGCCGACGCCCAGCAGAAAGACTGAAAAGCTCTCAGAGAAGAGCTCTGAGTACAAAGGGGACCTGGTGGTGTGATGCCGTTGTCAACACGAACCCCGGATACGTCTGAGAGCGTAGGGTGGCTGGTTTGATTCCCTCCCTGTCGCCAGTAGCTGGAGTGCAAACTGTTCCTGCTGAGGTGGGTGACCCCGCTGTAAAGAGGGGTGATGAATGAGAAAGCGATGCCAGACTAAAGTTTTACCATGTCAACGTTTTTGGAAATGTTTGCATTACAAATTCCAATAGCCACCACCTGCCTATAGCAGTACAAGCCATACTCCTATTTGGAGCTTCTCAGTGTGTGATGTGTAAGCAGTACCAACGTTGAGTCTAATCTTATATTGTAAATTTTTCTGTGTGTTGTTGATTGATTGATACACTATCAAGCAGTCATTTTGTGTCAACGACATACAGTCTCTGTCTGTAGGAGCCAGCATGTATTACGTTCCTGACAGTCCTCATGTATTTCTTTGGAGCACCAAATCTGCTCTGTAAGCCAGTGTCTGTACCAGTCCTGTTACAAACATTGCAAACTGGTTTTAGCAATAACATTTCTCCACCATCAGGGATCAAAGCTATTTCTGAGATTGGTTCTGCTTCTGTTCGTCATCTGATTTCTACAACTGTTCACACTGCTGACAACAATAACATGGAAACACTGAAGATAGAGCGGGTTGAGATTCAAACCAGCATCTTCATACATGACAAGCACCTGTTTATCTCACTGAGCTATAGCCATGTACCTTCTGGGCTTCATTCATCAGCTTAGTGTGCTAAAAAATGTAAAAAAATATCTGATGGAAAGCAAATATTGTCCCATTGATAAAATCCTTTCTCACATTTACATGTACAGTGAAACAGTCAAGCACCCACGTCTCCTCTCTCTTTCTCTCTGTGCGCTTGTGTGTGTGTGTGTGTGTGTGTGCGTATGTGTCATGGTTTAATCAACAGCCACAGAACTTTAACTTTGACCTTAATTGTAAGTCCATTCTATTATAGCATGCAGAATCTCAGAGGGAGATTTGGCTATGTTTAATTCTATCACTTTAAGGCTAGTTGCTAGCTTCCTGTGACTCAACCTACTGCGCTCTGAGCTATCATGACAAATAGGAGAGGGAACGCTTGTGCCTGAGCAAACATTTGAGAGGAATATCATGGTAAATTACCATTTTTGTATGGTACATATTAATTTGGTGACCTTAAGTCACCTTTCACTACATTGTTGCTGTTGGTGCCGGTTTGCTTCACTGCAGTAACAGTGCAGTGGCAAGGAAAATGAGCTTAAAGTCAAGTGGCAACATGGTGCTAGAAGTCAAATGGAATAGTCCACTATAGCATATGATGCCACTAGAGCACACTGCACGCAGGAGATATGAAGCGTCAACACAGGAGGACAAATAGAAGATCAGCTGGTCACTCCTGCAGTTCATGGATGACAGAAAACACGTATTTTAGTGGCGTGTTCCCTGCTTCGACGCTCCGAAATTGAAACGAGTTCTGAGCTGAAGCTGGGAGCCTCATCAAACTGTTTTGACGCGCCACTTAACGCCTCTAGTCTGCCTGCAGCCATTGCTGATGCTAGCGTGTGACGCTTTCTATCTGTCCAGGGCTTAATGGTAAAACCGCCCCTGGGAGGCTGATGGGCCCTGTTGGCAAAACACAGTGTATTCTGTTGCTGCTGTGTAGATACATTAAAGTGGTAATCTGTGAGATTCCCATTTTTTTTATTTAGGCAACATCATTGCTGTGGTGTTTCAGTACTGCACATCACTTGTCAATTGACCAGTGTGTCCAGTACTGTGACGTCTTTTTCCTTTGATGAAGTTTGAGTTTCTGTAGGTGGCGCTCTTCTCCTTGTCTGTTCAGCCATGGTGGTTATCACTGCTCATGCAAACTTCCCAGTTCTTCTATTTACTCCAAACAAACGTCAAAGGCATCACTTCCTGTGCACCAGAGGATTCTTCCCAGGAAAGAGCTACCTGACAGAGTGGTTAGAATAGGAAATGTAGCAACTGTAAAAGCTTTCATGAATTGGGTATATTTGAATCCCTGTCGTATTATATCAATTGGCGATAGAGAGTAGCAAAACGGACATTAATCTTTATGAAAATGTTGCAGAATATCACTTAATATGAAATAGGTCTGCAGTATTTCAGTGTGCATTAGAATACTTTCATTGTTGAGTAGATTACTTTTGAAAGCTTCAAAAAGCTGACTTGGTCCAAGTTCACAGTAAACTTCTGCCTTCTTCAGCCTGAGCATCAGAAAGTTGAAAAGTCCACCTGACGCACCTTCTCTGCTTTTATCTTTTTATGCACTTGAGAAGCAGGTGGTGAGAGGTAACACATGAAACAGAATTACAGTTCAGAAGAAATCCCAGAGGAGCACAGGAGGCCACAAGGGGAGAAAAGCAAATAATCCCGCAGCTTCCTGAGACCAACAACTGATGGAAACTTTGGTGTACAATTGAACTATTTATTATGGGAAAACATGCAATATTTAATTGATCTCCATAGAGAAATTCTCTTCTCAGGCCACAGCAGGTGGATGCTTGGCCCTACTCACTACTCTATCATGCTGCTCAAACATGCACATCAAAATAAAAGCAACATGATGGAGTGAATAATTGGAATATACCGTATGTTATAGCTGTGAAAGTCCAATCAAAACTGTTTGCATGTATGTGGGACTATCAGGCAGCAGAAGGCCATTTAGCTGAGCTCATCTGTTCTCCTAGGTATCTAGGTACTTTGTGCCTCTGTCTTCCTATCAGTTTTGACTGGCACAATGCATTGTCAGCTACTTCCAAAATAGCTCAGGATTCAATACTTAGGAACCCTATAAGGACTTAGCCAAAATACTCTTGCTGAGCGGCCTACCTACAAATCCGGGTAGCTGTGCATTTTGTAGCTTATTCAAATTTGATTCATGAATATTTCATTTCCAATCCAAAGCGCTTTTTAACCTCATTTTCTGCCTCTCACTGTTGACTGATACACACAGTGACAAAAACTCACTCATGCTTTTAAATGCTAGGTTCTAATCTGAGAGAAATTCCTTTGAAAAAAAAAGATGGCCGAAACCCAAACTTGTATTGCAATATTTATGTGAGTGTCATATCAGACCTAGTTAGATTGCTTTTTTTGTCTGCCCAATTCTGCTCCCAAACATCCTGAGGGTAGAAACCACTTGCCAAAAAATCGCCCGATTTTAATTTCAACTTTGTTCTCTGTTGTTCCTCCCAGAAGTCTTGGCAGAGAATACAGCAAGCTTGGCTTGAGCAGGCTGGGCCTGGAAGCCAAGCTGACAGCGCCTTACTGAGGGAGAGAGAGAGAGAGAGAGAGAGAGAGAGAGAGAGAGAGAGAGAGAGAGAGAGAGAGAGAGAGAGAGAGAGAGAGAGAGAGAGTCAAGCTGGTGAATTTTTCATTTGGGTCTGAGATTGGGTATGGAAAAAGCCTGCTCCTACTGGCTGCAAGGAGTCCTGGGAGGCTCAGAGAGAGGATATATAGGCCTCCTCATTCAATTAACCACATACTGCTTTGTAATGTCACCCTCACATACACACACACACACACACACACACACAAACACACACAGTGAAGTGGGAACATGGCTAAAAAGGAAATGTCAGTTAGCAGCCTTCAAAGTGAGCTGCTCCTGGATGGTGTTCATGCGTTGCACATGAAGAGGAGCTTTTTCTGCTGCTAATGTTCATGTTGATCTGTGCAACAGACTCACATAGACTGGGCTCCCGCTGTGTGAGGCCCTTCTAAGGGTTCCTTCCATTTTCCTAATGAGGTTTTTTGTGGGAGTTTTTCCTTGTTCTCATTGGGAGGGGGGGGGGGGGGGGGGGGGGGGCATTTGAGACTGTAACTGTGATTAACGGCTATATAAATAAATTGTTTTAATGTATTGTTTTATAATGTGGGTGTTGTGAAGCCATTTGAGACTGTAACTGTGATTAACGGCTATATAAATAAATTTGACTTGACTGTTCATTAACTGTATGCTAATAAATGCAGACCATAAGCACACACACATGCACTGCATGCAAAAATAGGCTAATTTCTGTTGGCAGAGATTTACGAAATATGACACATGTCAAGATATGTTTGACAAACAGGCTAGATGTAATTCATTCAGAATATGTATGTTTTTAAATAGTTTAACTGCCAACTGAGCATTTGGTATTTACTTGAAAATGGCTGTTGTTGTATAGATATCACATCTTTGATTTGCTTTTAAATTAATACAGCAATATTGTGCATTTTGTGTTTACTTATTTTATCATGTTGCATTTACGCAATATGTAACTGACTCAATTGTTTCTTTATTGATCTGCACCGTGCTTTGAAATGTACAGACTCTCCATTTTAACAAATACTGCATCTCTGTTTTCCAAAGTCAGAACTCTTCTGTGTGCCTTATCAGTGTAGCAGATGTTCAGAAAGTTAAATTAAAAACAGCGCATTTTAGGAATGTGCTACTTAGTTCCATTCTGTCAGAAGTATCAGTGATAATGAATGAACTAAATTCTGCTGTATCCCTGGAGTTATAGTGACAGTGCTCCAAGCCTGACGCTCCCTTGAGGTACGGAGCAGGAGACTTTAAAATAAGCCAACTGCTTGTCACTCAGCATTCAGTATATGGGCCAGACAGAGCACACACAATTTTCACTGAGCAATATGTTTCATGTCTTCTCTCTGCTGTGACCTTTAAATGGCCCCTGACACTCACCACAGATACAGGCGCCATGTTGGAAAGAACAAAGTACTTTCAGACCATTTGTATTGAACTAGTTTTGATGAACTGTTCAAATGCTACGCTCCAGCACAGGGACATTCCTATATATGTGCACATTATTGATTCACGAACAAAACCTTGCCTGCGCCAGGCAAATGACTTCCCCTCAGGGTTCTTTAAAAGGTTTTGTACTCTGTTTATGATGTGAAATTCCCATCGAAAATCAATAGGTTTTTGTGCCGGACAGTTTTGTCCTTATTATCTCACCTCTGCTGCTGAATAATGAGGCCGATCTCCTGAGGGGGTTACGGGATTAGGGAGGCGGTATGATCGTGCCACAATGATTTAATCTCAGGAGCAACAGCTAAAGTGAAAATCACAGGATGGGACTATT
Organism: Centroberyx gerrardi; assembly: GCF_048128805.1. Classification (NCBI taxonomy): domain Eukaryota; kingdom Metazoa; phylum Chordata; class Actinopteri; order Beryciformes; family Berycidae; genus Centroberyx; species Centroberyx gerrardi. Next base: position 10,318,094 of record NC_136013.1, on the reverse strand, counting down.
TGAGCAGCCTCCAAGTGTCTCCGTGTCTAAACCAGGCACCGCCATGAGCCTATCACACCCTTGGGTGCTCTAGGAACACACAATTTTCATTAATTCCCATTTGAGCCTATATCCCTCTATGAGAACAAATATTTTACAGTCTAACAATACAATACTATTACATATATCTTGAGCCCTTGGCCTGACATGTCCATAACTTGTTGATATTACCTGAACACACACAAAGAAGGATAGTGGCAAACTCAACAATGTCAAGTTTATAGCATTTTAATATTTTGGCACAAGGGCAAAATCATGTTGAAAGGAGCCACAGTCTTCCACCTTTCCTTCTTGATCATAACAGCCATGTTCCCTATAGACAGACTCAGTGAAGCTATGGTCATAAAATGTTAACATTATTTGAATACTGGGGCAAAAGGATGCTTAAAGCAGGCCACAGCCTACCATTCATTACATAAGACCAAAACAAAGAGTCACACAGTGAAGGGTTATGGCTCGGGGTCGGGTGACAGCAGCATATGATTCATGGCTTGCTGTGCCCTTTTGTCTTGTCCTCCTTGTGGTAGGACCATCCACTGCTCTTAGCCAATGTTATTTTACAGCCTTCAGAGCTTGCTCTCGCTCTCTCTGTTTCATGTAAACTGGCAATGTCATCCCTAATGTCTTGTTTTTTCCTCATTGGAGGAATAAAGAAAGAATATGGCATGTGTCACAACAAGAGATATGCTGTTTTCTTCTTTGTTTTCATGTTGGATATAACAGAAGGGATCAGCATTGCTTTTGATTTTTCTGCAACAGTTTTTGACATGAACGAACACACTACCTTGCCTTTTATTATATAAATACTAATTACCGGACCAGACTGGTGTTTGAGGCACCTTTGTGTGTTAAGATGGAGGAAGAGAAATATGCATTTAAAAGTGGAATAAACTGCAAATGTAGCAAATGCAATGAATAAATGTTGATGTTAAACTTGAATTTCTTCCTGTAAGATCTACATATAATAATTGACTGCATGCTGTGTTCTATTTACAATTTTTGCACATAGGCCATTTTCTAAAATAGATATGTTTTGCATAATGATTTCCCTGTCACAGGTCAATAAAAATAAAATATGTAAACAAACCAAGACAGCATGACTAAGTACTAATTGTAATAATTTGAACATTTTTCATATGTGGACACCGCAGGAGCCATGTTGCATGGCCAGCACATCAATAACCCAACCGCTCCCAAGCAGCTTATTATGATTATGGAAACTCATTGATTTTATGCAAATGAAATCCATGAATGTCTCTTTAGAAATATCCTCTCATTTGCCTTATGATGACTCCAGAGGAATGCTATTGTTTAGCCTACATGAAGGGAAAACAACATTAAATTCTATGAAACTGTTATGAGTGAAGATACACTCGCCACACAGTGGCTTCCCCCTCTGCTGAGAGAAATCTGAAATGTGGAGTTTGGAATTTCTGCTTCTAATAAGTCAAACAGCTGCAGCCACCAGCTGTGCGGCACAAGTGCTCGTGCTCTCTCTCCATTTGGTAGCACTACACGCGCCTCTCTAAGCTAAATGGATATAATGTTTGGGAGCCCTTTCCAGAAACACAGGAGCAGACAGAAGAGATTACTGTTTTGAGTAATGCAAATGAAAAAAAAAGGTTGTGGACTCATCATCCATTTAGCGATTTTACGATTCATCAGAATACTATTTGGCGATTCAGATAGGCCTAGATGTGGTTTAGGACTATAACAGTGTTGTGATCCCGGTGAACCGTTTAGACTTAAAGGGTCAAGACAGTTTCAAACCCATTGATTCCACTGATAAGACTTAGGTCGGCCGTGTGTTCTCTACTAAAACATTCTTATATAGTGATATTATAGGAGATTAAAAAAGTACCATAAAGGACTATTGGGTTACTATGAACGCACTAGGTCCAATATACACGTTATAGTAATATTATAGTTAATCAATCAAAAGGAAGCCTGCAGTCAGTGTTTGGTTGCCCCGGCATTGTCTCTCTCCCTCATCCCCCTCTCCTCCCTACATGGGCGGCAGGCGCAGCTGCCCGCGCGGGAGTTCCCTCTCCTTGCCATTCCATTAATGGACTTGCTGTTGTCAATGGCGCGATGAGCTACCAAATATGGAGAAGGGGTCGCACTCCACTGTCCCGTCTCACAGACACTTGTCAGAGTATAAATTGGGCCGTCCTAACTTTTCAGCACCCCTGGTTTAAACACTCAAGATCCGGCGCTTGGTGCTGATCTGGTGAGTAGAGGGGCTGACTGAAGAAGAGCTGAATAAGGCCAGCGAACGGATTTATCAGAGGAGGATGGATACAGGATTTTAACACGACTGACAAGGGCTTCCATACAAATGCTTCCGCCTTTGACTAACCAAATGGCATCATCTAACTGGAACTGAGATTGACCACACAATCTTAGACCGCATCGTCTTATTGTCCATCAGCCTCTCTTGGTTTTCTTGGGTGGACTATGGATTGCAATTGATGTGACATGCTGAAAATGATAATGCTTCATAATACTAATATTATATAGCCTAAATATTATAGTGATAATATTCCTGTAATGGGCAAGAATTCTGAAATTCTAACCCCATCATATAACAAATACTAATCTCACTGGTTCATGAAAAGACATGGATGGACACAAGCTATAATACACCTTAACCAGTAACCACCCTCTGAGTGGTTTAATCACAAATAGCCTACCCACCGTGCGTGCGTGCGTGCGCCTGTAATCACCTAATACAAACAAACACACAGGGAATCTCATTACTGGATCTAACAGTGGCATTGCGTGCGTGCGTGCGTGCGTGCGCGCGCGCGTGTGTTTCACAGCTGACACCATGTGCGACGACGAAGAGACAACCGCCCTGGTGTGTGATAACGGCTCCGGCCTGGTCAAGGCTGGGTTCGCCGGAGATGATGCACCTCGCGCCGTCTTCCCCTCCATTGTTGGTCGCCCCCGTCACCAGGTAATATAGACTAATCATACAATATCATAAACCTATGGCTACCTGATACTAGTCGTTACACCACATGAAAACAAATCGATGGCTTGGGATGAGGGACAGATCCTCCGTGCGTAATTGCGCACGATTTACAGATGTAGGCTACTAATAGGTGAGGATAACTGTCGTTATTATAAGCTACAATTATAAGATTCCTGGAGGGATGTAATGGCGGGTAAACCCACCAAACTAATTTTACCCACCTTCTTACTTGGGGAGTTTATCCACCTTTATGCTGTAAATTCATAGTATGCATCATAGTAACAAGGAAAACAGCATAAATTAACGATTTTTTTGAAAATAAGATTGTTTTTTGTTAATATTGGGGTTGTGATGCGCTATGATGATCACCGGCTGGAGGCCAGAGTTCACCCACTTCATCACTGATTCCTGGGTCTTGTGTGTTATCAGGGCGTCATGGTCGGTATGGGCCAGAAAGACTCCTACGTCGGTGACGAGGCCCAGAGCAAGAGAGGTATCCTGACCCTGAAGTATCCAATCGAGCACGGCATCATCACCAACTGGGACGACATGGAGAAGATCTGGCACCACACCTTCTACAACGAGCTGCGCGTGGCCCCAGAGGAGCACCCTACCCTGCTGACAGAGGCGCCCCTCAACCCCAAGGCCAACAGAGAGAAGATGACCCAGATCATGTTCGAGACTTTCAACGTTCCCGCCATGTACGTCGCCATCCAGGCCGTGCTGTCCCTGTACGCTTCTGGGCGTACCACAGGTACGTGACAGAGATACCTCACTGGTATGGAAAGCCACGTGTACTTGTGCGCGTGCGTGGTTTAGTGTGTATTTGAGTGTGGGATTTTTGCTTAATAGATGAATGAATGTGTAGAGTGGGTGGGTTTGGTGTGTGTGGGGGCTGATTTGACAATTGACAAAGTGAGATTTGAATGGATAGATGAGTGGATGAATGAATGAATGAATGAATGTTAACGTGTTCATCATCACCCTCAGGTATCGTTCTGGACTCTGGTGACGGTGTGACCCACAACGTGCCCATCTATGAGGGTTACGCGCTTCCCCACGCCATCATGCGTCTGGACTTGGCCGGCCGCGACCTCACAGACTACCTCATGAAGATCCTGACTGAGCGTGGATACTCTTTCGTCACAACCGGTACTTACAAGCCACCGAGCCACATTACTCACAAACAGAGCTGGGTTGGCTGGTAACGCATTACTCGTTACCCGTTTCTAAAATAATGCCATATCTTTATTTACCACACCTCGAGAGCAGTTATTTGTTACACTAGTAACTTTTATTAGGCTACTTTTCCGTTACCAGCCCCCCTCAAAGTTTATTTTTTCTGACCTTCAAAAACTGTGATGACTCAGCTGTTAGATAACTTAGATTCCTAGCATCCTTTTGCTCGATAAAATCAAAGTAGTGGGAATACTTTGGCCTGGAGAAAGTAAACGTTTCTGTCTTTTCTCATCTAATATGGGGATGCGGATAATCAGTTTTTTTTGTTTTTTTTTTGTTTTTTGCTAATTCAACTTCAATCTGATATATAGAGGGGGTGATGAAGAGTAACGACTTTTTGATGGGTAACTGTAAAACTATTAGGCAGCTAAAACGAATGAAATGTCAATTCATTACACTGCTGGGGAAACTAAACAGCAGTTAGGTGTTGCCACCCAACACACTGCTCACGAAAAAAACACGTATACGTTTCATCTTTATACATTTCGATGTGTTGAATGAGGCACCTTTGACAACATACAAATCTGATCCCACCAGCTGAGCGTGAGATCGTGCGTGACATCAAGGAGAAGCTGTGCTACGTGGCTCTGGACTTTGAGAATGAGATGGCCACCGCCGCCTCCTCTTCCTCCCTGGAGAAGAGCTACGAGTTGCCCGACGGCCAGGTCATCACCATCGGCAACGAGCGTTTCCGCTGCCCGGAGACCCTCTTCCAGCCCTCATTCATCGGTGCGTAAAGACGAGAACAACCTTTCAAGAGTTAGATTTAGTTTGAGTGATCCGTGAACTGTAGTTTAAAAACGAAACACCGCAACGTGATTTTAGAAATATTAGTATTGAGTTTTCAATTCTTCATTTTCTTAACAAGTGAAAAATATCTGCCAATGGAGTGAGGTAAGTTTCCTTGTTTCCAATGCCAATCAGCTTGTTTCAAAAATATTCTTAGGCTTTAATCAAGGACTATATTATTAATGTTATCCTGATCCGCCTAATTTCTAGACACTCTCACTTGTTTCATGTAAATTCCCAGAACAGATGAAACTGCATTGAAAACAAATGAAATGACCTACTCCAATGGTATTACTTTTTCAGTTGTTTTAAGGAATACAGTAAGCTATTTTAAGACTCAATATTCGACTAAAGTAGCCTAAGTATTTTTGCAGTGTAAGAGAAGCAGGGCTGTAGTGAAAGGTAAGCCCAACTAAACTCGGTTTATTCACCTTAGTATTAGCGGAATAGTTTGCCCACTTTTTGGTTGACATACAAATCTGTGGCATACATCTTAGTAAGTTATATCCGAATAGGGTCTTTTAAATTGACGATTTTCGGAAAATAGAATGGATATTTAGCCTACTCATTTTAGTGGTTGTTTGCCTCATGATAATCACCGGCTGGAGGTTACAGTTTACCCCTTTTGCTTTACTAGCCTAGTACTACATGACCGATGAGAGGCAGCCAGTGATCTAAACCAGTGGATTCTTTGCTCGGCCTCCACGGCTGCAGCTCTGCCCTGTTCAGATTTTCTCCTCAGCGCGGCTGTAGATGGGAGCTGTCCGTTTCAGCACCTGTTACAACAGCTGACGGCGATATCAAATGTGCTCTTTGGGGTAAAACAACGCGATAACTTACTTGCCCGTGTGTGTTTGCACAGGCATGGAATCTGCTGGCATTCACGAAACCACTTACAACAGCATCATGAAGTGCGACATTGACATCCGTAAGGATCTGTACGCCAACAACGTCCTGTCCGGCGGAACCACCATGTACCCCGGTATCGCTGACCGCATGCAGAAGGAGATCACTGCCTTGGCCCCCAGCACCATGAAGATCAAGGTAACTTTGCTTCACTGTTGAATGTTACTGGAACATTTCTGCGCGTCGGCCCTGGTTTAAGCTATTTGATCATTTGTTTGGGATGTGTGGTCCATCCAGAACTTCATCAACAACATCTAATTACGCATTTAAAAGGAAGATCAGGAGTTCAAGTGTGTATGTATGTATGTGTGTGTGTGTGTGTGTGTGTGTGTGTGTGTGTGTGTGTGTGTGTACACCCTTGTCCAGGGTCCCGAATAAACCAGTGCAATCTCTCTCCCCTTGTGTTTAGATCATCGCTCCCCCTGAGAGGAAATACTCTGTGTGGATCGGCGGCTCCATCCTCGCCTCTCTGTCCACCTTCCAGCAGATGTGGATCAGCAAGCAGGAGTATGACGAGGCTGGCCCCTCCATCGTCCACAGGAAGTGTTTCTAAACGACAGACTGCCCCCCCCCCCCCCCCCCCCCCCCCCCAACACACACACACACACACACACACACACACCGCCACCACCCCCTGTTACCTCCTTCTGCGCCAACCCAATTTATAACCCACGACCCCCAAAAACGGCGATTCATGTACTGTCGTCAATTCCCAGTATTTGTTTACACTCAAGTGCAATTTATATGTGGATATGTATAGGTTTATAAATAAACGAGACCCGGGACTTGCAACACACCCGTTTCTTTGTGTCTTTGCAAAAGCCTACCCTTCATTTTATTCATGGTTTAAATCAGCAGAATAACAGTGATAAAAATCACTGCACTCTCTTTCTCTCTCTGTCTCTTTCTCTCAAAAGGGGCGAGCCTCTGTCCTTCCGTCACGTGATGGTTGAGTAAAGGTTATAAAAGATTTGAATTAGAAAAGATTACAGTGAGCGGAGAGGATAAGCCCCCTCATGAGAAATTAACTTCACATACTTTCATTGAGTGAAAACACCGCTATCACGTGATCAGTAATCCCAGTCTCCCAGAGCAGGTTGGCCTAAACTCGCACTACCTACCTGTATTGGCTAAACATTATGCACCCACACAGTTGCCTATTGCTCAAATACTCAGTAATAATATGCGGTCTTAGAGAGCATTGATCAAGACGCAGCCTGTAATAACAAAAGGTATAAATTAACAAAAAAGTTCCATTTGCTACCTGAAATGCAGTCATTTTTTATTACATGCAATGTAATTCATAGTGAAGCCGTTCGATTTCCCCTTAAAAGAACAATCAAATTATCTAATATATTATCTACTATGTACACACACAATGCAGCGCACTAAGTTGATCATATCTCAGGGCAATATAGCCTACAGGGCGGAGTCAGATATTTTGCATCTATTTTTAAACCTCCACACAGACAGAGAGACAGGCAGGCAGGCAGGCAGGCAGGCTGCCTTGTAAAGCGATTAGCAACTCGGATGGTACTTTCACTCTGTCACTGTATCCAGAGCATCATCTTTGCCCGAGGTGGAGACAATAGCTGTAGCAGCCCAGCCAGCAGTCTGCGACACGGGGAGGGAGAGCCAACCTCTAGGCACGCAAGGAAATCCGCTTCAAGAAAGGACGAGTGTCATCTTTTATAAAGCCTTATAATAGTCCACGGGCTTCGGTTAAAAAGCAACAAGTTTTCTAATAAAAATAAATAAATGCTGTGATAGGCAGAATATGCATATTACATACATAAGCTATATGTTTTTATCTTTCACAAGAAAAAAAAAACAGAAAAGAAAAAAACAACAACATCAGGACGCCACCTTGACCCTTGAGCTCAGGACACCGCGCATCCACGAGCCCTGTCCCGGAGGGCTGGATGTTGTTGTATGTGGTGCTGCAGCTCAGTGAGTTGAGCATGGTACTAATATTGTCAGGGTTAGAGGTGTGATTCCCATAAGGGCCCCCCATGATAAAAATGTATACACTCATGGGTCTGTATAGCACTTTGGGCAAAAGCGTCCACTAAAGCGTCCACTAAATGGCACGTGCTGTGTATATGCACCGAATATTGAAAATGAGAAACCCTGGCACTCCTGGCTGCGCTCCACCGACCTGTCTGCGCGTACGTGACGCAGGGGAGGGGGGAGACTACTTAAAGGCGGATTAACGCTGGCAAGACATTAAATCCAACCTCCCTCCATCCAGTCGCAGCGCGCAACCCATCAACCTGATCTGAAGATCGAAAATAGGAGGGCTTATAGTAATCAGCCCTTCAGACTCCCATGACAAGGAAAAGTGTGGCGACGTCGTGGGAGCGCTCGGCAGACACAGCAGGACGCTCACTGGCACTGCGCTCTCAGCGCACAACCAACCACACAGCGCGCAGAGCGAGTCGGAGAGAGACGGGGACGGCAGCGGCATCCCGTCATCGATGTATTTTTTAGCTCAAATCGGACGCTCTGGAGACTGACAACAACGAGAGATAGAGAGAAACGGGACGAGGAATAAAGCGCATTTTCGGAGGGATTTGAGCAGAGTGCCGTTGTGCCCTCGTCTTCTCCGGATGATCAGAAATGGGGGAATGGACTATACTAGAGAGGCTCCTGGAGGCTGCTGTCCAGCAGCACTCTACTATGATAGGAAGGTAAGATCAACAACAAAAAAGAACAAGAACAACGGAAGAAATGCAGCAGCCTCCAGGATCCTCTTTAGCATGGTCCCCAGTCCCCCGTTTCTGTGTTGTGGATTTTTTTCTTGTTTCACAGGTTTTTTTCTTCCTTGACGAGGCAGCGAAGTAATTGAGTTGACCGCTGTCTCTCCAGAACCCGGGATGGTGCTGCAAACTCAATCACCCTAAACTAAACTAAAATTCATGTGTCATTCATTTCTTCATTCACCCATCCATCCATGGTTGTCTGTTGGGGCTTGAGTGGTCGTTGTGCACTCAGGAGGAGAGAGAGCGCTGGCGTTATCACCCCTTTCCATTAAAAAAAAAAAAAAAAAGCTCACACATACTCTCAAAGCAACGCGGGTTGCTTACATATCATTCCAACCATAATATCAGAAAACACATAAACCACACAGACGCACTGAAACAGACACATTGACACATAAATGCACACAGTAAGAAGCACATTGCATCCTCACGAGCGTCCCGGTTCAGCACTGGACAGCTCCCTAAAACCAACACGCCAGCATTGGACTCCATTGAGCGCATAAGCCACCAAGGCAGCGCGTAAATGAACCACACTGATATCAGTAACACATATATTTACACACTTATTTTCACATTGTTTGTTTGTTTGCTTGCTTTTTAGGATCCTACTAACTGTGGTGGTCATCTTCCGGATTCTTATCGTAGCAATAGTTGGAGAGACTGTCTATGATGACGAGCAAACCATGTTTGTTTGTAACACCTTACAACCGGGCTGCAACCAGGCATGCTACGACAAGGCATTTCCCATTTCACACATTAGATATTGGGTTTTTCAAATCATCATGGTGTGCACTCCGAGTCTTTGTTTTATCACATACTCGGTGCACCAGTCGGCCAAGCAAAAGGAGCGACGGTACTCAACAGTCTATTTGACACTGGATAAGGATCAAGATTCAATGAAGCGAGACGAGAGCAAAAAGATTAAAAACACCATTGTTAATGGAGTACTTCAAAACACGGAGAACTCCACCAAAGAAGCCGAGCCGGACTGTTTGGAAGTGAAAGAGATCCCTAATTCGGCCATGAGAACTACTAAGTCCAAAATGAGGCGACAAGAGGGCATCTCCAGATTTTACATCATTCAAGTGGTTTTCAGAAACGCGCTGGAAATAGGCTTTTTGGTGGGTCAATATTTCTTGTATGGATTCAACGTCCCGTCGGTGTACGAATGTGATCGATACCCCTGCATAAAAGATGTCGAGTGCTACGTCTCCAGACCCACGGAGAAGACAGTGTTCCTGGTGTTCATGTTTGCGGTCAGTGGGTTTTGTGTGGTGTTGAACCTGGCAGAACTCAATCACTTGGGCTGGAGGAAAATCAAAACGGCCGTGCGAGGTGTGCAGGCTCGGCGAAAGTCCATTTATGAAATCAGAAACAAGGACTTGCCAAGAATGAGTGTACCTAATTTTGGCCGCACTCAGTCCAGTGACTCTGCTTATGTGTAACTCATGGGAGGGAGTCCGAGATGAAAAGATTGAAAAACCATGATGGACAATGAGGGACAGCTCCGCACGCCTAATTCGTGTTATGACTTAAGAGTGGGCAGATTTTGTTGATTTGTTTGTCTTTTAAGGACTTCATGGCAAGCGTGGATTACACGTTTGTTTACTTATTTATTATTGCACTGATGCAACTTTTTAGTAACGTTTATACTCTGTAAAAAGCTAAATGGAGACCATGTTAACGTGTTCACATATTTACTCTTTGTGGGCTGTTCTGCTGTACTTGAAGAGAGTAAATGCAAATTGCACTAAGAGGTGAACACTTGAGAGCCAAACCTAACCCAATATGTGCTATTGACGGTGTTTTTAAAGCATTTTTTTCCACCTATTTTTGACACCAACCTGTTTAAGTGACACCATACACAGTGGTTGAGGGAAAAATCTACCATCCAGATTTATATATGCATAGATATATAAATCAGTAATGATTATGGATCAACCTAGTTGAAATACATCAGCGTCATTCATGTTTTTGTTGCCTGTGTTGCACCACTGACCTTAACATATGTAACCATTCCATTGCTTAATAGCTGACTTGCAAAACAGTATCTGGTGGATTTGCTGCAAACGCTAACGTCTGTGACTTCCTTAATTTATAACACACCAAAGCGCCCACTGCTTTCATTTGTGAAGTGTTTTCTTGCTTTTGTGTAATCAAGTGCCATACTTGTATATAAACATAATATATATGTATACATATAAATATATAAATATATAATATTCATCATGAAAGCTAATTCCCTGCTTGGATTATGCTAAATGCCGCCCAATTTTTATTTGCTTTAAATGTATTTGTTGTGATTTAAATGAAAAAAAAAAAAAGGATATACAGTTTTCTCTATTTTATTTTGCAAATGACTGGAAAAGAAATGAAGTGCTAGTCTTTTTTATATACAAGAAGGAAATGTCTCTCCCCAATCAAAGCTGATCAAAACTCAAAATAGCACAAATTGACATTTTTATCAAAGAATGGGCAATAGAAATCTGCTCTGGTGCTACAGTTTTTCATAGAATGGTTTTAAATGTAACCAAAACAGACCAGAAAAAAACAAACATCGTTTTTCTGTCTAAAATAAAAGTGGGATTCATGTACACCAGAAACGTGTGAGGTGCAATACTTTGTGTCTGCTGCTGTAGCTTGTGTTGAATGCCCCATCATATCTCTCCAGTGTGAGTTTTGCCTTGGTGCAGTGAAGACCTTAGCCACACCCACTCTGTAGAAAACCCCACTGCAGGACACACCTTGATATCAGGATCTCATCAGTTTCTGCAAATATGCCACTGCAACGTGTTTCAATACTGATGCTGCTTCCATGAGACACATCAATACTTTATGGTCCATAATAGCATGCGTGGCCTGAGGGAACTCCTACACAGCATGCATCAAATCAAACGCTGCCCTCAGCCCTTATTGTGAGCTATACATCTGCAGGGTCTCACTCTTAACTTAGTTTGTGACTTTGACCAGAGACAGAGATGCCCCTTGTACTCTGTAGGAATGACAAAGAGCTGATCATCATTCTGAATAGAGTGGGAGTTGCCCTTTCTGGTGCTCTGCTCATCCCTTCTTCTCTCATTTGAGGAGGGATGCAAGAAAGCAGCCTGGACTGAGGGGGAAGGTTGTGTGCGCTCCTCGTGAAGGTCAAACACGAAAAAACAGAAGGGGAGAAAAAAGAGAAAGTGCTGAACTAAACGCCCACACTGGGGAGAGAGAGTGAAAGAGAGGGAAATAAAGAGAGAGAGAGAGAGAGAGAGAGAGAGAATGAGATGTTTGGAGCTGCCCATTGCGGGTGATCCGGGGAGGGCTGGATGCTTGATGCTTCCCCTGCCAGGATGACTCTGCAAAGCGCGGAGAAATCGAAGAGCGGCAACACTGGCACATCCATCTCAAACTCAGCAGGGACTCAAGATTTCTCCCTAACTCAAGAACTTCATAAAAAAAAAGAAAAGGGCAGAGAGGAAGAAAAGCCGTTTGTCAACTTCGCCTGATGCAATGCAGTGCTGTGCCTCTTTGTCTCTCTCTCTCTTTCTCTCTCCTGCTCATCCGTCTCTTTTTCTCTTATTCAGTCTCTCCTAAATCTCATTTTCACTTTTCTGCTCCTTTCCCTCTTCTCCTTCTTTCATTTCTCCCTAGGTACAGCACAGGACAAAGAAAGTTAGCCCAAGTTCCCTGTAGTACAAAGCCTATAAAAAATGTTACGGTTCCACATTCACTTTACGGCATCATAACAGGAATATATAAAGGGAGCCTTACAAACAATAATGGAAAAGAAGAAATAAATAAAACAACAAACATTTACACATTTCTACTGTACATTTACTGTACAGTGTTGAGGTGCAGTGGTTATAATTCTTTGATGCTTTCATAGGTTTTTTTCCCTGCAACATTTAACCTGGTTTCACATCTCCAGCTAAATGCCAAAATTATTGGGTTATGTATGAATGCAATTATGCATGCTGTGATGCATTTACATCATGTGAGTGTTGGAGGGCTCGGTAGATATTACACTGTACCTGTGTGTCTGCGTCCTTTGTAGTCATGAGAGCCGGCTTACGAGCAAGACAGAGAGCTTTTCACTGGCGGTATGACAAATGTAGACGACACTTCACTTGGTTCAGGTTTACACATCTAAAACAACCCAGACACACGCAGAAAGAGAGATCATATAAACTCAAGGACCTATGCATTTATCTGCTGGCCTTACCCGCCGTGACAACAGCAGCAGAACAAACCAAGGCTGCACAGGAGCTATTTTGAGACTACAAGGCAAATACTGCAGGAACACCACCAATTTCATGTGATTGCAGGTGCTCAGGGTAAAGGCAGGGGGTTTTCAGAGCCATATTTTAGCCCTTAATCTAAGTCATCGACAAAGCTTGTCAGCAGAGACACCCTTATATTAAAGGAAAGGTTTTCTCCCTGGACGTACTGGGAGAGGTAGGCACTCAGCTCATAAAGGAACTGCTCTTTTATGAGCAACGTGGGCCACTTCATTGTAATTCCATTCCTTGTTTCAGGAAAAAAAAAAAAACGCGCCTCATAAAAGAAATCTATATGCAACACAAACATAACTCAGAGCTGTTAACATTCATCTTTTACCTTGAAATATGTTTTTTCTGGTGGTGTGTGTAAGTGCAAAGATGTAAAATGAAATATTATGATTGCATTTTGAATTAAATACTCCGCTTCCACAAAAAAGAGGAAGATATATTTGCTTATGGTGCAAGTGCAGCTACTCTGCTTACCTTCTGTTAGTCTCTAGCTGAGAAAAATTCATCCTAAGAAAACAGCTGAGTAATAACTCATCCTTTAAAGTCACAATGAAACAGCATTTTGAAAGCAACTTGCTTGCTTAATGTGATGAATTTCCTGTTGAAACAGCATATTAGGGTGGGACATAACATGGGAAAGGATCTATCAAAAGTGTAAACCAGTTCGGGAGAGAAAGGCAGTTGATTGTTTTCCGTTTTCCAGGAAGCAAAAGAAATGAGATTTTGATATAAAAAGAAAAGAAAATTATTTTTTGGTCTTTTTTTTGGCATAAATTGTGAAATAGGTGTATGGTATTATAGTTAGAATGTGCTAAAAAGGCAAAACAGTGATTTTTCCATTTCAGTGCGACTTTAAAAGATGAATTATTTTCACTAGAATTTCGAAGTCAAGTGCCTCATCTGAAGAGGATTTATTATGGTTCAAAATCTCAACAGCCTCAACTGTGTCTGACTGACTCAAAGCTGCTGAGATTCAACCCAAACTCACCTCAGTACTTTCACACATCATCACCCAGAGCAAAATAAGGCAATTATACTGTATAAAGAACAGCATTGCAGGCACATAGAGGCAGGATTGGTGCACTATAGCATTAAGATAGTATATTGCAGCACAGGATTAAATGACATGGGGTCATGCGTTATTCAGAAATATGTTTTCTACCTCTAGCTTAACCATTTCTGTAAATAAACAGGATTATAGCATCATATATTTGGGAAGGTCTGACTTTGAGGGCGCCTTGTACTTTGAACTCTGTTTAATGCAGTGACACTTTAGCTCCGTGTATGAGTCCATTTAAAAGAGCTGAGGGAGACGGGGGTTTTCAAAGTGTGATATCACTGGTGCATTAATTCTGTCCAGGAAGAGAGGGAGGGATATAAATGTTACATGAAATACTATGTAGCCATTACTGTGTTATTGTAACATGCTGTGACATCATCCAACAGCTCCCTCATACACTTAATACTGAGTCACTTGAAGTATATGGCCTCTTAAATCACCAGTGTTAGTTTCTGGTTGTATAAATTCCTAATGAGAAGGACAAAAGAAAGTGAGTCCTTACTGGAAAACCACTGGCTTAGAACTGTAGACGTGATGCTTCCTGACTAGAGGATTTCTATTGGAGGGACAAGGCCAGACTGACAGAGGTGAGTGATGACACCGGAGCTCTGACGTCTTTATTAACAATCCATCATGGCGGCCACCTTACATCATACTGACATCTCCCCTGGATTAAGAAGTTAGGGAAGGACAGTTGAAAAGAGTCCAAAACGTAAGCAAATCAATCATAACAGGACACTAAGGAATTCAAACTGTGCCTTGTGGTCTTTTACATAATGAATCATTTTGATTTTCATTCCTTTGCCGGCATACAAATTGTATTTACACTTTATTAAACTATTAACATGGATGTTTCTGGCATATTTTACCTGATGTTTTGGCTTTGGTTTTTTACTGGAATATGTTTTGACAAAACTAGAAAGTGTTCATAAAAATACTGATAAAATAGTGAAGAGGAGTGAAAATACCTGTATGCCACAGTGTTTTCCCTAAAGTAAGCTCTGCTCTGCCTGGCTTTTCTATAATGTGACAGATTATACCAGAACTTTCACCTGAAAGTGAACCCCACAATCCCTCTGCCCCAACAAGCATGTCCTCCCAATCTCTCTTCTTTTACCAATCTGAAAGGAGAAGACTGGCTCCGGGGGAGCGCTGCTTTAATTCTGCCTTTTGCGCAGATTACCGCATGAAAGGGGGAGAGCAAACAGAGGAAAACAGTGAATGCGGGTCTTTTTGATCCACTCACCCAGAAGCAATGAAATTAGCCCGGTTACTGCAGCACATATGCACGGCATAGCATGGCATAGACAGATATGGCAGACGTTGAAACAAAACACACTTGATGTTTGCATCCATGTGGGGGAGGAAGCAGTAATGCATTTGCACAGTGTGACCAAGTTCCTAACTTTCAGTCTGCCAGGGGAGCAAAAGCATCCGCTCTGCTCTGGCTGCAAAGTATTTTTCTCTCTGTCCAGCCACAATGCTTTCTGTCCCTCTTCACCACTCTGTTATATAGCAGCTCATATAAGGCTGAACACCAAACTTTCCTTCTGTGATCTGGGTTCAGGGTGTCTGTCCTCATACTACTCTCCCTTAATGAAACCTTCACAGTGCAAGGACAAAGGGACAGAGGACATTTGACAGGACCTGGACAGAGGGATTTGGTTGGCGGCGGGGCAGCAGTGGCCCATACAGAAGGATTTGGTTGGCTGGTTGGGTTGTGAGGCAGCAGAGGTGAAAATAAGCACTGACAAACTACCTGACAGCCCTGACAGCAGATTAATTTCTGATCCATTTTTTAATGTGACCTCAGGATTAAGAACATTAGTGGATTATGCACAGATTTGTCAGCCAGAGGATCACAGTGGGACAGCCAGCACCTGTGTGAGGACACAATGCACCCAAACCCAAAAAAACAGATGCATTCTCTCCTCTTCTTACCCAGTTCATTCAAGTTAAGGTTGGGTGAGCCAGGATAAAGTTATTAGAACTTTGAGAAGGGAGACTGTTTACTATTTTTTTTTTCTCTTAGCTCACCATTTTTCTGTTGTGAGGATCCAGCATTTGGAAGCAGCAACCTATACAGTATTTTGCCATACTGCACCAACTTTACCTGGCAAAGTAGTTTGTCATTAATGCAAAGCAGACAGGGCCAGGCCACACTGCGGTAAAAGCAAACCCTCAACAATTTCCTTTTAGTGACAGCTTTAATTTTCCTCTGGAGGTGGCAGTTCATTCTGACACCTATTGCCTCCTGCTTGTACTAACTCTCTACGCCCACTTACCTCCTCTCCATCCCCTAATAGGCCGTACTACAGACACCCCTCACCGCATAGCCCATCGACCCTGATAAATGTTTAGGTTCTGCACCATTACACAGCCAATAAAAATCAGTGGCTGGCAAGACTTAATCGGACACAGAGGCCAATTGGACTTGTACTGATATCGGAGGAACAGAACAGCAGCGTGTTTAGGAAGATAGAGGAGGCACAGAGGCAGACGAATAGAGATATTACAATACAACTGCACACATTCAAACACAATACACATGGAGAAGAAGATGAAACACCATTATGTGTTGTACTGGCTTTTGTGGAAACAGGAGTGGAAGATAATACACATCTTTGTAAGACGTGTGCATGCAGAATAACAAGAACAGGCCAATTTTTATTTCTTTATTTTTCTACAGACTGAAGACTACAGCTGTTTCTATAACAGGGACACAAATAACAGGTAAACAAATAGAGAGAAGAAAGAGAGAGAAAGAAAGAGACAGAAAGGGAGAGAGAAATTGTATGAATATCTTAACTTTGATAGTGAATTCGGCTCTTACATCAGACTCCCAAGGGTAGTGTGAGATTACAGTATGTGGGCTGGATTCACTAGCTCTGCTGCGGCGGCTCGGTCTGCTCGTCATCTAGTCTACTTCACTGTGGTTTACCTCTGGACTCTGTGTGAACCAGATAAATCGCTTGGCTGCTTTTCTTTTTTCCTCCCTTGCTTTTTTTTTATTTATTTTTTTTATCCCTGCCTCTCCCTCTCCTTGTAAATCCCCCTCCCTCTCCCTCCAACTCTCCCCCTTCTTTATCCTCATTGTCTGACTGTCTCTCTCACCTCTTCCACTTGTTTCTGTTCTCTCTCTCTCTCTCTCTCTCTCTCTCTCTCTCTCTCTCTCGCTCTCTACCTCTCCCAGTCCTGCGCCCATCCCCCCACTCCCTGTATGATGTGACACCGTCTTTGGTGTGAATCACGTGATCGCCGTTTTGCGGAGCCCAAGAAGAAGAGGATGAGGTCACACTTTACACAGCAGCTTTCAGGGCTTTCACTGCTGTAGCGCTGTTAGAAGAGAGAAACACCTTGGTTGGGTTTTGAACCCAAGAAAGAAGTGCAATAAAGCTAAGAATTGGTATAGAGGGGTTGAAGGTAAATGCAGTTATAGGTGCGCTGATACAATAAATGTGCATTAAAGCAGTACTCAAATTCTTTGAAAAAAAACTACCACAAAAAGAAGATTTTACTCCTTTAAATTAGATAAATGTAACATTTAGGATAAACACACTCTTGAGAATCCCTCTGTAGTTCTGCACACTGATTTGAATGTGATGCTACTAAATGCCACTTGAAAACCAAACCAAAATCAATCTTGTAAAAAAAGGTGTTTCAAAGCACTTGTTAACATTCAGAAAAAACAGTAAAATTTCCTGAATTTACCACTTTTGTGTCTACAAACACTTTTATGTTACAGGAGATTTTCTGCGGTCTCTGAACACTGTCAGTATAAGATCTGTCTCCTTTGAGTTGTTAGCGGCAGCTCAGATCACTTTTTAGATTTCAAAACAGAACAAAGATGCAGCAGCATAAATCTAAATGAATCCCAAATGACTGGGGAGGATTTGTTTATTTAACTGTCCTTGATATGTCATTTCATTCTTAGAGCATTTTTTATATTAACATGCCATTTCATCTTAAAATGCTTCAACTGTGAGATCTTGGGGCAGCTGAGACGTGACTCAAAATATAAACCCATCACATATTCATGCATCAAAACTTGTCGAGATGCTAGAATCCTAAAGCTGTCCATTTGCCTTAAAACTTTCCATGGAAATTTCTGATCTCTGTTCTTGGCGATATGATGCAGATGGTATCACTAACCCCAAGTCGCCCACGGGCTACAAACCACAAATACTCCCAACAGTGTGTCAGAAAGCAGCATTTGCCCAAGCTGACCTATGATAGGGGACATGGACACACACACACACACACACACACACACACACACACACACACAACCCCCATCTCCCAGACCCCTTCAAGCACACATGCTGACTGCTCCCTTCCCAGTGTCTCAAATGGAACCGGGGCTGCTGGGGAATTTGTTGTAGAAACGTATGCTGGGGTTGTTGTAGCAAAGGCGTTAATTAGACTGAGAAATCTTGTATTAGTCCCTCCTTCCAACCCATCGAGACACACACACACACACACACACACACACACACATACACACACGCACACACCTCCCCCCACACACACCAGAGCTCCGGCTCTGTCTGCCAGAAGATGTCTTAGCTGTAAGCCTTTACAGAGAAATGTGTTTGTGGAATTCCGGTTGATTGCGAGAGATCAATATTAATCTAAGTGTAATTAATCTCTCTTGGCTACGTTAGTGTAAATTTGTGAGTTGGACAAAATCATAGCACCGGGGCTCCAGTGTGCAGCAAGTGTTGACTGTGCTAATGATTCTGCCTCCTCCATGCCAACTTCTCCTTACAGGGAAAGATAACACCATCATGACTTCAAACCATCATTAACAAGCTGTATTAAGCTGTTGCAAGAACAAAACAGAATAGATTAGAACTGAATTGAACAGAAGACTATAAATATGAGCATAGCATTGCCATTGTTTACAGAGAACATTAAATGAACAATCCACTTAAAGTGACACTTATGTGCATTTCTTTCAATTCAGCCATCAGCTTTTTGGCTTAACCATGCATGTGACAATGAAGCCAATGCAACAGGACAGAGGGTTCCCGTTAAAACGCCGTTAGAGCAACAATGAAGGGAGTGGCAAGCCAGAGAACATTACAGGGGTGGGAGGACCTGAGGACCTGCTTGAGGCCAGCGAGGGCACAGGAAGGTAGCTTTAGGCTGCTGATGCAGTGGAATCCTTAAAGAAATGGCTTAATGGTATTCTGGGATCAATACACCGGCAGCAAGCAGATGGGCCCTACCTGCTGAAGGTCCGTTTCTCCTGACTTCAGCTGATTTACATTCTCACACTGCAAAAAATGTCCATCTTAACAAGTCATTTAGTCTTTAAAACTTATCTTCTGCCAATGGGGTGAGAGAATTCTACTTCTTTCTGCCACAGTTTCATTTGCTTCAGATTTCAAATTGAAAAAACAATGTCAGTATCTTGAAACAAGGCAGAATCACGCAGGTAACTCCACTAGTATGAAGAAAATTACACTTTCTTTGAATGACAATTCGAGTTGATTGGAAATGTGAAATTATGATGCATGTGTGTACTATTATTATTGTTATCCTTTTTTAGTGTCCCATGGTCTAAACACTGTTTCAGCCAAGAATAACACTGAATGCATTTATTTATGTATTTGGCATAAAAATGGCCAAATTTAAAGATATTGAATATTGGCACAATATATCATCTATCAGCAGTTTCAATTCAAAACATTAGAATCAGTGTCTGCCTTCAAAACCCACATCAACTGAACCCTACTCTAAACACAATCTGCTTTTTTATTTAACATCAGCTTTCAGCTACCCAAAGATGTAAGTTGACTAAAAATATATTCCCAGATGCTTTCTCATTCTTGCACTTCATTGTCTTATTTCCATGTAAGGCATGTAAGGATACAAAAGGGGCTTGGTGCCGTGCCTCTGCAGTGCGCGCGGCTCAGGCTCAGGCTGGTCTGGGAGCTCTCCCATGGCCTGAGGAGGCACAACTGGAGACAAGCTGGTCTCCCTCCAAACGGAGATTTGGGTTCACGTGATCTGAGCGAGCAGCTGTCCCCCAGAGTCCTCCCCTCCAGCCACACACTGCAGAATGGGAATGTCCTCTGTGCAGAAGCCCCGCTCTAAGAATGTGTGTGTGTGTGTGGACGTGTGTGTATTTGTAAGCGAGTGTGTGTGTGTGCTCATCCATGTGCAAGCCATGATTTGAACAATCCAGTGGCCAAAATTACTCGCTCCCTCTCTCTCTCTCTCTCTCCCTCTCTCTCTCTCTCTCTCTCTCTCTCACACACACACACACACACACACACACAAACACAATAAAAATGTGCACAACCATCATGGATAGAATGCTGTGCTCTCGCTGTGTTGATACATATATGGTTTTGTTTCCAGCTACTCTACCTTCAAAGTTGATGTATAGGACTACTGGAGAGTAGAATCTCCTTATGAATATTAATCCCTGCTTTATGGCCTGCCAAGTCATTACCGGGATTGGACTGGGACCTTTTCATTTAGCCAGAAGGCATACACACTAAAAATATCCATCTAAACAAATAATTCTTTTAACATCTTATTTTTCTAAAAACAAGTGAAAGATCTGCCA
Organism: Centroberyx gerrardi; assembly: GCF_048128805.1. Taxonomy (NCBI): domain Eukaryota; kingdom Metazoa; phylum Chordata; class Actinopteri; order Beryciformes; family Berycidae; genus Centroberyx; species Centroberyx gerrardi. Next base: position 10,297,468 of record NC_136013.1, on the reverse strand, counting down.
GTGGGGTGAGATTATTTCAATTATTTCCAGTGCAAACAAACGTGTCACATGTTTTTTTTAATTTTTTTATCACGTATAGTTTTCCTGATAGTAATGGCATGATCTACCTTATTCTCTCTTGATTCAAGATTTTGAAATTTGTTTGAAACAAGTGTAGAATTATCTCCCATTGACAGAATTAAAAAAAATATTTTTAAAGACTGAATATGACGATAAATGACATTTTAAGCCAGACATTTTTTGCACACAGGGCAGTGGGGCAAAGTATAAATAGAGCACAAGACAGGAGACATTAACACAGAGCTGAGACCTTAGTTAAGTCACCACAGCCGACCAATCCCAACCCTGCAGCGGCGCTTATCATCCACCGTGTTCCTCCACCCCTCCACCCCTCTCTCTCCCCTCCTGTTTTCTCTTCTCCCCACACCGAGGAGGAAAGAACTTGACCTCCTCTGCATGTACATCAACCGTGCAGCGTAACAATACGACAACACAATCCCTGAAATCCCCGAACGAGCACGCCACAGGCCGTCTTCCTTCGATATCCCCAACAGACCGACGGCCCATGGGTGCGTCTAAGAGGCAAAATCATTGCCTTCCACTCCCACTGAAACCCATTTGCTCGGCTGATTCATGTGACAATCAAAACTTCAGCTGCCATCCGGCCCTCGGAGCCGCTGTGGTGCCACGCAGGAGAAATTAATGCCGTGTGCATTTGAGAGACAGGAGCCATCAATTGTGCTCGCTGTGATTATGTACAGTACGTCATCTGGGCTAAAGGCAGGTTGTGTATGTGACTGTGAATGTGTATGTGTGCGTGGTGTGTGTATGGGAAGGGAGTGGAATTGGACACACGGTTATCCATCAAGGCTGTGTCTCTACCTCCTCTCTCTCTGTCTCTCTCTCTCTCTCTCTCTCTGTCTCTCTCTTTGATTGCCTGAGCATGAGGGAAGGTTTTAATTATGTTTTCTTTTATTCAAACGATTAATCCTGGACCACAGCGCACTGGGGTTCCCCCTCGGGAGACGTCACACATCTGGTGAAGACTGTGCTATTATCATCCTTCTCTCTGGGTTACTGGAGCTCCCCTCTCTTTCTTTCTCTCTCTCTCTCTCTCTGTCCGAAGGCGTACATAAACACATTCACACGCACTCACATACAGAGAGTAAGGTTCCAGCCTGCTGTATGCATTTAGTATTGATGCTCAATAAACTAAGCTTGACTGCTTTGATCCTGCCCAATAACCTACTCAGATTTTTTCAGCAAATATCTCCCTTTCCTCATTAACATATCATAAAAGCCAAATCTATGCAAACATATGTAAATGGATACGCTGCATGGAACAAGCATATTGAAAACCAAATATAGATTCACAGCTGTCTCCATATGTTTAATGTCTTCTACTTGCAGTAATTATGGTAGGATTATATACAGAAAGTAGGGTATGATATATTTTATCTGAGGCATGGGTAATGTATCTGAGGTAATTCAAAATGTGGCATATTGTTTTCCAAAAATGCCTCTTTGCACTTTCTGCCATTTCTGTTATTTTCTCAGTTTTGCAACTTTTTGGAGGAATTTAGGATATTTTGTCTTTCATTGGAGTAGATGTACAGTACATGACCACATACACACAGATGGGAGTGCACCTGCATGCACACATATGCATGTAGGCACAGACACAGACGCACATGCACACACTCACACACTTTTTCAAAATGCTCAGTCAATCCCAGCTCTGCACTGGCCTCTCACATGACTGAAATAGAGTGTGAAATTCCTGCTCAAACATTCATGAGTGCAGACCTGCATTACATCACCTCTGTACCCCATCATGGGTGCCATGAATAAAACACAACAAGGCCAGAACAAAGGAAATGCAAAGAAGTGTGAGTGAAAAAACAACAACTTGAATGGGAGAGAGAAGCAAAAGAGACAGAACGATATATAGAAAGGGAGAGCGGGACGGAGAAAGAGGAAAATAGAGTGAGCAGTGGATGAGGCTACATGTGTGTTTCTCTTTGACTGCTGTCTCTTCCAGCCAGCCAGACATGACTTCACCAGCACAGCTTCCTTGTTTGCAGATATGACCTCACTCAAGCAGATAGAGTGTGTGCCATCCAGCATTAGCTACATGCAGCCAAATAGTTTTATGCATGTTGCTCCCTCCTCTGCAGAAACCTGCAGCAGCCACACAAGCTGTTTCTAGCCTTTGATAAATCATGCAGTGTTTACTACTACATAGTGAAAGTAGAAACCCAACCCCCCCTCCCCAAAAAAACGTTTGGATGATCCTACACTGCATAATTCATCAGAGCTGAGGTGCAACTCTGCTCCCGAATGAAGATATTTTTCTTTAAATTTTCTCAGCCCAGCTCAGAGCCAAGCTTGTTTTACATAGTCTCTTCACCTCCAAACCTACCACCGGGCCAAAAAACAAACAAAATTGTTTCATTTCCTGTGGTATTTTGGCTTGGCATTTCGGTGGAAATGCATTCTGCAGTGTTTCTTCTTTTTTCACCACCTTTACTATTTACTACTAGGTTTCTTACACCCTTTAACACCATAAAACATTTATGTGTACTGCAAAGCAAAGGTTTTAAGAGTCCACATGACCCATATCACCACTCAAAACCACGTCTCCCATCACCTCAAAAGCCCCTTTACCCCTTTATAGTTCGGATGGTGACACACTTTGCATGACCGTGTTTGTTGTCCCCATTCTGGCACTTCTTTTGCCATTCTGGCCTCTTCCACTCACCCACCTCTGGGAGCCCAAGTCTGCCAACCAAGCAAGCACTCACTGTCAGTCACTTTTCTGTCAAAAGGCTGAGAACATCCCCATAGGACTGACGTCTCCAATCAACCAACCAGTTTCCCCTCTCTCTTGTCCAAGTCCCACTGTACATGTCCTACTTTGGCCTCTCAAGTGGTAAGAAACAACAGACAGGAGAGTGAGTTTGTGATGAAACTGGAGTTGTTTGGCGATGCTGACCGACAACTGATGACGCATGATGTCCGTCTCCAGGGAGATGGACGCAGGAAGGACTTCATTGAATGATGAGAATTCTATAATACACAAACACACACACACATAGACACACATGCATGCACACACCCGCACACACACACACAAACACACACACACACACACACGCACACACACACACTCTCTCTCCAGCTGATCCTATCATTGATGATTCATGAATGTCTTCAATCAGGGCCTCATGGGAGCCACTCCTGAGTCACTCCATTGCTCACCTGGGGGCCATCTATTATGGCACGGCCCTCACCTCCATGCCCAGCTAGTGACATCTTTTCAATTCATTTCTTTCTCTTTATATTGTAGCTTACAGCAAAGTCATTTCAAATTTAGAAAAAAAGACACTCCGCTACTCCCTGGGCACATATCCTGAACATGGGTTATCACAGGGACTGAACCTGCGACTTTCCAGTTACAGAACATAACCGGAAATCTCTCTAACCACCAGGCCAACATGCTGCTCCAGCATCTGGAGAGGTTTTTCTTTTCATTTGTGATGCATCAATACTTAATGAGAAATACTGTATTATGTCATCTACTGTAATGCCTCCCTGAGTGTCTTTGCTCATATATGGGACATCTGTTCTTGCATTTCCAACTAATCAGCAATGCTACCGGCCTCTTACATGCATTAGTTATTCTTACTGTTTTACACTCCACTGACAGCGGAGATAGACAAATATGTAAAAGTCAACATAATTTTGTGAACTGACACACTACCAATGCGTGGTGTGGATGGGAATCTATGAATAGAGAAGCATTTTTCCCTGTTATTTATTCCTCTCAGCCATACCGCACTGTGTACCTATAGACAACACAGCAGCTAAACCAAAGAGATCTCTGCAGCTCTTAGCTCATTCCAAAGGCTTTTAACACCTCCTGCATCATTCAGTGCCTAACACATCTGAGTGAGAGCGAGTAACACATGTCATCATTGCGTGATGGACTCCAAAATGCATTGGCTCAGCTTGTTGTTGTTTGTGTGAGGCGGCAGCGGTGCCATGCAGTGACCAGGCTGGCAGTTACAGGAGGAGAACGAGAGCTGCTGGCCTGCTTTCTCACACTCCATTAGCTGACTCAAGATGAAGAGTCGGTGCTCTTCTTTGCTCTGTTCTGTCACCGCGGTGACACAGGCACAGTAGGCATGTGCACACACACACACACACACACACACACAGCCAGCCTGACAGCTGTCTGGTAAAGCAACGTGCCTGCCATCCACCGCAGTAGTAAGGGCAGTGGGATAGACCAACCCATGCAGGCCTGTGAAAATACCACAGAGCACTTGCTTCCTCCCTCCTTCCATCCTTCGTTAGTTCCTTCCTTTCACAAATCTAGAGCGTCTCCTCTTCTTCATGTCTCTTTGATTAGTTGTTTGTTCATCAGCGCCAGAGCTCAGCTGTGGCCAATGTGCCATCCTCATCTCCCCGTCCTCGACTCTCTTTCTGAGAGCTGCCAGAGGCTATTCATTCTGCAAGCATACACTCCTACACACACACACAAACATGCAGGCATGCATACACGTATACACACACCAACATTTTTATGGACATGTACCTGGATAAATTTGTGACATAGATGAAATATTATTAATAGTATTTGTTAAAGAAGGTGTTATCAACACTTTGTTTTAGTGTAATGACAACTCCTTTAGCTCTAAAGGTGCACATGGTCAGCAGCAGAACAGCTTTGCGCTGGCTGAGTTGTTGTTTTCCTCTGGCGAGAGCGGTGGTGCCCACCTTGGCGGCAGCGCTACCCTTGGCAATACACACTGCTCAAGTTTGCCACCCAGCCGCTGTGCTCAAAGTTCAAATTATTTCAACTCCGGCCATGTTTTGCAGCTGACCTTTCAAAGTGCTACCACAGACCACAGATAGGAGGAGAAACTCATCCTGTGCGTACCCTGATCCTCCTTGTTTATAACATCACATTGAAAACAGTGAAAAAAAAGAATTGCATGGCAATTCTGTGATAACGTACCAATTCTCACCAACTTGTCTACCTGTGCTCTACAGAACGCTGATCATGTGTAGGCAGCTTGAGGGTATTAAGGATTTAAACCGCTTCAAATGAAGAGAGAGATTGGACTTTAAAAAAAATACAAGCCTGGGGAAGCTTCAGAAATAATTGAAATCCCAAACATGCATTCATGACAAATGCTGTGCACAATGGTTGAGGCCCAGAATGATTCACAGGCTAAGATATCCAGATGGAAATTCAGAATGACTAATGACACAGTTAAGTACAAATGGCTCTGTTGAATCATATTGATAAAATAAAAAAACGCTGCTTGTTAATGTAATTATAGACAGATTCAGTGGCTGCCAATGTAGTAGTGTTATGTAATAGGCAATCACTGCAAGTTGCCATGGTTCCCATTTATTAAGCGTTTTTTCCACTTAACCTTTGTTTTCCCCTTCCTCATGCCTATTTTGTGTGTGTGCATGTGTGCGCCTGTGTTTGTGCACCTGCTGAAGATTAAAGCATGGTTTATGGTCCGGGGCTCTTTTGAATGTGGCAGGCCTAAAAACAGCCTGTTTCCATTAGCAAACATGGATTTGGGTGGCCAGGACTGTGTGTTCTCCGCTTGTCATTCTCACTATTTTCCCTCCCTCTTTCCACCCCTCACCTCTCTTCCTCTCTCCAGGGCCAACAACAAGCAATGTCAGTAGTGTGTACATTCAAACCTGAAACCTACTGATGCACAAATCCCTTTGAATGTTGCTTCTTTCTTGAAGTCAAGTCAAGTCAAGTTTATTTATATAGCCCTTCATCACAAGCATGTCTCAGAGGACTTTACAGAGAATGTGTCTAGCTAGGTCTAGCTAAACACAATCAATGGTGAACAAAATTATGTAGGACAAACGTACCGAAAAACACAAGGTAGGCAAGAGCAGATTTAGCAAGACAAACAATCTACCTATTCTGCATAGCCTAACCTACCCGGCAACCCCAGCCTTAGACCCTAAATGCACACAAGGAAAAACTCCCAGGAAAAACCTTAGTAGGAAAACAAAGCTCTTTCCCTGACTCAAATTACTGTGCCAATGAGAAATGTCTTGTTTTGGTCTCTGTTCTGATACATTCTGCAGTGTCCTGCAATGTCCTTTTCTGTCCTCACTTTCTAATACAGTAGTTGGTATTCCACACTGCACTGCTTATATCCGGTGTAATACAGAAATGTCATGCAGCTTCACGCCTCTTTCTCAAACATTACCATAGAAATAAAGGCAGGAGAACAATAGGATCAGGATTTATCTTCTGAGTAAATCTAAATAACACCTTGAGTGAATTTCATACATCACAACCGTGGTAATGATAATAGAAAAAGCTATCCATTACTAATGTGCAAGACATGGATTGGACTAAATTGACCTTATAAATCTTTCACTGGTAAGCATATCCAGTAGGGAATTAAATACACATTGATCACTGCATATGTGTTTGTCATATACTGTATGTGTTTATTTTAACATTCCAGATTGAAGAGTGCATTGGGTTAAAAGACTTGCTTTATTACTAGATGAAACCATAATACCTGTTTCAAACCCATGCAATCGCCTAAATTACAAATGGATGTTCATAATTTGTTAATTAAAATGGATGTTCAGAATTTGTTATCATTTGATTGCAGAATAACATGTGAGATAACTGCAGGACACATTTCCAATGTCTTTCTCTCTGTAAGGTCTGAAATCAGTGTGGGATTACATCTGAATGTTATTACTGATTTATGTTGATCAAGGCTTTATCCTGAAAAAGATAAACGATATATGTAGTGAACAGGGATTGATACTAATACCTCTTTCCTGTGTTCTAAACCATCGCTGAATAATTAATTTATACCCCTCATTGCTAAAAATAATTGAATTCTATATAAATGAAGAATATTATTTATAATGAGCGAGATGTAGGCTACATTTTTTACTATGGCTACAAAGGCCACGGTCATGCCACTGAAACTAACACAATAGCTGTGCAATTAATTTACAGTCGACTACTTTATTGTCCTTTACACTTGGCAGCTTACAGTATTTTCTTACCGTAGGATTACCCATGTGCAGATTAGGCTAACATACAGTACACAGATCCCAGTTGTTAAAAAGGAGCTTTTATTCCTATTTTAGGAATTGTTTTAGGGATTGATGTTTGAGATCAGTACTTCATGAAGATTATTTTTGTCCGAAATGCTAAATTCCATCATCCCCACAACAACTCAGTACAATAGATGGAGAATTTGCAGCCGCTGAGAGTTAAAAGAGCTGTAAAATTTTGGGATTTAACACAAAAACATTTGATCCACACTATCTCCCTCTCCTCATTTGGAGCAGAGCTTAACGGAGCAGAATGAAAAGCAACACTATCTCATTGTTTCAAAAGCAGATTATCTGTGACTTCAAAACCCCCACTTTAGGCAATACAACACATCGCTGTGCTGTATCAGAGCCACTACTCCGTTTCGCACCATGAAATAATTTGAAAGAAGAGGAGTGTTAATCTCTTTTCTGCTGGAAACCCACTGGAGGAAGGTGGAATCTGCCAGTTTTGTTTTGGAGAATGATCCTCTCTCCTTCTCTCTAATGCTCTCTCTCGCCATCCTTGCATACATTAAATGGTATCCTTAGGTAAGTGCACACATGTGTTTATATGTATGAGCGAGTGTGTGTGTGTGTGTGTGTGTGTGTATGTGAGTAAATCTGCCAAGGGATTCACACAGTGACTGACTGCTACCTCGTCATTTGCATGGGAAAGGTGTCAGGGGAGTGAGTGGGCGAAGCGTATTGTCACGAGAGTGTGAATGCACGTTTGTATGTGGGTGTCTCCTGTGTGTGCCGTCACGCGTGACACACGGGATGCCCGGTGGTACCTTGCACACGCTTGGTCCCTGTGCCTCCTCTATAGGCCCTCTGTGGGTTTTCCTCCTCACTGTTTAGCTCTTTCATCCTCATTTAAAATCTTTCTCTGTCACTCCTCTCTCCTCCTCTGCTCCCCTGCTCCCTGTCCTCCTACAGGATATTCAGGATTTAGTGCCCTCATTGCAAAAGTTGTTCTCTCCCTTAGTGTCGTTCCTCTGTACATCTCCCTCTTGAAAGCCTTAAAGTACTTTACTGCTGAATCACAAAAAATCGAAACCTTATAACACAGATAATGTACAGAAACACTGATTTAGAAGCTCAGCACATGGTCTCTTATATACCATTTTGCATTCTCATACCACCAGCTTATCAGGGAGAAAATATTGTATAGATGGTTATCAAATTGGATAACGAATCATTGATGTATTTATCATGCTAAAATAATGGATCTTTAGTCTCATGGCAGCTACAGTTGGGACAATAAAATAAACCTCGTCACACATGATCTATCCATCTGCTCTTTCACCTGGGCTGTACTGTATTCTACACTATCCGCATCTATCAGCATTTTACTTTATTTCTTCTTTCCTATTACAAAACCTCTGCTGTATTCCATCTTATAATATCCCATAAAATACCACATAATTCTGCTGTGTCACTCCGTCTCCCCGCCTCAAGGCTGCAGCCTCCTCCCTGCTTAGTAACAGATAGATCTTTATTGAGACCTGGCCCTGTGGAGGGGCAGAGCATCAATCCGCTTTGTGTCTGCAGCCTCTGCCTCGCTGCGCCTTGTCGCTCTGCTTCTTGCCTTGCTGGGTGGGGCCTGGTTATTGAACTGTCTGTGGCTCTGTTTTGGCTGGCAATCTCTCCTCTTTTTTTCTCTCTGCTCCAAAATCATGGCCCATTTATTCTAACCCAATTATTATTGAAGCCTGGCTGAGCAGCGTGATGGATGGTACTTTGTTTTAGCCTGGCTATTGCTGACACACATACTACTCCTAGTGCTTCAGTCGTAACGGGCACCGATTAGGCACACACACAGGCACACACACACACACACGCACACACACACACAGACGGTCCAGAAATCATCTTCATTTACGAGGGACGACAGTTTTATTAATTACGATGGCAGTGTTAGGCAATAATAAAGATGTGAACATGAACGGCCTGACTAATTGGGCAGTGAGTGCGAGGGAGAATTTGTGTTTTATTGTGTGTGCAATGTTACGACACGGCTCGTAAGTCACGACACAAAGCGGAAAAAAGACAAGGCTCAACTGAAGAGAATTTGGTCAGGGAGAGAGAGAGAGTGGGTATAAGGGAAGGAGAGAAGGCTTCCTATACACACCCAGCTCAAACCCACACAGGTACCTCCATTCAGCCCATTACTCTGACAGAGAAGACACACACACACACACACACACACACACACACGAGCACACACCCACAGTGGATCAGGCAAAGCTCTAACACGCATGCATGTAATATGCATGCCTAAATGTGTGCACGCTCATTATGGTTATTCACTCAGTGGCTGCCTGTATACCGCACTACAGTACAAGTGGGAGTGGAGTGTGTGTGTGTGTGTGTGTGTGTGTGACTGTGCCTCCATGTGCATCCCATATGTTGCAGCTGGGTTATCATGATCGAAGGAGCACATGTCTCGGAGATGGCCGGGCTGCAGCGATCCCACTGGGTGGTCCTGTCTGTTAGACTCCAACAGACTGGAATCACACTACAGTGACCTTCCCTTTACCTGCTACGCTAACTAGCTCGCTGTAATAGCTCCTAATGAAGGCAGTAGTCTACTTGTATGCGTGACACTGTCCCTTTGCGCTGTATCTGAGGCCATGTTGCATCATACTGCATCCACACGTACTATGAAGTTCTGTAGGTGTCTCTGCGCCAGGATCACCAGGACAAATCCCAGTACATTTTTGGTACTTGGCAATTTAAGTGATTCTCGATGTCATTCTGATTTCAGAACATGATGCTCCGGCACACCTGCTGTACTGTACACATGGCTGCCCGGCTGGATGGTTGGATGCCTGGATGGATATAGGGAGTAGGGAGGGAAGGATGGTTGGAGGGAAGAGGGAATGGGGAGGAGGGAGGATACAGAGATGGAGAGTTGGCTCTCTTGCTACAGTATCTGGCTGGATGAATGGGTGATGTAGGATAGATTCGAGGAAAAGAGAGAGGAATTATTGGCTGGATAGCTAGACACATAAAATATTCAGCTGTTCTCTGGTCTACATGAGCGCAAGCATCTTCTCTAGTAAAACGGCGCAAACTGCAGCAACATTTACTGGGATATCCTATTCAAAGATGCAAATAGATGTACAGAACCTGGATAAGGACTCATAAGGTGTGGCTATGTATCATGTGACTGTTATCCTATCATGTGACTGTCTTTACCCATATAAGGGGTTCTGATATTGGAACTGGTAAGACACTGATGAAGATGTAGTATCGAAACATTTGTCTGCTAGTATTTGCACTTTTTGCACATTTTTGTGAGCAGATCATGGCTTAATAAATGCCTTGAAAAGACTTTTTTCGGCCTGCTTCTTAGTCTTTTTGATTTTAAGTAGTGTGCGGATCGCTTGCCTTTTCTTATGATATCCTATTCAATAGCACAAGACCACAGCTATCTCTCTTTCTCTCTCTGTCTAACATCGGCACTCATCTACTACAGGTGCGCCACCGTCGACTGTCTTGACTGCAAGCCTAATATTATCCTCTCCAAGGGCAGAGTGGAGTGCTAGGAAGTCAGGGTGTAATGAACATATGGTCATCATAGCTTGCGAGCTCACCGTCTCCCAGCTCGCTCCAGCGTGATGCCTGCTCTCCCGGACTGGAGGAGAAGCGCTCCCTGCATGTCAATGAGCCCGATTCCCAGTTTACCAACTGAGCGCACAGGGCTCTTGTCTCACACACACAGGCTGCCATCTGCACCCTGAATGGGCTGCTCTGAGAGGGTCTGTATGTGTGTGTGTGTGTGTGTGTGTGTGTGTGTGTGTGTGTGTGTGTGTGTGTGAGGGCGAGGTGGGGGTGGGGGTGGGGGTGGGGTGGTAAGAAAGAGGGAGAGAGGGAGCTGTTCAGAGGAAGGGCCATAGTTAACCCCGTGTACACGCCTGTCTTGCAGCCTGCTGCTTTGAGAGGCAGAGAGATCATTGAGAAAAAAGATCTATTTTTAGACGTAAAATAGGGAGGGGGATAAGCGTGAGCAGTGTGTGTGTGTGTGTACGCCTATGTGTGTGTGTATGTGTGAGGCTGTTTGATTCTATGGGTGAGCATGATGCGTAGTGATCGTCTGTTCCAAAACAACATAGCAGAGAAGGCACAAGCTATCTTACACTTCACACGCAATCATATAAGCCACACATGAGTCCTGGAAACACACACACACACACACACACACACAAATCTGGATGTCGTCCTACTGTGCCTGCAGCTAGGCCTGACAGTAGTGTTGGGCTCACATCACACACACACACACACACACACACACAGCCTCCCTAGCAACGGGACACGTGATGCTAGTATTGTATGCCCAACCTTTTCGCATTCTCTCTCTCTGTCTCTCTGTCTATCTCTCTCTCTCTCTTATCCATGTCTTTCATCCTGACAGGTGCCAGCGGCTGGTGAGCCAGGCTGCCGATTGATGATTTGAGTGGGCAGAATGGACACACGGACTGGTACCAATCTAAGGTCATGTGAAAATCTATCTGTGTGCTGGAGAGTGGTGTCTATCTAAATGCAACTTTGACTTAAAAGTTGTGTTTTTTCTCTCTCACAGCTAGTAGGTAAGATATTCAGAGCACTACAACAATCGTCATATTACACACAGTCTAATTAAGGATTTGCCTCTTCACATACGTATGTACCACTGTGTGTTGCCATAGGGATACTTTTTACTGCATGGAGTAGAGTATTGTAGTAGTTCATGCTCTATCGCCACCCCACTCTGTACACTGTTGTTTTTGTCTCTGCACTGTCTACAAGTCACAAAACAATAGTAAGGTACTGTGCTGAAATGTGATTCAATTGAAAGTAGGTGGCAAATCGACACTGGTCATTATGGTGTGTGTGTGTGTGTGTGTGTGTGTGTGTCTTTCTGGTTTCTTTGCAGAGCCTAAAAAGCTCCAAAGCCCTAGCAGGGATTAATCTCTACATCATACTGCATGCTGCTTTGTAGCCTAAATGACAGCATTGGATGCACAGGCATGCATGCACACACACACACACACACACACACACACACACACGCACACACACTGCACACATACATATTCAATTCAATTCAAACTTTTATTTCAGACTCAGGGTCCAGCTAAAAGACAGGACATAACATACAATGACAATACATATATTCACACACCGAGACTTTCATTCACTCACACTGGCATATTTTCATTCACATGCATGCACTCAGCCCCCACAAATACCCCTCCCCATGATAGTTACAGTTTCCTTCATGTAAAGAGGCATGTAAACATTAATTCATTCATATGAAGAAATGTCTCTCTGAGTCTGTAGTCTGACACAGAGCCTGTCACAGAGCGTATCTTCTCCAAGACAGCACACAGAGAGCCACAGCGGTAATGCTACCTCAGAAACCCACAGAATAGAGCGGAGTCTTATTTTCAACCTCCTCCATAGTCATGATCAATCTCTCAGTCTCATCACCCACACCAAGACATCCATCCTTTTTCATAATGACTCCAAAGACCCGTCCACCCCCTCTGAATCCATCACCCAATCTCAGAACCACTCCTCTTTTTTTTTTTTTTTTTTTATCTTTGTACCACGGCGCCAGCTTGATTCCAGTCCCTGCCCCCTTTTTCACAGTGTCCCTGGTCTCGACCTTTCTTACTGGTTGTGCGCTGACCCTGCAAAAATGCCATGACGTTCTTTCTGTTTTAATTATTCATGTGTGATAAGAGGCACCGGCTCTCCACTGCAAGCCGAGGAAAAAAAAAAAGTGCTTCTAAATGCACGTGCGTGTGTGTGTGCATGTACCTACTGTACGTGTTTGTGTTGGTGTGCCCGTATTTATTTGAGTGTTAGAAAATTGAGACTGAGAGTCATAGGATGATCTAAAATGTGCTACTTATTGTATGCATTCCAATGCATTTGATACACATTCATTATACCATCAAAGGCCCCCTTTACACCTGCATTAACATGCGTCTCGTATCTGGATTGTGTCCAGATATCTTTTAGCTTCTTTTAGCACATTGGGATTGGATTTCTCTTTCCCTCACCAGATTGTCATGTACGTCACTTCCTCCCTTAATATTTACATCCTTTACAATTAACAGTAAATACCTTGTCTCGCTTGTTCCCCATCCACGAGTGTCCTAACAATCCATTTTTGGTAGTATGTTATTGTCCAAGCTGCCAGCTGCCTGTTTGTTTTGCTTGTGCTTCCCGGTTGGATCCGTGCGCAAAACTTTATTTCCGTTAACGTAGCTCCTATATTGAAGAGGCATTGCATTTACACTACTTTGTTAATGAGGCAAAATGCGTCTCTGACCACCTCTGGAGGTGGTTTGGATGATCGGATCTTCAATGAGTCTTGAGTACATTTACACCTGGATTTTATGCGCTTTTGAGCTATCCGATCACAATTCCATCACCCAAGACGCATGTTAATGCCAGGTGTAAAGGAGGCCAAGCTATAGTCCCTATGGAGAAATACACTGCCTCACTGAATGCTATAGCTCTATAAAACCACTCTAACTTGTCCAAGTTAAAGTGATTACTTTTCACACTGTGCAGCAACTCACTTCTTTCCCCAGTGACAACACTGACAACTCCACATGCTTCCTGACACCTCCAGGAGAGGCGTGAATTTAAACTCCTTACAAATTTCACCATTAGGCTGACAAATGAAATGCAGGCTTTAAGTTGGCAGAGCGAGCCTCAAAAGCTGGTATGGAGTGGATGGAAGGAGATTATGGGGGCTTCATCTCACCACGCAGTGATACGGGGCAGAAACGGCTGACAGTCAAGGCGATGCGGAGCGTCACGCTTCTGATGTATAAAGTCTGGAAGTTCATTACCCCGCATATCATCACTGAGCATACTGAGGGCCCCGGAGCTCTCCACATTCCTCTCCCCTCTCTCTCTCTCTCTCTCTCTCTCTTTCGTACACCCTCTCACTCTCACTGTCTCTCGCTTGTTCTCTCTCTGTCGCTGAGGCTGATGAAAGACTAGGCAGCACACAGTCATCATTAAACACCCGAAACCCCTTCATGTGTCAGGTTCGGGACTGTCAGGCAGAATAATGGCCACTTACTTAGACTGCTAAAGCTGTGTTACAGTAGTATGGACAGGAACAGAAGCCAATCACCTCCGCCTGCTTCTGAAATATAATGAGCATAATGACCACAAATTCTATTCAGAAGGTAATCTCTAACAAATAGTTTATCACAATAATATGTGGCCATTTGTATGTATGTATGTACGAGTCATAGAGAGAGAGAAATAAATGAACATTAGGTAAGGCACATTAAATTGCTGTTGTGTGCATGTGTGGGGCTATCTATTTCCTCTTTAATCCCCCTCCAAAAACACCTGCATGACACCATGACTCAGACCCTTCGCCTCCGCATCTCCATGGCGACGCCACTCCTCCCGCCAGGCGCCAGGGTCACCCACTCAGGCTGGCTCATTAGGGCTGTTGTCACGTCGACCAGGCCGCCCCTGGGTGCCTTTGAGGATGACACTGTGTGTGTGTGTTTGTATATGTGCGCATGGGCCTATGTGTGTCCTTGTGTGTCTGTGTCTGTGTGTGAGTGCGTATGTCTGTGTGTGTTTCAGTAGGTGTGTGTGTGTGTGTAAGGATGCCGTTTATAATCAAATGTAGTAATCAAAGGGTGGGACGGCGCTGTGTTGTCAGCAGTAGATTGTTGTCACACCTCGAGGTTCAATCCCACATCCTTCACAAAACGAACAGAGATATGGGAGGCATGGGGGGGTGAATCTATTCTCTGTATCACCCTCTCCACACACACACACACACACACACACACACTACCCAACCCCTTCCCTGTAGGGCACACAAAGAGAGGCTTCTGAGGAAAGTTAAGTGAGATTGATTGGTTTAGATGATTTCAGAGCAGCTCTCCCCAAAGGGCATCAGTGATAGCAGGAGTGAGAGGCTGAGAAGGAGCTGCATGGCTGCAATGTTCATGGGTACAGTACAGTACATGCTCTGTGTCTTCTACATTTCATCATCTCTGTCTCTCTGTGAACACGCAGACAGACACACGCATCCATGTGGCGGTGGACTGAATGAAAACAAACACATTTAACTGCATACATGACTTTACATGGATTCATGTTAGTGTTTATTAACCACGATGAGTCGCTGACTGCTACTTTTCGATGTCATCTGAGGACAACATCAAACAGACAAATGAAAGCTGGAATTCACAAATGGAAAAGTTGTGTGTGAGCATTTAATTCAGTCTGTAATGAATTTATTTCTTTGTCATTCGCTCAGGGCTCGTCTCAACCTCTGGGGTCTTGTCTTTACTTATTAATCAGCTGCGACTTTGTCACAGTGTGGCAGAATGCTCAATAATAGATTGGAAGAGAAGTCATGTGACTCTCTCTCTCTCTCTCTCTCTCTCACACACACACACACACACACACACACATGCACACGCACATACATACACACACACACACACACACACACACACACACACAGCCAGTTATAATATACATGCAATCATGCCAGCTGTTCAAAAATGAAATGAGTGAAGGAAACAAAAACAATCACCCAATTTCCATTCTGACAAGCAGGGGTTAGGACAAGAGATCAAGTCTCCTTGTAGCTGCTCCTATTCCAACCTGCCCCCCGGCTCCGTCAGGCGAGTTAATCTAGCAGTCCGCAGAGTGAGATTGAGTGAGCAGTACTCTCAATCTTCACCTCACCTATCAATCATCCACCTGTTTCTTTAAATTCTCTGGGATTTGGACCAATCTCATGCACAGCCTGCCACAAAACCAACTGTGTTTGGACCTATGGTTTAGACATTATCTGCTTGTCAGTCAGAGGGTGTAATAGCTTCAATCATTCTTAGCTTGGCTCTATTTTCACCATGTTGGCCAGCTACCTTCAACTGCACAATAGCACATTACATTCTATAATGTTCTTGGTGATACAATCACCGCCCCCCGACACCCACTCTCAACATCCAATACAGCTACCACTTCCATTACCCTGGACCTACACACTTAGGCTTATCCCTAGTTCCCAACATTACTGCCATTAGTGTTCCCAACATTACATTCCTGCTACTAAACAGGCTAACGGCACGGCTCACACTCCTGGGTTGGAATGGCCCGCCTAGTGTTTCAGAAACCAAAATGTATCAACAGCTGTTGGCTAAAGGGATGGCTGATTCTGCTGGCTTGAGACAGGCTGCTCAGCAGACCAGAAGCCATGCTACTAACAAGCAGCCAGAGCGACCATGCTACCTGCAAATAATATATCAGCTAGCATGCCACAGACAGCCCAGAGCTAACACGCCAACATATCATCATTCTAAAGAATCAATATATTAGTAAATAACCATGCTACTAACAAACCAGAGCAACCAAGCTACAACCAACCAAAATGTGTGTGCGTCTGTGTGTGTCTGTGTGAGTGCGTGTGCAGGCCTGTGTGTGCACTTGTTTGTGCACGGCCTCTGAAAGTAGGAGATACCAAACAATGTGTTTGGAGCCTTCGTTAGGCAGATTGGCTGTGTTGGCATTGTTCAGTGACTGACTGCATCTCATGTACTGGTAAGACAATCAATCAAACTGACAGAGGGGATGGAACGAAATTCCCATGGCTACTAATATTAGAAAAGGGTCAAAATTGCAAATCAACCAAAGATGTTGTATCCAGGGCAGTAAAACACAACTGTAAGCAATATGAGCAATATGTATTGTAATTAGGATGGGCTGTCATGTTTGCATATTGCAAACTCACAAACTAGCAGTCCTATGGTGTGTTTCCAGTGTGTCCTCTGAACAAGGCTGACTGGAGCTGTGCTGGCCAGCCTCCAGAGTGGATTCGCTGTGACACTGTCTCTTCCAGGGCCTCATGCAGGGAGCCTCAGCTCCCCTCAGAATGGCCTGGGAGCTTGTCACTAGGCCGCCTGTCAGCACACAGCCAGGCTGGGGACATTTGATGTACCGCATGAGGATGAAGGGAAAGATGGCAGGAAGGAAGGGATGGATGGATGGATAGAGGGAGGAAGAGAAGGAGGTAAAAACAGGTGAAAACAACACATGTACCAGACGAAGGTGACTGTGTCGGGCACAACCATTGCAGCATTTATTATTCCCGCTACACCCATGATATTGATGTATGATAGGTGGCAAATGCCAGGAAAAGCAGTGTTGAATCATGAGAGGAACTGATTAATATCTTGACCAGTAGATATTGCTTTGTCAGAGCAGATGAGACAAACAGAAGCCAGGGAGGAGACAGAGAGGAGTTGCTAATTAGACCAGTATTGACTTGGATCAACATTTATTGCATAACCTTGGGGCTAGAAGACTGGAGAAGGAGAAGGAGAAATATTCCAATTCAAGCCTGACAGTGTCATTAACTGAAGACAACGAGGGTATTTACAATACTGCAAACTTTAATAAGGTCTTCTTCCAAGCAAAGCTTTTTAGCCAGCAATCACAAGATACACAGTAGCCAGACCCCACGGGTGACAGAATATTATAACACTTGTCATATTCTAATATAATGGCAACATTATTAGTGCTTAATGTAAGCTGTAACTGTATGCACAGAGTATGATTGTATCACCAAGGACATTTTAATTAAATACTGCTGTGTAGTATAATTACAACATGCTTCACATTAATCAAGACCTACATTTTTAAACTATTTTTGGAAATATTTTTCTTTGCTGCTCTTGCCTCGCCCTTTTTACAAAGAGTATTACCATTTCTGGTTCAATAACATGTAGGCAAGAGAAAAATAATGTTCCTTTTGGCACTTTAAAATGTCTGCTTTCTCAGTGTCCTCATTAAATGTACATACATAATCAGATTCATACAGCTGCATTCCCTATTATCACTTACTGAACATGGGATATCACATCCACACCCTGCTGAGAGAGTCTCTTCACAGCAGGCCTTTCTCTGTTCTCACATTTGTTCAAGGAAACAGGCGGCTCTGAATAACTTCCATTGTATCTCAAACGATAAGCCAATCATACAGTACATGAGAACAAGGAGGAGTTTTTTCTTTTCTTTTTTCTGTATCTTAATGCTCAAATTGCTTAGCAACAACATTGGTTGTCATCTTTGGATCACATTCACCACCTAAAGAGAGCACATCTCTACCTCATGCATAATGATATTCTACCTCCAGTTGTTATATTAGACACTAAAAAGAGCACATCAGTGTGTGTTTGTGTATGTCTGTCTGTGTGTATGTGTGTGTGTGTGTGGTGTGTGTGTTTGTGTGTGTAGTATCACTATGCGTAGCACATCGTATCAGAAGGTGGTATGATTACCCAGGTTTGCCGCAGTCCAGCCCATAATCAGCTAACACAGGGAGTGTAGGTGACTGGCCTACGATCTCATGGTGATTTGGGAGCGCTCCAGCCACACTGGAGGCACTGCACCATTTGTTGCCCTAATTAAGAATTCATTGGCCACTAACGATGAGTTTTGACCTCCATTTCCTGCTCCTTTCTCTCCCCCATAGCGTAGTAAATCAGCCTAGAGTGATAGGCTGGGCACACACACACAAACAAACAGACACACACACACACACACACACACACGCACTCATGCGCAAACACGTGCATGCAAACGCGCACACAAAATGATTGGTACACCCTGGCATCAGGCAGCAGGAAGAAGAGGAGTAATGGAAGGGAGGAGGGAAGAGAAAGGGCAGGAGGAGGGAGGAGAAGGATACGGGAGGAGGGAGGAAACGGGAGGAGTGAGGAGAAGGGAGGAGGGAGGAGAAGGAGAAAGGAGGAGAAGGGAGGAGTGAGGAGAAGGGAGGAGGGAGGAGAAGGAGAAGGGAGGAAGAGAGGAGGGAGGAGAAGGAGAAGGAGGAGGGAGGAGGGAGGAGAGGGGAGTAGGGAGGAGGGAGGAGAAGGAGGAGGGAGGAGAAGGAGCAGGGAGGAGGGAGGAGAAGGAGCAGGGAGGAGGGAGGAGAAGGAGAAGGGAGGAGGGAGGAGAAGGAGAAGGGAGGAGGGAGGAGAAGGAGCAGGGAGGAGCGAGGAGAAGCCAGTTGGCCAGGCTCCAAAGCCAGCTATAAAGATGCAGAGTAAGGCCGGCATTAATATGGAGCCTTGGGGAACGCCTCTGGTACTGATAAACACATCCGACTGTCTGGCTGTGTACTGTTATCTGTTGCACTGTGCTGTATACACCGCTATTATCCCTCTGGGAGACAGGCACACCACTAATCTCCCCCTGAAGTGACACTTACACCTCCACATTCTCCAGATGTTGGAATGCTGATCCCTGTTATCATTACTATTTTCCTCATCCCAGGTAGTGATACAGCTACTGCAGCTGTGATGTATCTATCTGCCTAACATGCATACAAAAGCTATTACAATTTTTTTCCTGTCCTCCTATCTGCCGTTACTGAACCACCACGAAGAACTGTTTGTTCTTTTTATATGCTGTCTCACATAGAAGCAAATTATTGTTGTTTGTCACATGATCACACCCAAATTTAGCTGGTCAAATTTGACAAATGTTGTCAAATTTATGTGAATGTGAAGTGCAGTGCCGTGTCCTCATTAACCTCTCAACCATTACTTATCAGTTAGATGCCACACTGCACATTTCAGCAGGAACCTTAGCACTTTTGATACAATTAATGCTTTATGCCATTGATCGTTTTTGACATCAAGGACCACGATGGAAATAAGTCCAAGACTTTATCGTGCTATCCTTGACAATTTTTCATCCAAGTTCTATGACTCATGTTTTAAAATTGTCCAATAAAACTATACCGCACTATACTATACTGTGATGTATGAACTGTTTAGATGAGTTATCACTGTCTTTATGTTTTTGTTAACATTTGTGCTGTTGTGTTACTGTGATCTGTGGATGTGTTTTTTCCTCCTCTGAAGACTTTAACCTCCTATTCTGAAGCTGAATCAGAATCTGTCAGGGATATTGCAGCTCATATTGCTGCAGATGGCAGAAAACAAACAGATATATCCTTGGCATAAGCACTTCCCACTGCCAGAACAATGTCAACTGATTTAAACTGCCACGGCTTTGCTGTCACCACAGGCGGGGCTGGGGCCAGGGCTGGATATGCTTGGCTGAATATGAGCAGGACAGATTGCTTGTTCACGCAATACAACGACAAAGACGGATCCTTCAAAGTGCCTCACTTGCATGCGCACATCCGAGAGCACACTCACAAATGCACGCGCACACACACACACACACACACACACACACGCAAGCATGCACGTACACAAACACGCACTAACGCATTCAAGCACCTCCCACCACCACCACCTACACACACACACACACACACACACCCTGCCCCGCATGATAGATGGGAAAAGACACAAAGGTCAGCAGTCAGCAGGGCTTCACTTAGACAGGACTGGGGTTCTTTTACATCACCTTGGCTTGGGAGATGGAGCCGACCTAAACTGATTTTCTACACAGTCTTTATAACACACAGGTCAGGGATCTGTTTCAAAGGGCTACAGCGAAACAATACTCTTTTCCCCAGCACTATTTAACCCGCGCTGTGCTGTCCGTTGCGACGACCCGACTGCTTCTCGTTTCCCCTCCTCTGCCATGTGAAGAAGGGATCCCATGTGGTTGTGAGCGACACGTGCATTTATCTTGTCCCCGTTTGCAGATCAGCACTCCCGTCAGCGGGATGGTATATCTCCCGGAGAAGCTACTCTCCAGGGGGATTAATGTACAGAACATATCATTCACACACACACACACACACACACACCTGTCACGAAGGCGACGAGGTGACTGGCTGTCACGCCTGTCGACCCCTTGCCCCTACTGTCCTGCAGCCACACAACATGCACTACATGGGAAGCAGAGAAGGAACTGCACTGGAACCATCACATATAGGAGCTACTGTACACAGTATTGCCTTATCCCAATTTACCAAATTATCATCATTAAAATGAATTGTAATATAATTGTAAAACCTTGTCATCATCGATAATTTTCAGGTTGGCATCTGACCAGATTGGCATGCAACATGGAACTGAAGTCTATTGGAAAGTCTCTCACTCTGAGGACTTTACCGCTTCCACGATCTGGATTCACATAAACAAAGAAACAGAACGTGTTGCAGGGCAGACAGTGGCAGAGCTCTTCTTAAATAACTTTGTTACCGCAGTCTCAATCGCACATAAAGTACACAGCCAGGATCTAGTTAAAGCTGCTTTAATTGGCCTGACTTAAGGTTGAGGGGTCAGAGGTCAGGGACAGGATGAAGGGTGAGAAGACAACATCACAAACAGAAAACACTGGTGACCTTAGTCTGAGGTCTGACAATATAGGCTTACTGTAGCTGATACAATAAGAGTGACCTCTTGTTGTCAGTCTTTCACATGAGCAAGGAAAGGTTCTGCCTTTTACAAGCCCATGATGAAAGCTGCTGCAGTAAACAAGAATGCATTCCTCGACAAAACAGGCCAAGGCACACTCAATGTATTCACAACGTTGTGGATTGGAATTTGGCTTGTTTCTTCTCTCCTAACACCCTGGCAAGTTAACTTCCTCTGTTGTTGTTTTTTGTTGTTGCCTGCTTAGCCCTTATCCCTCTTATGGCAAGGGACTAAGTCAGGACACAACATGACCAAGCATGTGATCAACTTAATAACCCTCATGAGTAACCGCTGCCAGACAGGCGCTTCTCTAGAGGCACAAAGTTCCCTCTCGCACACATGCGGGGAGTACGAGTCTAACAGGCAATAGGCTTGGCAACCTGCAGCCTCAGGTAGGGAAAGACGGCTTAGAGTAACAGGATTGGGGGAGTTTACCATCTGAGGAAGGGATAGTAAAGTGGATAACTATGTAAATGACTCAAGATCTTTTTTACCAGCTGGGGTTACAACTCCTTGTGTCTCATCAGACTTTTGCACCTTGATGCCCAGTTGGCAGTGTATTATTCAACATGGAAAACACACAGTGGGCACGGGACTTGACTGCATGACCACTAATCTGCTTGTTGACTACGGAATCCAGCCATGCTTCATTCATATTATACATACTATATAAAGAAGTACAATACATCAAATTAGATCATATACAGTATCTGGCTAAGGACGACAATAAGCATTTGACAGTGAAGTGGAAATTATGTCAGCGGATATACGCTTTGGCGTGGTTTGAGAGGCCCCATCAGCTGCTGCATGCTGCTGCATGTCAGCTCAAACTCATCTATTGGCGGCGGAGTATTCACTGAAGTGTCTTCGCCTGCTTCCCTGGCTGTGGATTAGCGAATCAGGGAACAGGGATCTTCTTGGCCATGGCTGTCATTGTGGTGAGATAGACGGGGTAATTAGCGCTTAGTGCCAGCATCCAGGGCAGATCCACTGACTGGTGGGAACCCACTGGGAGAGAGAGGAGGAAGGGCCAGAGGCTGACTGACAGTGGAGAAGACGGGAGAGGCAGGGAAGGATGGAGAGAGGGAAGGAGAGAGAGAGAGAGAAAGACAGAGAGAGAAAGAGAGGGATGTCAACAAGGCCAGCGATAATGAGTTGCAGCTCTGGGCTTCTCAGTTTTTCTCTTCTTCCTTTTTTCTCCCTTCTTCTTCCCTGGCATGGCATCAGGGGCCATGGGCCTCCAGTGCAGCGATGTCCCTTTTAGTGGATATAAGTGTCTGTTTTGACTACGTGGAGAGGCAGAGGGGACTGCCACCGAGAAACGCACATTACAATAACACCCATTTTCTCATGTATTATGTATGTCCAGTCAGCATATTCATTCCAGATAATGGGAATGCAGAGGAAGCCCGCTCACATGGAAGGCCTGTTTTGCATGTGCAGTCAATGCAATTTAAGAGATTATGTTCAGCATGCGTATAAGAAGGCTAACTACAAACGATTCTAATTCAACCAAAAGCATAACAATTTTTCATCTTTCATGACACTGATTCAACGTGTCAAGGACAGGCAGCCAATTACAAACAAACATGCACTCTGCACAAACAAAAGTAGGCATTTTAGAGTGGGTGATAAAATACTCAAATATGTGAAGCTGTAAGAATAAAGGTCAATAAGAAAAAAGATCTAACAAAAAGCTCTATTTAATAACACTAAAACGAATAAGATATGCCCCCTCTAGCTACACACCCACATAAATAGCAACCATACCAGATGCTGTTTTCTTTTTTTTTTTTTTTTTTTTTTTTTTTTACCATTACAGATGCTTACAGGTAGTAGTATAGATAATAAGATAGGTGATCTACCACTTTATATAGTTCCCCCAGGACCCTGTAGGCTGACTGACATGCTAATTCAGCATAATGAAAGGTCAGTGTGACAGAGACCCTCCCTCCTGGGAACACAGTGACAACGGGTGTAAGTTACTGTGTAGTGTGTGTGTGTGTGTGTGTGTGTGTGTGTGTGTGTGTGTGTGTGTGACATGACGTGATGTATAGTGCTATACCATGAGTTGTGTGTTCATGTTTATGTACACACATGTGCAATGATGAGCACGAGAGAGGTGGTGGGTGTGTTTGTGTGTGTGTGTGTGTGTGTGTGTGTGTGTGTGTGTGTGTGTATGTGTATGTACGTGACTAGTGTGCCAGGTATGGTGCGTGTGTAGTATGTGTGTGACATAAGTGTATGGTGTGGGAGTGTGTTTAGGTGTGTTGCTGTATGTGCTAGGCTGCTTAAACAGCACATCGTGATTAACCTGTCAGTCTGGCGGTATTAAGGCCATCACTCCAATCCCCACATATCCATCACAGGCTCGGGGGCCTGGATTTACAATGCTAGCCCCGGCCTGGCAGGTTAAGGCTGGGGGCCCAGCGAGCGAAGGGCCCCTGTTGTTGGCTGACTTATGGCTTGTGGTGCTATTTGGCCCGAGATTCATGGTCTTCTTCCCCGGGATCCTTCAATTCCTGGGCCTGATGAAAATCTGCGATCGATAAGCAAATAGGAACTAAAAGGGCGGTCGGGATCTTAATTTACTGGCATGTGAGACTGGCTGAGCCTTGGTAGTGTGGGACTCTGCTGGATCTAGGTGTTCCATCAATCCTGCGGCTGGACACCAGCCGAGCTGCTCCCATTTGAACTGAAGACCAGAGCATGGGAGGTCTTTAATACCCGATAACTGTTTATTACATCCCACTTAAAACCTATTTGGCCTGGCCTCCTGGTAATTAGGTTTTAAACTAAAATGGCCAAACTTTAAATGTGCGGAATCCGGGAAGACCAGCTAAAGGGAATCCCAATAAAAAAGTAAAATAAAATAAAGCAAGTGAAAACTAGCTTTGCTCCAGTTACATGCTTGCCAGCTGGGATGTTACATGTTACTTGGCTTGATTGTTGGACAACATCATGACTGACCAACAACCAACAACGATCAACAACACGTAATGACAATATAATTTATTATAATGAATTGTAATGTAATGATTATTTTTGTTTGTTTGAGAAAAAAATATGTGGATGTCTGATAATAAAGTGTGCTCGAGTATGTTAATTTCTTTATTTTCATCAATGGTCTAAAGACAAGACTTAGGAAATATTTACGTATCCCATAATTGAGTAACATCTATTTTAAAATGAATACTGGAATTCAAACATGTCAATATATTAAGACAAGGAGGAAAAGTAAAAACTCTAGGTTGCATTTAGAATACTGCAAGTGTAACTGTAAGTGCAACCTGTAATATATGAAGATGAAGATTTTCAGGATTCAAGGAGAGCTTCTGAGAGAGGACCCCGACTGCAGAGGGATGCTGAATATCAAGCAGCTCAAATCTGCCTGTTTGTCTATGAGGAGAAGATTGATTAAATCAACAAATTACAACTGTCAGAGGACTGCAGGAGTCATGGTTACTAAATCAGAGCAGTAAAAGATTCATATCCGGGCTACAGGCTAATGCTGAGTCCTCCCTGGATATCACTTGCTCCTCTTGCAGCAGAAACTTGGACACTATTATTAGACACTGCTCGTATGTAGGGAAGGTGTGGTGCTTCAACCATATAGTAAAACAAAATCAAAAAGACTGCTGAAGGTGTGTTCAGTCCACAGAACTAAAGCTAACAGTCATCGAAAGAGAGGTTTAGCAGCAACTTGATGCTTTCAAACACCTTTATTGTCCTACATGTTTTGGAGCAACTCCTTCATCAGGGCACAATACACACATGAAAATCAGAGCACATTAAAATACTCCAGCAAGCAGCCTTGATTGGAAAAACAGTAACACCTGATTAGGGAATGAGGAAAGACAAGATAAGTGCTCTTTCTCAATTTGTGTTCTCATGCGTTTTCGTGTCTCCATATCTAACGGCCGAAGTATGAATCCAAAACAAAAGAACGCAATGATGGAGGACGGACAAAGATCTAAACATTTACTTGCCAGTCGAGGATACATCGGATGTGACATCCCCCATCTTTACCTTAACTATTGTGATGTGACATATTTCATCCTCGGCATATGTTTGACGTCCAAAATCTCTGTCATGACCAGCAACCACACTCCCTCAGCAAGAAAGGGGGCAGGGAGGGGACTACTCTGTTTTTGTTTACTCAATCATAGAGCCACAATCCTCCAATCCATATTTGTGAAATTGCAAATTGGCAAAGGATAAGAGGGAGGGATTTGGTGCATCTAGACAGTCATTGTGTTAGAAGAGCACAGGGGATGTCATACAGAGCCTCGCTTCTATATCTGCACACCACCAATTCAGCCCCATCAATTGAAAAAAACAAATTAACGAAACAGAGGCAAACATTCTGAAATAAACATGGTACACACACAGAGACCCTGTGAGTTTGTATGTACTTGTGTGTGTGTGTGTGTGTGTGTTTGTGCGCGCATGAAACATGTTTGCAAGCCTATTCAGCACTGCATAAATTTAAAAGACCCGAAAATAAGATCTGAACGCTGATTCCCATTAACCAAAAGCTCAGGAGCTCCCACTACTCTAACTGGCTAAGGAGGGAAAATTAATTAAAACTAAAGCAAACTGTGACAGGATCAAATCCCTTAGCATGTGACCAAAGGCGCTCTCTCTCTCACCCGCGCTCCCGTTATGGCTTTAATTAATTAGCCGCTTCCGTAGATCCTCACATTAAATTTACAGAAATTAATCTCTCTTTCTTTCTTTGTCTCTTTCCTCAAGGATAAAGGAAGATCTCTCAGGTAATTCCCCTTAGTTGACCTTTTACTGCACCAAAAAGTTAATAAGAGTGCATTCAAGTTCACGCTGTTAGCTGCAGGACAACTTCTGCATCAGCTCTCAATAACAATTCCGCTGCTATCACGTCTATCTGAAAGCTCAGGAATCTCTATTTTACTGCGGAGAAAAAAAAAGGCCTCAGAACGACATTAAGCTCTTTACATCAAAGCAGCGAGTAAATGGTTTTCTGAGGGCTTTTCACTGTGGAGAGGGAGGAGAAGAGGCTGATAAAGCACGGCAGAATTGCATTGCAGACATTGTAAGATTGAGATATCGACCTAATAATGTACAGAGGGCCCCTTGATGTACAATTTCTCTTGGTCTGTCTCTATCTCTTTCTGTTCCTGTCTCTCTCTCTCTCTCTCTCTCTCTCTCTCTCTCTCTCTCTCCAGGCCTCATTTTGCACCTCCCAGGAGGCTGGAGGAACTTCTGAAAGTGCACTCATCTCTTCCACTGAGTGGCTCCCAAATTCAGCTCGTCCTTCAGGGACTGACACTATTCCAAAGTCCAAGGAGGAGAGGGAAAGGCAGAGATAGATGGAGGGAGGTGGGAGTGTATAAAGAGGGAGAAAGGGAGACTAAATAGAGTAACAGAGGTGTGGAGGGACAGAGAGAGGAAGACAGATGGGGGAGAGAGGGAAAGAGGTAAGACGGCTGTAGTCTGTGCACCTACTCCACTGTGTGACTCACCTAGCTCAGCAGGAGAGCAGAGGAAGGACGAGCAGGTGATAAATACAGCAGGATGTCACCCCGGTGCCCTGGAAAGCTTTCTTATGCACTTCCCCTCATTTCTGCAGAGCTCCACACACCTTGGAAACAACACAGCGCTCCAGTAGAGCCACAGCAAACACACACTGCACCTGTTCAGCATGTATTAAACCCACTTTGTGTGCTGTAAATATCACCTGGTAGCAGCACTGTGTAGATTCACAAATTCCGAAAATACATACATACATATACAGCATCCACTTTTAGCTAGTAGAGGATAGAACACATCTTTGCCTCCAGAACAGTATACAATCCTCAAGGCATGGATTCAACAAAGTGCTGGAAACGTTCCACAGGGATCTTGGTCCAGGCTGACTTGATAGGGTCTTGTTCCTCCTGCACATTTTTCACCAGCACATTCATGCTGCAAACATCCCCGTTCTTCCTCATCCCAAAAGTGCTCTATTGGGTTGACATTTGGGGGACTGTGCAGGCCACTGGAGTACACTAAAGTCACTGTCATGTTCCTGGAGCTGTTTTGAGATGATGTGTGTGTTCATAACATGACGGATTATCCTGCTGGAAGGGGTGAAAAAAGCATGACTGGCCATGAAGAGATGCACCTGATCAGTAGCAAAGTTTAGGAAAGCTGTGGCATTCAGATGATGCTCAATTGGTACAAAGGGGTCTAATGTGTCCCAAGAAATTTTCCCCAAACCATTATATCAACACCAGCCTGTACTGTTGACACCAGGCAGGATGGAGCCATGGATTCATGCTGTAAACACCAAATTCTGACCCAGCCATCAGCATGTTGCAACAGAAGCAGAGACTCTAAACACTATTATTATACTATATATATATATGTATGTATGTATGTAGAATTGCAGGACATTTTGAACATGTAGCTCACCTACACAACAGAACATGGTAATCATTGTGACTTAATTAGTGATGGGTTATTCCTGTTGTCTTCTACAGACAGGCAATAGGCACAGCTAATGAGTTTCCCACCCTCACACTAGGAATCATCCGGGGAAAGATCAAAGCCCACACACACACACACACACACACACACACTACAAGGATTCAAACAGGGGGGATGGGCAGGGTAGAGGAGAAGAAAGGTAAGAAAATGAGAGGAGAAAGGGAGTGTGAGAGAGAGAGGAGGGGGCAATCAGAGTGTTGCAGACCACCTTCAAACTGGTCCGAACGAATACACAGACACACTTACACACACACACACACACACACCCTGTGGGTCATGGAGTCACAGCTCAGAAGGAAATGAATTATACATGTGTTCATGAGGTAATATGTCTGCTGATGCCTCGCAAGAAGCCCATCGCCCTCCCTCATAGTTCTGAGACAATGGATGGTAATGAATGTAATGTATGCATGTGTGCCTGTGTGTGCATCGCATAAATCCCTGTCCTTGGATCTCTTCTGGTCTGTTCAGGTCTTGCTGGACCTGGACGGTAGGATTTGTCGACTGTGTCCTACTCCTGAACGTGCGTCCCGGGCCAGCAGCTACAGCCATGTGGGATGACAGGTTATCCTGCTGATGTAGGCCTTTTTTTAGAGGTTAGAACGCAACGGGACTGGAGAGATTCTCCGCATCCACCCGTTGACATGAAATATCTGCTGTGACACCCCGCTGAGAGGGGGGGATTCCATAAAAAATTTCGCTGACACCTGCAAACGTCCACCTCTATTACGCAGCAGCCATCAGGACGGTCAATCTCACTGGAGAGTCTTCCAGCGTCACCTGATTTCTCTGCTCTTCTCCATTTTTCTTTTCCGCCCCTCTGCTTACCTTAGCTTGCCATTTCTTTGCTTACTTTACATAACCTTTCCTTTCCTTTCCTTTCTCTACTGTCTCTCTCTCTCTCTCTCTCTCTCTCTCTGTCTTCTTCCCCTTGCATTGTTTCAAAGTTGAGGCGATTTTCGACCTGCTCTCTTTTCTCTTGTTGTAGCGAGTCTTGCCTGACATTGGGTGGACATGGGTCACCAACTCCCATCAATTATAGTGACATCTGGTGTTTAGACAGCAACTGCACTGGTTTACAAATAAAACACAAGAGCAGCTTGCAATTTTTCCTAGCCAGGGGAACTATGCAAGTACTTTCCCTGGACCCTCTTCACTCAGTATGAATCCGACAATCCTTTGTCTGCTGTAATGGCTAAGTTTATTATACTGAGTACATATGCATTACAGTGAATTCGACTTTGCATTACTTCTGTAGCTCTATAACTATAAATGGAATTTGTGCTTTTTTTTAACACCAACAGTCTCAGTATAAAGTCAGTATAATAAGTGAATTTGTAAATCATGATGCAACTTACACTCATTGACATGTCTGTCACCCTATAACCAGTCAGGAACATTGTTAATTTTATTAGGTCTCATAAATTCACCCTGATTGCCCCACACACACAAGGTAGGTGTGAGAATCACCAATACAATATTATCAATACTTGGGCCACAATACAAAAATACACATCTTAATATTTTGTCTTAAAATTACAAGTCTTAATGTTTTGTGATACACTAAATGTTACATTTAAATACTGCAGCATTTTTCAATTTATTCGTCTGCTTCTTAGCCTTTTTTCTTTTTCTTTCATTTGAGAGCATTAAAGAGCTGTGATGCAGTAATTCCCCTTAAAGTCGAGATGAAACGGCATTTCGAGAGTATCTAACTTCCGTATCGTGACGTATTTCCGAGTGAAACAGGAAAGACAGGCGGGACATAACGTTGGGAGGAATTTGATTTGAACGTTGAAAAGTGGGTGTGCTGTTGCTAGCTAGCTAACTAATGAATCTTAGCCTCTTAGCTCTGTGCGCTAAAAGTTGAAGATTGATTGATGGGTGGATGTCATATTATTGGTTGAAATTAGTTACGGGCATGCTTACGTAAGCACACGGCATATTTTGTTTTACAGGAAGAAAACATGATTGAATTTTGATATAAGAATACAATGAAATAGATTTTTGGTATTTTTTTTGGCATATATTGTTAAATAGGTGCACAGTATGACCGGGGATGTGATCTAAAAGGGTTAAAAAGGCATTTTTCATTTCATCTCGTCTTTAAGGCGATAAAATGTGAAAAATCACTTGTACTCATGAGTAAAGAGCTATGAATCAATAACTAAATGACATGTATGACCTTTCAGACTAACAAGCATTCTTTCAAGAACATTTTTTTTCTATTTTCAAAACCATTATTTGAAAATATGTTCAATATGAAAAGGAAGTACGTACTGTATGTACTTCCTTTTCATATTGAACATATTTTGAATAAGTATATATTGAATATATTCATACATATGTACTTCCTTTTCATGTTCATATAAAATGACTCATTGACATTCAGAATGGTACATTGTCGTTATCTTCACACTTTGGTAACACAAAAATACAGGACAATGTGCCATGACAAGATCTCCTCTCTGTAATCTACAGTCAGCAGCAACCTTGCTGGTCTCAGCAACAGTAAGTGTGTGAGACTGATCCTGTACTCCAGCGGCTTTACAGGGACTTTACAGATGCTGTATTTTTGGTACTTGGCTGCTCAGACAAATGTCTTGCCAGTCTGGGAGACAGAGCTCGTCATAGAAACCAAGCTGAACACATGAAATGGATCTGGGGGATCTCACTCCCCAGTGGGCCTCAAAGATCCTCCAGTCTCTTCCTGAAGAATGTAACCTGGCCTCAGGGAAGGGAGATATGGATGGAAGGAAGAATACATGGATGGATAGATGGATGGATGGATGGATGGATAGATAGATAGATGGATGGATGGATGGATGGATGGATGGAGAACTGATGTGTGGTTCTGTATTTGTACATTACAACATTTGAAGTGAATATATATATAGTATTTCTTCACCAGTGTGTGTGTATGTGTGTGTGTTTGCATGTATGTGCAGTATATGCATGAACACGTGTTTGCGCGTGAGACAGAGAGGGAGAGAGTGATAGAAAAAGAGTGGACAATGTGTGTGTGTGCGTGCGTGTGTGCATATACTGTACAGTGAATGTCATATGGTTGGAGGTTTCATACCTAAATACCACAAACATTCATTAATTCAACCTGGAGGGCCAATAAAATCAGTAAAGCAAGGGCTATTTAGAGTGCTCAAAATGGCGTGCACATAATGGCCGTGGGGACAAACTAATACAGCCATTTTATATCTAGATGTTCCCCCTTTTCTCTCTCTCTCCCTTTCTCTTTCTCTCTTTGTGTTTGTGTGTGTGTGTGTGTGTGTGTGTGAAACAGTGCCTGCTGGAGCCCATGAAATCTAAAACTCAACCATACTTTGTCTTTTTTTATGTGCACCGCTCAATTTGTATCATTTTAGTTATTCTTGTATCTCTTCTCTGTGTCTGTCTGTCCACTCCTCCCTCCCTATCTCTCTCTCTCTCTCTCTCTCTCTCTCTTTTTCTCTCCCTTAGGATATGTCTAGCAGCAGCTCGGCTCCATATGCAGCAGCTGAAAAGCCATTTGCCACTCCTCCAGTCTATGAGCCAGTATAATTTATGTACAGTGTAACATGTTACTATTTAGAGTGTGATAAAATTACAATCCTGTGCCTATGGTTAGAACCCCCTTGACATGGCAGTGTGACTAGACGTCTGTCTTGATGCCTCCGCCTATAGTGTCAGAGTTTTGGAGGGTACAAGGTTAGTGCGGGTGACAAATACTCTCTTGGCAGACAGCTAAAGGCCTGCAGTTGCCACTTCACTTGTCTGAAACACCATCTGCTAATTCCCCTAGCCACTGATCCTCTTCCTCTCCCTCACTTTCTGTCTCGTTCTCTGTTTTTTTTTTTACCGTATCAGTCACAATCTCACGTCCACTCCCCGCTCCCCCTCTACAGAGACACGAGTCTCGATTGAAGAATCCATCATCCGGCTGTCTGTCTGTCCCTGGCAATGAGGACTATCATGCTTCAACTCCCGCTACTGTTTACTTCCCCCCACTAAGCCCTTATAAAGTATTCTGGGGTTTGCATAACACAGCGCTTTTCTTTCTTTCTTTCTTTCCCTCTCGCTCTCAGCCCCCATTTTAATCATGCCGTGTCAAAAATATGGGGATTATGAGATTTGCATTGTTTCTACATGAAGTAGGCTGTGGGGCTACTTTTTTAGATGTCAACACAAGTGAGCACTTTGTTCAAAACAAAAACCATACTTGCATACATATACACACACATGTACACCACACACATGTACACCACACACATGCACACACACATGCACATACATGAAAGAAACTTAAATAGAGGACAGAGCCCACTCGGGGACCCCAGAAGGGAAGATCCCAGCAGCAGCAGCAGGCTCTTGGCTTTGTCCGGCTCAGCTTTCTCTCAGCACACATCATTAATAACCTCAGAGAAGAAGAGGAGAAAAGAACAACTGTTACTCCTTTTGATTTATGGCAGAGTCTCTGTATTTAAGAGATGCTCCAGAGTTTCACACCACAGGCCCCGACCAGCAGTGAGTAAAGCACAGTCCCCAGCGTGGAAAGGTGAAGGTTTGTTTCCCTGTTTTTTTTTTTCTCAAGAGAGCGAAAGGTCATCTTGTTCTCCTTTTGCCTTACTGGAGCAGGAGATATGGAGGGCGAGACGGAAAGAGAGAGAGAGAGAGAGAGAGAGAGAGAGAGAGAGAGAGAGAGGGAGAGAGCGAGGGCAGGGGTGTGGTTTCCAGACTGACATAGCATCCCGCTGTTTTCCATTAGGCTCCTGGAAGGTACTTGTCCCTCCTGCGACTCTCTGTGCCTCTGTCAGTGCTATTTCAAGTGCGGCATGCCTTAGGCCAGATCAATACATACCCAAAGCAAACAGTGAGTGCCGAGCACGCTCACATTTACCCTTCCTGCTGCAGTGCAGAGGGGGGATGAAAGGTGTGCTAACTCCACAGCGTTCTGGGACACACTGTTCGCAGCAGTTTTCTCTTGCAGGAAGGATTCCAGGTATGGGGAGACAGAGAAGGCCGAGTCAGGTATACGCTTTAATGTTGAATAAACAATGCGAGAGCTGTTTTTTGTCCTCACTCTCCCTCCACCACATCCCTCCACCCGTTATTCCGTCTCGCAGAGTGAAGGTGATAGATAAGTGACACACAAGACTACCAAACTTAGGGGGAGAGGGTATAAAAAAAGCACAGCGAGTTTCCTGGGGAAGAAGCGGAGATGATGGAGGGGTTTCTTTTTTTTTTTGACGGAGCAGGCATGAAGTGTTCTCAGCGACAGTGTCTGCTCAGAGCCGGCATCGACATGCAGAGGGAGGCGAGGATAGGGGATGTCAGTCATGCTCTCACTGAGAACCTAGCTGGGCCTGTCAGCTATCATCCCCATATAGGCTTCTGAGGCTTAGAGAGAGAAAACGAGAGAGCAAGTGAGAAAGAGCTAGGGACACGGAGAGAGAGAGAGAGAGAGAGAGAGAGAGAGAGAGAGAGAGCAGAGAGACAAAGACAGAGACTGAAGGGTATGGGAGGGAGAGGAGCCGAGCAGAGGAAAAGAATACGAGAATGCAAAAAGCTCAGAGTCATGCAAGAGCGCTGCGATGAAGCCAGTAAATGCACCAGCATCAGCACACGTATGTTAAGCACTGCCGTTATGCAGCAGCAGTAATTAACAGAGAATCTTCTCGATCATGTCAGGTTATCGTGGTTTCTGGGGGGCGATGTGAACAACTCGGCTCTAAAGAAAGGATCAGAACCAATCTTCTCTTCAATCCTTATCACCAATTCACACATTGAAGAAGACTTTTCCTCATATTATCTCTGCATAATGAAAGTATACCAAACCGAGCTAGGGGATCTTGTTGCCTATCTCCAGCAGTTTCCTATTTCCTTTCAGGTTTGGTTCCTAATGCTGAGAGAAAGAAAGGTTTAATTAGATTTTTTTGGTATTATCTTTTTTTTGGCACAGAAAGCACTGTATTTCAGTCAATTGTGATAAATTAATAAGGTATAGGGTTTCCAGCATTATGACCCATGACCTGGCTTGCTTGTTTAAGAGGAAATACACAGCGAGCAGAGACAGTATTGGAGTAAGGTGAACGTCTCTGGAACTATATGTAATCCTCATGACAGAAAGGAGCCTGTGGGGATCCTGGGTGGAACGACAGTGACCTTATACCAGGTCACCTCAAAGGCCAGGGCGGCAAAACAATACCTCCGTTCAAGGAATATCCCCCTTATCAGGACACAATCCTCCTGTTCCCCGCTGTAAACAGAATGATAGATCCTCTGTCAGCACTTTTGTCACATCGTGCTTTATTACAAGGTTAGCCGAAATGTCAGCTGCTCTCCCTGTCTTGGCATTCAGTTTTATGGCTACATCTCAGCCTGCGCAGAAAATGTCCCTTG
Organism: Centroberyx gerrardi; assembly: GCF_048128805.1. Taxonomy (NCBI): domain Eukaryota; kingdom Metazoa; phylum Chordata; class Actinopteri; order Beryciformes; family Berycidae; genus Centroberyx; species Centroberyx gerrardi. The sequence continues at coordinate 10,263,053 of NC_136013.1, read as the reverse complement.
TTCACCAAGAAAAAGAATTGAACTCAGTATTTCCTGTACATTCACTCAGCAGCGGTGGGCTCCCACCACAGAACACTGCCATCCCTGCTAGAGCAACTGTGAAATAAATAAAACATTATAACATAGCTTTATATCCTCCAAAAAGCATGAACTATACAGGCTGAAGGTCCAATGTTTAGAGAGTTTAATTTAAATAAAATAAATCAAGTATTCAATTCAAATAAGAATAGTTTTCTGATCTACATTAGCAGCAAAAACAAAGATTAACCCGCACCAAAATGCCACAAAACAATTACTGAGGAAACACTGGAGCTTGTTCTCTACCCTAAGGTGATTGCAACAAGAAATAGTCATTAAAAACATTCAAGGCTTTGTTTATAGATTACATTATGCCGTTTCAAAAAACCACAATTACCGCATAATTGGTGGTTGATATATAAGGGTCTGTGGCAGGCTTTAAGCACCATTAACCCTCTGTATAGATCCAAAGCTCACTTTATAGGCCTTGTTGGCAGAATGCTATGTGGGTGATTTTTCAAGGGCTCCATCGATATCTAATGGCTGTATAAGCTCCGAGGGCAGAGCAGTGAGTGATGAGTGCGGCGTTGTCATCATGCAGAGAAAGCTAATAGGAAAACTGTTCCAGCCTCTGCTCCTGCATTGCACATATGATTACAGATATGTGGTGGGAAGAAATAGGTTGTGTTAAACGAGAGTTGATAAGAAGAATATGAAGTCTCTGGCTCCGGGGTACAATATCAATACCGTGTATCACTGTAATCCGCAGCGTGGTAGATTTTCATGGTGCTATAAAAGACAAGATTGAGTTACAGTGACCTGCCTCTTTCCCTGACGCTGCCCATGGTGTGTGGGTGGAGGAAGACGAGTGTGTGTGGGGTTGTTGGAGTCAAGGTTCCCCAGAGGGGGGGCTGGATGGTAATGTGGAAACGGGTGTAATTAATCTCCAGATGGGTGAGGGGGCACTGGGCAGCGGAGTGTCCATATCGAGGCTCTCTCCGCTGGGGTGTTTCGTGATGGACCCCTCACCCCCCTCACCCTGGGCCCCTGGGGCAATCCTTCATTCTTATTTATGAGCTTCCACACGGCCACTCAGCTCCGCTGTACCGCCACTGCATCGATCCCTCAAGGTCGACAAGGAGCTAAGCTGCTGCCGGTGAGCTGTATGCACGAATAGCTAGAATAGGCGGGGTTTCAGTGTGTGTGTGTAGGTGTGTGTGTGTGTGTGTGAGTGTGTGCGTGTGTGTGTGTGTGTAGGTGTGTGCGTGTGTGTGTGTGTGTGTGTGTGTGTGTGAGTGTCGTGACTTCCTACTGTATTCCTTCTGTCCTGTTCAGGAGGGGGTATACCTCAGAGAAGCCATGCAGTAAAAACCCAGGGTGCCACACCCAGTCCTGCTGCAGAGCTTCCCCAGGACAAGGTTTCCTCGTGGGCAACAGAGACACGCCCTGCAGAACGCTACGCAGGATTCTTCAAAGCATACTGATGGATGGAGGTTGCATGGATAACTAATTGCATAACCTGGTAGAATGTAAAGGTGACCGATGCATAACTGCGTTGTGAAAAATGACAGAGGGGAAAAGTGAAGAACAAAGTAATACATGCCTAAGGTGATTAAGATAAAAAAAAGCATTTTATAGATGATCTTTATTGTATAGGTCTGCAGTTGAAGACCTATTGTATTGTAATAGCTCCGCTATTCACAGGACCTGGAATAGCAGACTTGGTATTGAAATCAAAGATAAGATGTGTCCACCAGAGTTAATGCAGTATTTGAACTGACAGACACGTTCTTGACCCAGAGGATGGTGGCATGGTTAGGGGAAGAGAAAATTATAGTCTGGACAGGCCTGTGACCTTCGCCCTTCCAGCCTAAGCCTCTCTACTTCTTACTAATTCACTGTCCGTATGACAGAGCCGGCCTGGAGCCTAAGCCTTGAGCCTGAATGACTAACTTTCCAAAACTTTGTGCTTCTTGGGCTTCTGCCACACATGCCGGCCTGGTACATGATGACTTAGGCAACAAAGTTTCAATCAAGCTGTGAGCGACACAGTGTTTCGTCATCCCTCTTCTAATGAAACTTAGTGGCCTTTGTGCATAACTGAATGACTCAAGGTCAGGGGTTAGTGGTCGGGGCAGAGGGAGAAGGCAGAAGAGGGGGAGGTCGTCAGCGTTGTACCCAGGCAAGGAGACACACGCTCCGGGAAAGGAACTTCCTGCTCTCCCTGGGGGGAGGATAGGCGCTGGGTGGGTGAGTGATGCAGAGCTCATAAACCCCCCGTGGACTGAGGCGCCACATTTCAGGATCTTACTCACGTTGCTCTGGAACATCTTCTATGACTCTCAATCTGTGAGTCACACCTGGCTTCCGGTTTCCTGCAAACAATGTTTCCAGCTTTGACTTTCCTGGAGAGAAATGACCCTCTCTACTTTCTCATGGGACCTTAAAACATTAAAGTAGGGAAGGTTGTCACTTCAATGACAATATCTTTCAATCAGAAACGATTGAGGTTGTGTTGTCAATGGAAAATGGAGACGCTCAGCAGTTAAAATAAAGTGAGGGAGTATCTTTAAAGAAAAGTTAAGGCGATGGTCGACAGCTCAGGCTACAATTCTCCGTGGCTGTTCTGACTTTTCTCACCAAATAAAAAGTAATAACTTCACGTTCTAAACTCACAAGTCATTTTTATATCCAGTAGAGGTTTTGTTTTCATTACTGTATATGTTGTGGCCGTTTCCCATATTTTCATTATGTTACCCCCCTTTTGATTTATGATGCATCTCAACTGGTATTGATAGTTCAATACCAAACCCTAGATCTGGTCATTACTCTTGTGGGTTTTATGAACATGGCTGCATTAAATTGAATTATATTGTGTATTGTGCAGAAACTGTACAGTTTCCAATATTTTGCTGCCTGCCTGTGTACTTGCCTGCTGGTCTGATCAGTTACTAGAAACAGATTGACAATTTTTGGTATATGTCTCCCCTTGCAAAATGTCCTCAGGTTGTGTCTGTGGACTCAGATGTTGAGAGCTCTGTCTCGGGCAGGAAATCAGGGCATGGCAGAATAGGGGACAGCTTGTCTCTTGCTCCTAGTGTGCAAAGCAGTGAGAGCCACAACTACAATGTGGAAAAGCAAAGGAAGATCAACTACATTATTGTGTAATTTAAGAGTTTCACTCCCAAACACTATTTAGCAATTTTGTAGAAAAAAACAATAGCTACCTGAAATTCCTGTCAGTATTTCATAAACATAGATTATTGTATCCTCAAGCTATGTGTTGGCCTCAAGACTGAGGTAAACACAATAAAAGCTATTTTTTGTGACGCATACAAGAGTTTTTTTGAATCATTCATACTGTGCTGTACATTTTCCCTCTCTATAAACAGCATCCGCCCCCTGATGTATAAGCATGACATGCCATAAAGGCTTTTAAAAATGTTTGTGTTCCTCTATGCAACTGATATGGTTATCATAGTGAGCCTAATTAAACTCAGCCAATTTATGTCATTCCACAAATTGCATTATTGTCCTGGTTCACAATAGATGAGGCAGATGAAAAATGCATGCCACAAACACGTGAGGGAAATCATAAACCTTGACACACCCTCCATTCTCTCTCCAGAAACCACAGTGGCAATGGGCCATGAAAATGCCTCACCATCACTTATTAACATCAGTGGCATGCTAATGATGTGGCCATTGCTTTAATTCCATTTGCATCGGGAAAACTATCAAGCAGGAACACAAGCATGAACACCATTAAGGTGCTGCTCATGAGACACGACCATATGAGGGGCAATTCACTCTGGAAAGAGTCGGCTGGTGACAAGTGTGATGTGAAAAAGACTTCCATTTAACTCCCATCTAAAGTAGATGGGTGAAGAAAGAGAATGAATCACTGTTGTGACTGGGGTGACACAATCACACCAGCACAGAAGCTGAAGTGTATAGACAGGCCTCATACTGATATGAGCTGTTTTCACTGTTTGATTGGCTGTGTGAGCTCACCACGACCACATCCACAGTCATATTTAATTCACTTCTATTTACTGAGTTTTGGTTTCTGTATTGCCATGCCGCCAAACATGCTATAAGGGATTCCTTTTCTGAACAATACATTATAGTGTATTGGCGCAATATAATTCACATTGTCTTCTCTGTGCTTTATTTTGACAACAGTACCTTTGCAAGCTGAAAACTGCCATTGAGCAGTTTATGAGAAGCAAAAGTAAAGCTAAATAAATATATAAGCAGTATCATTTTCCACAACTGTACATTTTGCATTGCCTCCTACATGGATCAATGCTCTTTATCTATAGCTGACCAATTCCAAAGACCTTGAGGGGGCACTTTCTGCATCCTCTTCACCTCATCACATGGAACACATGACTCCGTCCTGTCCATTCATGCATACAGTTGATATAGCAGAGATAGATATAGTGTCCATGCATGCATGCATCCAGTTACACCAACATCTCCTGTCAGCACTATCTGACCGGATCACAAAATGCCAGCAACCAGAATTGGCTTATGGAACCAATATGGCCGGCCCACTGCATAGTGATAAGGCCAAGCCCAGAGGTTGAAAAGAGCTTTGTGGGGGAAATTGAAGAATGCTGAGAATAAATGTTTGCTCTATAGGATGTGCCGGCCACAGTGTGCTGTGTTGGTGAATAAATGATGAAGAGGAAGAAGGCCCTGTCCTGCTGAGCTTGTCAGCTTTGGACAGCTTTCTGTGTGTGTGTGTGTGTGTGTGTTTGTTTAGGAGAGAGGGATGCAGAACTGAAAGGACAGCTGGCCCATTTTGAATTATATGCAGGTATGTTTCAATGTCAACACTTTTAGTGTATTAGAGTATGGGAATGACTGAAGTAATTTTTAAACACATTTGCAAAGACCAAATATTTGTATGTTAAGACCGGATTCTCCCTTCCATTATACAAGAACCAATCTTATTTTATCTTTTCACAGTTCAATACTGAGAGACCAAAACAGACCTGTCAGTTATGCATTGGCTGTCTCTATTTTATCTAAATGATCTTTGCATGAAGGATGACAAAATATAATTATGCTGAAGTGGGTATATTTTCATTGATATATCTAAAAAGCATGGCTCAAAATAAATCAATTGTTCTGGGGCCGGAGCTGGAGAGGAATTTTGCTGGCTTGCTGTAAATATGAGGTCATTACAGTAACGCCTCAATATCTGCTATTCCCTCTAGGGTTTAATTATTGAAGGCCGTGTTAGACCCTGTCCTGCTGAGTGTCTGTGTGTGTTTGTACTGTATGTGTGTGCACGTGCACGTATGAGCACACATGTTGCAGAGTTACTGCTAGTCCACCAGCGTCACTAATGCAACATGGGAACAGAACGACTTCTCAAGTGCCTGTCAAGAGATTTCTCTCTGGGTTGTAGCCACTTAAGGCCTGCAAGTTATACCCCGAGTCTCTGGAAGCTCTTTACTGTACGGCCCAGATTCAGCATGACAGACTCTCCAGGAGTACTGTAAGCAACAATGCATCAGACAGATGCAGCAGACACATGCACATGGCGGTATGTAGCCAGCTCATCTGGGATTTATTCCCTTGCTCCCTCTGCAGCATGAAAAGCAAAGATGCCAGGAACTCAAGGACAACATCTCTGTCCATAGGCTAAGGGACGAAGCTCATGTCACTTTTTTTTCAATGACAGGAGAAAGGTGATGTCACACTATGATGCAAAGCTGACACGCACAAATCCGCCAAAAAAAACGGACAAAAAAAGGACGTGAACAAATACACACGGACCTTCGAGGACGTCATGTTGAATTCTTTGTCATGTGCGTGATGAGAGTTGATGTTTTGATAAGTCCTGGTGGACAAGACATGATGTAAATATGGCACTCGCGAAAGCACCCTCATCTACAAGGACACACACATACATGCGCTAACACACACACACACACACACACTCACAGACAGACACACATTCATACACACAAACAAACTCACTCCAAACTTATGGTGTGAATGTGTGTGTGTGTGCATACGTGCAGTGTTGTGGTGTCACCTGCTCCTGCGTGTGGCTGCGCTCCTCGGTGGTGTTGACAGGGAGAGGGGGGTTGTGGGATAGGCGCGGTGACAGCGGTCTTTCAGACTGCAGCAGGTGCTGTCTCCCCTCCGTCTCCCCCCCCCCATCTTCTTCTCTTTCTTCTTCCAAGCTCCCTGTTCCCCCTCCTCCCACCCTCCGCTGTGCAATCCTTTACTGGCATCTCTCACAATTTCATCCTCCCCGCCAGCATGCATCTCTAAACTACATCTGTGAAAACAGGTGAGAGGAGCCCTATATATAGGTTTGTAAAACATCTACAGTGACTGGGACTTCATCTTTTAACATATTTTCTATCTATTGTATCTATCTATCTACTCTATCTATTTATACAGTATAAGTTGGGGGGGAAATAAAAACTGACTGAGTGACAAAACTGTATTTAACATCACCAGGATGGACACATATCGCTGATGCCAGAGGAAAATTTTACTTTCAGTGATTGAGAAAGCGTTTTGAATGGGGTTCACAGGCTCTACAGTCATGAAACATCCTCAAAATACCAGTAAACACTTAAAAAAGAAAAGAAAAGAAAAGAAAAGTAAAGAAAAGAAAAGAAAAGAAAAAGAAAAACACCAAAGTTGGGGTTATGGAGGTTGTCAAGCAACAACAGCTGTATGATGTCATTTCAAGTCTATCTAGACAGCTGGAAGATTTATGGAACCATGACTTCCAATGAAGCACCGGCAGTTTCCATGACGGCCCAACAGATGGAATGCCTGCCTGACCACATGTAACATGTTTAGTATCATCAGACAAATGAACAAACATACCTAAGCCTGGTTAATCTTCACTGTCATATAGTCAACTGCATACAGTACTTAAATAAACAGTAAATACACAGTACACACACACATACAGACACACACATATAGTGGTTCGTGGTAAAATAACATAGCATGTTAGTAAAGCGAGGATATTAAGTTGACAGCTGTCAGTCAGTGATTTATGCTTCACAAAGGATTACAGTCATGAGTCCATGCATTAACAAACACCTAATTACCCTCACTGCTTTTCATTCAGATTCTATGAATATTTAATGGAACACGGTAATGAAATCATGTAGACGTAAATTTACCAGCACGGGGTTAGACAACTATGTCTGGTAAAACTGCAATTACCAAACCAGGGAGACCATTGCAGCATGGGGTCTTTTAATACAGGAGTAATTAAAAGTTGGCGAATTGTTGACAGCAATAACAATGCAATAAAACTCAGTCACAGTTCAGGGATTTAAAACATGATGGAGTGTAAATACAATTCTCGTCATAAATTGGTGTCGTAATTAAATTTCTAATCCGTGGCGTAAACACCAGTAATGCGTGAAAACAAAGTGTTCAACACGTCATTCAAATGCTCAAACCCTGTGCTGCTTAGTGACAGAACTCTTGGTTTACAAACTACGCTAACTCTTACAGGTAATATTAAATACTGCCGCTGAAAACAGTGCAGCCCATTCTCGACAATGCTCTCAATGTAAGCCACCAATTAGTGTCTTTTCTAGTGAAACCCAGAAAAAAAGACATCACGGGTCTTGTTCCCTGATTTTCAGCTGTGTGTTCACATGCATTGTCCTGGACAGGTATCGATCCACTGAGAAATGAAGAGGAAGAAAATCAATAGCTTTTACATGAATGCACAACAAGCAGTTTTAGTGTGTGTGGGGGATAAGAGCCGAAAGCCACGCGCAAAACACACACACACACACACACATAGCAATGCACACGCACATGCATCCCCACACATACTACATGTACATACTGTATGTGCAGACACCCACATGGCCAAATGCATGGGCACACATGTTCACACAAACGTACACATAACACGCATACAAACACACGCACACACGCAGAAAACAATAACTACAGAGGTTTTTAGGGCAGGAACCTGTAACCCGCTACATCAGTCATTATCTGTGAGGGTGAGAAAGTTGGGCTAAGCTGGCCACACTCCACCGGAGAGATTTAAGAGGTCTCTGGATTACAGCCAGGGATTTCATCTCTCTGGAGAATCAGGCCTGACAGTGGCTTAGGTTCCTAGTAATACACACTTTAAAACCATCAAAATGAATCTCTCTATCTGTTTCTCTCACTCACTCGCTCTCCCTTTACATCTTTGTTTCATTCTTTCTTTCTCTCTCTCTCTCTCTCTCTCTCTCGTTCAGTGAATTTGGAGAGACATGCAGACTAATCCAATCACAGGCCTGTGACAGATTAGGCCTAAATGACATAACATTACAGCTGACCAATAGCCAACCGGACCAGATAGAGACACAGACAGACAGACAGGCAGGCAGACGCCCGTGTAGATCTGCATCTACGAGCCAATGTGCCGCCATGATCATCCAAACTCACTGTAATGCCAATCAAACTGCAGGCCTTGATAGACAGAGAGGTAGTATAGCATCATCACTGGTCTAAAGTCCCATTCCCAATACCTGTACGTCTGGCATGTGGGTGAGTAATTACTGCAAAGTCAGTTTGTAAAGTACCATAACTTTTGCGGTGGTAATACATTCATATTCACAAATCCAAGAGTCGGGAACATGTTACACCCATTTTAGCCTCCCTACACTGCTCTCCTGTACATTTTAGAATTGATTTTAATATTTTACTGATAACTTTAAAGGCCCTGCATGGTCTGACCCCCAGCTACATATCAGACCTTTAAATTCCTCATGAGCCAGTGTGCGGCCTCAGATCCTCAGGCAGGAGGCTCCTGGCTGTCCCAAAGTCCAGGCTAAAGACGAAAAGTGACCGGGCTTTTGCAGTCAGAGGCTTTGGAACGCCTTTCCCCATGGAGCTCAAGCTAGCAAAATCAGTTTTATCTTTTAAATCTCCTCTTAAAAAGCACTTTTATATACAAGCCTTTTTATAACTGCCACTTTTATTTTATTGTTTTATCTTGCATTCTGTTTTTATTGTTACACCAGCGTTGTGCATTTTTCTGTTTCATTTTTGTATTTTGCACTTTATGACTTTTTGTCCTTTTCATGCTGTAAAGCCGTTGAGGAAAAAGTTCTGGAGTCAGAAGTTCGTCTTACTTGAGTATATATTTATTGAAAGGAGTCTTTAAAGAGGAAGAGATGCACACAGCGGGAGGCTACATACACTTCTTCAAAGGAGAATAGATTTGAACTGGTCGTTAAGTATCTTCCAAGGACAGCTGTTAATACATGTATGTTAATTTTTCTTCCACAGTTCCCCCCTTGTTGATTATGAAATCAACAAAACAAAACAAAATTATCTAACCTCCCACATGCCCTAGGAGTTCTGTCCAGCAGTCCCAAATGAACTGATCACAAATTACCAAACTTTTATAATATCTTGGACAGAGGTCCTAAGTCACGTGGCCAGCATAAGGCCAAACCTCCCCCCTCACACTGGACATGAGTTGGGTAAAAGACCTCATGTGGCAGGCTACTCTAACACTTATGGAAAACCTCAATCATTTATACAGAGGAAAAACTGTAGTGTTATACTTTTGCTGATCTTCAGAAATCATACACGTAGAATAAAAGTAAAATCACACATTATAAAATGATAACATAGTAATTCAAACCACACATATAATATGATTATCAACATAATTTGTCGTAACACTCAAATCAAGAAACAAAATCAAATCCAAATCACACTGAGAAGATTTCTGCAAACACTACAGCCAACTTATGATGTTTGAGGTAGATGCTGGAATTAAAGAGAATCACATGTTAGCAGCATCCTTCGGCACAGATTGGCAAGTAAGAGTAAAACAAAACAACGCAAGATGCATCCTACCCTATGTATACTTCACTTAAACAGTGAGGAAAATATGACTTCTAAGAGTTACAAGCAAGCCTCAATCAATATGGATAGAAATCATAAAAGGAATACAATAAAGGTACGTCGTCTTCAACCCATGAGCTTTACACTCAGTAGAGGGTCACCACTGTGGAGAGGTGCTAGCACATACGATGCAGAGTGGTTTCGACTTTTCCTTCAGAGAGCTGGCCTGTTGTGGCCCTTTTCATCACAATCACACTGCAGTAGTATGGACCTCATTCCAGAGTAGCAATTCAGCATCTGAATCAGAATCATCATGATAAAATGGAGCCCAGTCCATTTCTGAGGCCGACCCTGTAGCCAAAGAGGCGTCTTTACTGCTGTCAGTAGAGGTGCACTGAGCATTTTGAACAACAAATTGACGAGCTGGTTTCTGCATTAGAGACAACAGGAGAGAAATACTACATTTGATAACCACCACCAGACTAACCAGAACCACAAAACCTATGATCAGGGGCTGAAATATCAACCACAATTTGGGTCCGAGAGTCAGTTTAAGCCAATCAATGACATGTACCCTACCTGTAGTACTGGGAGAATCATGTGCCTTCATGTCTTTCAACAGATAATTTAGGTGATGGACCACGTGAGTAACATTATCAGAGGAATCTGGTATGTAAGTACAACACTCTTGACCAATTAAGTGACATACTCCGCCAGTGGAAGCCAGAACATAATCAAGGGCCATTCTATTTTGTAATGACACTAGTCTATTAGCTTTTTGTTCCTCATTCAGAGATTCAAAACCCGCCTCAGCCTGTCCCACGAGGTTCTCCAAATCTGCTGCCAGTCTGTCTATTTCATGAGCATTACTTACAGCACCGTACCATGGTAGTAGCCCTGTCATGAATCTCCTGCCCTCACTGATCCTATCCTCTCGCCTCACACGATGGGGATAATACGAGTGCCTGTGGGTCAGAGTTTCGTTAACATACATATGAGGTATTAGATATGCGACATAACAGGAACCTGTCCAATTGGTTGGGAGAAAGGCATACGCTTCATTACCACATACGAACACTGTGGATGTTAGAGTATTCGCTCCATCACTACTTGGCCACCACAGGAATGAAGTGTTGAACATTGCAGGCATAGAGGGATCAGATTTTAAGGTCGAATTTATAACTATTTTCTGTAGGTATGGCACCCGCATGTGAGGACACCACTTAGAGATATTCTCATATGCCCCACAGCTAGATGGAATGTAGTGGTCACATGTACTGTTACCTAGGAAAACTTGGGATGTTTCTCCTTGCCTGTACCGAGAAAGACAGTAGTGCCCAGTTGGCACATAAGAAGGGTTTAAAGTCAACACCGGCGACTGTAATGAATGGAAACTATATCTCCGGAGGGCTAATTCAGTGAAATTAACCTGTCGCACATTATGGCCACAATAGTCAGTAGCGGTCACTTCAGTGTCTGATACTGTTTGAATTCTGCACAGTCAACCTGACCTCAGAAATAAGGACTTTTCTGCATTGCTCAAACCCATCCTACCATATCCTGTCCTGACAATGGGCTTGGAATTAAAGGCATCCCTTCTCCTGTTGTATGTGGAATATGAGCACAAACATAACACCCTGACCTGTTGAGTGTGTTCTTGGCTGTCAGCATGTAATGGAATGGAAAAGAAAGCAGAGCATAAGTCCACCAAAGTATAGAATTTGGAATCTGCCGGCAATGAAGACAAAATGGTGTTGGAATCTGCCACGATGGGTGGAATGGGAATTACCACGGCGTTAAGCTTTTTTAAGTCCTGCACAAATCTCCACGCATCTGGTCTGCCAGGTTTCCGAATAGGTAGAATCGGGCTGTTACATGGACTTACAGTCTCTACCAGGACGCCTTGTGCTAGCAACGAATCAAGAACTGGTTTAATTCCACGTACAGCTTCATGAGGCAAATTGTATTGTTTTTGACACTGCAATTGGACACCTGCACGCAATGAGACTTTATGAGGTGGTGCGGATTTGAGAAAACCCACGTGATTACTGTGTTTAGCCCACAGTTCTTCAGGGACTTTTGAAAGTGCCAGGTGAGGTTTGTGACGGTGCGATGGTACTGGTGATACATGAAGAAGTTCTGAATCTATGTCCGTCTGGGGAGGAGGTGTAAGTTTGTAACAGTGTTGACCCAGCGTTCCGAACTCTAGCTGCCCGCATGGAGTGTTAGGAAGTGTTTCTAGACGTTTTACCATTGGTCCCAACTCCTGGGGCTCATGGTTGGGAGAAGCACGCTGTTGTAGTTGCACCACTCTATTTTTAGATCTACAATCCCTAGCCCAGTGTCCAGGTTTACCACAAATTCTGCACTTACCTTTCTTTCGATTTGACTTGAAAGGTCTGTTTGGTGTGTATTGTATATACTGTATGGGTGGAGCGGGGTACGGTGTGAACTGTGTGTTTTGATAAGTCTGTGTGTTTTGATTATTCTGTGTGTTTTGATTCTCAGGAGCCCATGGTTGCTGAACCATGGTCTGTAGTACCCCAGGTCTACTTCCTCTATCGAAAATACCATCCCTACACATGCTGGCAATGGATGTTACTGTCGTGTCGAAGTCTTCTTTTTGCCACGTTTTCCAGGCCAATTTATAAACGACTGCTACTTCATCACGCAAACAGTTCAGAAGTATTTGTACTGCTAATTGGCTATTTTCTGTTAGGCTTACACCTGCACTGTTTTCCCACACTGACGTGAATCTCTGCACACACTCCATGGTATCTTCCTGTTTTCCCTGTGTGCAAGCTGTTACTTTGCTAAAATCTCCAACATTCCTAGAACTGTCTTTTAAAGCCTGTAGGCATGTCCCTTCCATCCATTCCTCCCTGGAGAGGTTTGCTCCTTCTGTTTGTTCTAGCCAATCCCCATTACCGTTCCCAGGAGGAAAAAGGAAATGTTTCTGGACAGCTCTCCATTCTTTGTTGTACGCCAATGCCAACAGTTGACGCACATCAGGGATCAGGGCATTGTATATATCGACTGTCTGGTATAACCAACCATGAAATGCTGTTGGCCTAGTGAGTGGATTTGGAGCATTGTCTAGCATTTGCCATACCTCCATTGGAGTCCACGGTTTCAGAATTGGTGTGTCTCCTACCATTAATTTAGGAGCTAGCATTACAGAAGCTTCCTCATGTTTTTGTCGTGTGTTTGTTGATTCTGCAGGTGATTCTGCAAGTGCTGTGATCATTTTCTGAGAAAGGTTCTGAGGAAGGAGTGACGTAGGTGTTTTACCCTTAGGTCCTTTGATGTCTCTAAGTTTAATGTCTTTGGGAGGGATGCCTTTGATTTAACGGGGCTGATTTTCTGTGTCAGACTTATTCTGTTTTGATGTAGTTGCTCTTCTAAGATCTGTGTCTGACCTGTATCGATGACCCGATCTAAGTTTTCGAATCAGATCGGCTTCACTGTCTTCGTCTGTGTCAGTTTCAGTGTCAGTTTTACGATGTAGCCTGTGTGTACGCCTAGTGATGCGTTCTGTGCGGCTAGGCCCTCTCCTAATGATACTAGAGGCCTGTATTGGACTTTTCTGTAACTGAGGTCCACCCCCAGCTCCGCCCCCACCAATGTCCTCCTCTTGACTGCCTTCCCTGTCTTCATTTTGATTCTGTCTTTCTGCCTGAACTGATCTCTGCTGCCTTACAGCCTCTGTGCATGCAAGTATGTCTATAAAATCATCAGACACTATTGGTGTTTCCACGCGTTGCTTGGGAAAGAGATTGGCACTGCTTACTTCTACTGTTGGTTTCTCTGAGTACCGATCACAATTTATTCCACCATTTCTCAAGTGCCGCAAAAGGCTTTCAGGGGTTGCTTTATTCTGTTTCTGTGCCCAAATACGCAATATTACAGAAGCCTGTTTACCCAAATTTTCTGGATATTTGTCTTGTATCCTAGTAACCTCTGCGTTTCTCACCCCGAGAGCAGACACAAGATGAGACAGTGAGTCGGTTGCTGTGGTGCGAACAATTTTATCAATTATTTCAAGCAATTCTGGCCCAATGGTCTTACTATTTTCCTTTTCCTTGTTTATCTCTACTGTTTGTTTCCCTTTTTTCTCCTTAGAAACTTTTGGAGTTGTGGTTGTGTTAGGCTTTGAGATGGGATGTTTTTTTGCTACTTTTCTCCATCCCACAACACATGCTTGTACATAATCATGGTCCCAGCACAACTGTTTTGATCGAGCTGTCACAGCTTCCATAAATTCTAGCTTTTCTGGGGAAAAAGACCCATTGCTTGGCCACTTGCCTTTTGCACATTTGTTTAAATCATGTGTGAATGGGATCACGTAATTCTGTCCCAATTCTTTGCTTACAATATCTGCTGGTGACCCTGGTGAGAAAACAAGAAGTTGTTCTTTTCGGTGGGTCCTCAGAATATCTTTTGCTCTCCGTCTCTCTGCCTTTGGCAACTCCAACTTCAACTCCTGCTTTAACTTTGACTGTCCCTTACCCATTTTGAAACTATACCGACACACCAACTATTACATCAATCAAAAAAAATTCATTGATCGGTCTCAAGAACTCAGCAGTTGAACACAGTATAAAATCCCTTATAAAACCTTATTTTTAATCTAGTTTTGAAAACCTTACGCTAAAACTCAGCATAAATTACAGCTTGGAACTCAGCAACATAGCACAGCATTAAGACATTGCATCAAATCCAGCATTGAAACATTGCATTAAATCCAGCATTAAAACATTGCTTCTGTTGGGAAAAGTGAAAACATTATTGCATCAAGACATCATTGAAAACTCACTCGTCAGTCCTCGGAATTATTCAACAAGATGAACACCACACAAAGTATCAAGTATTTCTCACATACTAACTCCTGTGCACTATGGAATGCCTTCTCAGAAAGTTTCGTCTTTATCTTTTAAGAAATGTCAAGGTGACTCTCACTCCCTGCAGGCACCGTTCCAGCTCAGGGCAGTGAGAGAAGTCTCATTGTTCTTATTCCAATTAAAATAATAAAAAATGAGACTTACAATTTGCAGCTGTGGTTGTTCACTTACTGATAACCCACTCTCCTCTCCTTCTTTTCAATCTGAAAGGTTTAAAGGCTTAAAACAGAAAATGTTAACAGTACTTTATACATAGGATAAGTTATGTCCTCTTTTCATGCAAAAGTTCATGCATTTTTACATGCAAATGGAGGGTGTATACATTCAATGCGAAACCTCGTTTTGACTCTTATTTTCTTATTTCCAATTGCACTTTGTGAGTGAACCCATATGTTTATTTAATATCCTCCTGCCTATATCGTGTCGTCCCTTTAATCCTGTTTGCTTCAAGCAGATCTAAGATTTTGGCCAAAAAAACTACATCCATCCCATGGACCGATATCAGACAAGGGTAGCCTGTATCATATCAGACAAAGGTATCCTGTATCATTCTAGCTCCCCGAGCATCCTAGCTCTGGGCGAGAAGACTTTTCTGAGGGGCGCCCCCACATAAGTGCTCACTCTAGTGCCCAGTTCTTTTTGGATCCCGTCAAGCATCCCCCAGGCAAGACGAATAAAAATTCGTACTTACCCGTTTTTGCTGTATTGGGATCCTGCTGACAACGCCAATTTGTTGAGGAAAAAGTTCTGGAGTCAGAGGTCGTCTTACTTGAGTATATATTTATTGAAAGGAGTCTTTAAAGAGGAAGAGATGCACACAGCGGGAGGCTACATACACTTCTTCAAAGGAGAATAGATTTGAACTGGTCGCTAAGTATCTTCCAAGGACGCACAGAATGTGCTGACATGGGAACAGGTCACAGAAAAGAGTTACAGCAACATGTTATGTCTTAGTTTATAGAATCTACAGAGTCATCCAGGAGCCACTTGTGACAAGAGACCTCTGGCCTAGTAAGTTATGGCACAAGGGTTACAGTGAGGTGACCATTCATCATGAAACCTTACATTCCCTGAGGGGACCCCAGTTCCGCTGTTAATACATGTATGTTAATTTTTCTTCCACAAAAGCACTTTGTAAAATTTGTTTTTAAAAGTGCTATAGAAATAAAGTGTATTATTTATTATTGTTATAATAAGGTGGGTGGGGCTGGGTGGCAGGAAGTCAAAGCTGCAGTGAAAGCATGTGCACATCCATTTAAGTGACACATCAAAAGCTTCTCTGAGTTACAATAATCAGGAAAGAGCTTCAAATCTGCCAGAGTGAGGTGGTGAGTAATTAAGCCTTGTTGGCATAGCAGTTGGGTAGACATGTGTTTCATTTCACTAATTCCCTCTCTCTTTGTAAGTATCAACTCGTCAACTGCAGTGTGTGTAATGTGTGTGTGTGTATGCGTTCACATGTTTATTCTCCACTGTACTCTGTGGCCTCATACTGTCTTTGCTGTGCATTTACTGTATAGTATAATCTGTATGTGTGTGTGTGTGTGTGTGTGTGTGTGTGTGTGCGTGCGTGTGAACTCAACATGACCACATACCTACACAGATATAGTTAGTTCAGTTATATTCACCACACACACACACACACACACACACACACACACACACCCAGCTGCCAATGTCGGGTGTCTTGCAAGTAGAACAGAGGCTGTCATAGCAAGCCAATGTCAAAGCAGAGCTAAAGTCACAGTTAGACCCGAAGGCATAACCAAAGTCCCTATCAATTCTCCTTCCTCTCCTTCCTCCATCCCTTCATTCTCTCCTTTTCCTTTATGATGAGAAGAAAAAGGCTCAAACAAGACTTATATTTTTGTTCAGTCCTATCTGTTTCACATCAAAAATCTTGATGTATTGTCCATGCCATTGTCCATCTGAATAACCGCTTCAATTAAAGCTGGGTCTGAGGGGAGATGCGACAGGAGAGACCGGGGGTGAAGGCTTGTGGGGGATTAGAGCCTTTCCTTGTATAACACGTGTCTGGTAACCCATGCCTCTACTGCTCAGTGCTTACAGGCCCCTTAGTCACTACAGGCACATACTGTATACCCTGCCTTGCCTCTGCCTTGACAGCTTGGGGAATTGGATTACATCAGATCTGAATCAGATTCTTCTTTTCTGACCTCCTTCGTCAAATGCACAAGGTCTGGGCTCAGACATGTCTCCAAAAAAGAGCAATTTAATGACACATACATTTGTTTCTTTCTTTTTACCTGCTTTTGGTTTGTTTTTGAATTCCTAACAATGCGTGCATAAAATAGCCTCTGCTCCTAACTTAGCAAACCAGTCAGATACTCTTGTTTTCCTTCTTCTTAATGTCAGGATATGTGGACTGTGGTGAACTGAACTGTGTGTGTATGTGTGTCTGTGATTATACCTCTGCTGCTCTCACTCTCTCTTCAGGTTTCTTCATTTATATCCCTCCAGGATTTTGCAGTTTCTTTGTGATTATTGCAACCAAAAATGCTTGATTTTGCACTTTTGCAGAGTTTTTTTCTGCACCAAATTTTACACACAGCACATGAACTGGCTATAAACATTTAATGCCAGAGCAATCAAACTTCACATACTGTACATATTTGTAAAGGGGTTCCAAAGTCTGTCAGATCACATCTGTGAGGACAACTTGGCAATTTTGCAAACTGCGATATCTCAGGCATCTGTGTGTGTTTGGCCCATGGGCTCGGGTGGGACCAAGCTAATGGCCACTTGTGGCTATATTTAGTTAGCTCGTCTGATTCCTTGTCTCTATAGGGTGAATCTATTGGTTTCGCTCTGATAAATAGGCCTAACTCCCTCTAGCTCCCCAGTATCCAGTATACCAGCTCATCTCGCTGGTGAAAAATGTGGAGAAGAGGGTTGAGAGAGAGAGAAAGAGAGAGATTAGACCACAGTCATCCATTTCTGAGATAGAGATAAGGGGAAAAAAAAAAAAGAAAGGTAGAGAAACAGAGCTGCAAAGAAAATAGACCAATAATGAGAGAGGAGGGAGCACATTTTCTCATGGCAATTGTAATGGACTGCTTGGGGGAGGTGGGGGGGGGGGGGGGGGGGGGGGGAGAGGTGTCATTATATTTCCAGATTACTTAAATAACCTGTGAATAACTTTGATATTTTTTTACTTAGCTCCCCTTGTGTAACTCTCCCTCCAGCTCTCTCTCTTCCTCTCTATGAAGGCTTTCTAGCAATTATGTTTAACCTTTTTACCTATGTCTGTAGTGGCAAAGGTAGGTCACACACACACACACACACACACACACACACACACACACACACACACACACACACACAACTATGCTTACATGCACAGTTACAAGTACAAGAGGCTGCAGGTGAGGCATGCAGAGAATCTCAAAAAATACACAATGAGTCATTAGAGGAGTCATTCTTGATTGAATGAAAGTTGATTTGTATGGGGAAAATCAAACTTTTGCAGCACTAAAGTTTTCATTAGTTTACACTAAATACACATTAAACCGTTTTTTGATGAAATATCATCACAGATTGGAAATAAACTATTTTTTTCTTTCTATTTTATCCAGGAATGTTTTACCTGTTATTTTTCAGCATTGCAGCTCTGCTTGAAAAGTTGAGGGTTAAAGGAATAGTTCACCCTAAAATGGAAAATTCTGTCATCATCTACTCACCCTCATGCCAAATGAAACACAGGTGAAATTTGTTAGCCCATGTAACACACAGGGAGGTTGCCAGCACAACTTCGTAGCAGCCTTCTCCAAAACAACTGAAGTCAATAGGGACCAGTCTTTAGAGTTCCAAAACAAAAACAGCCAAACAATCACACTGTGAATAGAAAGACCTATACACCATTATTTGTTGCAAATCAATCAGCTGTAGTTAAGATTTGCATTAAATTATGGTGTAAATATACTGTAGGTCTTTTTGGAACTCTGAAGAACTGGTCCCCACTGACTTCAGCTGTTTTGGAGAAGGCTGCTATGGAGTTGTGCTGGCAACCTCCCTGTGTGTTATATGGACAAACTTCACCTGTGTTTCAACTGGCATGAGGGTGAGTAGATGATGACAGAATTTTCATTTTTGGGTGAACTATTCCTTTAAGTGCCTTGCTCAAGGGCATGTAGTTGAGGGAAGGGAGTCTGCTTCTCTAACTGTAAACCGGCCCCGCTGACTTACTTAGTTGCCTGTACAACCTTGATGTTGATAGCAGATGAAGATATTTACATGGGAGAGGGGGAGTAAGGAATAATTGAGTGAAGAGAATTATGCACTACTGACGCAGAGCCACTGTTTGCCTAATTGAACTGTGACGTCTGTCCTCCCTCCCACACACACACACACACACACACACATCAAAGCAGGTGTGAGAGGGTATAGGGGCAGTGGACGTCTGCATGGCCAGAAAGGGGAGCGGACCTGGCAACTGTTGCCACGGTGATGTGAACAGTAGAAAGGGTCAGAGAGTCCTTGAGCAGGGTCACAATCCTGATCTGATCCACACATCTAATGAGGAACAATCAGCTTATCGTCTATTGTCCTTCGTGGACATGAACCTAGGTGCAGACACACGTGCACACACGTGCACACATGCACGCACACGCACACACACACACACACACAAAATTTCAAAATAGAACAGCAATATTGGCTCTGCTAGAAAAGTGTAAAGTGTGAATCTGTACAAGTACTTGCACATGTTTCTGTGTGTGTGAGTGCGTGTGTTTGTGTGTGTGTGTGAATATATTCATACACAGTGATGCACACACCTGCCTGAATATGTGCACAGGCAGGTGTGTGAAGCTGTGTGTAGAGTAGTCCCAGGAAAAAATTAAAATATCCAAATGAGATAGGAAGAAGCTGTTTCAGCATCTAGCATTTTACTTTACTATTTCAGCAGTATATTATATCACCGGGAAGAGCAATGTTATGATTCCTTTTTATGATTACATCTTACATACCAGCCATAATATCCCCAATTCTGTAAAACAGTAACTGCTATCCTCATTCAACCATGTTTTATTGCCCCTCCCTCCTTCTCAGTCACTTGGTGCTTCTTTTTTCTGCCGGCCCCTCCCTCCCTTCCTCCCTCCCTTCCTCCCTCCCTCCCTTCTTCCCTCCCTTCCTCCCTCCCTCTCTGCACTATTAGTTTGTGCTCCCGGCCTCTGTCAAATCAATCTCAGCTCCTTAGCAGTGTGAAGTTTCTCACTTCACTACACCTGCTGCTATGATTAAACGGACATGGGACACTCTTGTGTGTCCTATCCATCATGCATGTCTCACTTTGTGTGTGTATGTGTGTGTGTGGATGCACACTGGATGGATGGATGGATGGATGGATGGATGGATGGATGGATGGATAGAGAACTAATGTGTGGTTCTGTATTTGCACATTTGTTGTGAGTGTACAGTATGTCTTGTCTAGCTTTGAGCTTCCAAGTAGCTTTTGTTTGTGTGTGTGTGTGTGTGTGCATGTGTGCATTTTTAAAGTAAGGACATTATGCTCTTAGTCAGTAGGAATGTGCATGTTTTTGTTGTGTGCATGCTTGACTGTGCCTGCAGATGTGCACATTTAGCATTGCGCGTGCACTGTGTGTGTGTGTGTGCATGTGTGTGCGTGTGTGTGTGTGTGTGTGTGTGTGTGTGTGTGTGTGTCAGGGCTCCATGGCTCTCAGACAGCAGGTCAGGCAGCAGCTCAAGGTCTCCATCAGAAGTGATACATGGCCACTGGTCTCCTGGAAAACATCTTATACACCACACAAGGAATGTGTGTGTGTGTGTGTGTGTGTGCATGTACAAAAGCTGATGATGTGCTTTTATTTTTCCATAACAATAAATCAACTTTCTTAATTAGAAATGGGGGTATTTTGGTGTGAAGGTGCGGCTGCTTTTCAGTGAGAAAGTTTTATTAATGCCAACCTGTCTGTGAACCAGACAGAAAAAAACTGGGAAGCCGACACCCTTCCCTGCTGCGTCTCCCCCACTCTGCTCTCTCTCTGCTTCCTCTCGCCATCTGGCTGTCTGCTTCATTTTCATTCTCTGCATCTCTTTTCTGTTTTTTTTCTCTATTCCCCTCTCTCTCTCTCTCTCTCTGTGTTCCTCTTTCTCTCACTCACTCTCCTGAATTCCTTCCCTTTGCCTTGTTCACCTTGAGAGGTCTCTCCTCTCCTCTCCTCTCCTCTCCTCGCCTCGCCTCCTCCCCCACTCCTTCCTGTGTGAAAGAGTATCTGTTTCAGAGCCAGGAACACATAGAAATGCAGCTACTGGCCTGAACCCGAAACATCCACACCCTCCCTCCTGCCCTCCTCTCCCTCCACCTCCTCCTCCTCTTCCCAGGGATCCATGCTGTCTAGATAGATGTGGATGAAGGTCATCTTGTAGCTGACTAAGAGCCAAACACATTGCTAACCCTCCTCTGCAATTCAAATACTGGAGCACTGTGCTCTTCTCTCTGCTAATGCTATGTATACAGCTGTGTAGACAAACAGCATCGACAGTTACTGCAATAAACTGATACTACAGGGTGTGTGTGTGTGTGTATGCACATGTATATCTGCGTTTGTACATGCATTCATCTGTGTTTGTGTGTGTGTGTGTGTGTGTGTGTGTGTGTGTGTTCTATATGTAAATTACAGAGACCTGTGGGTGCAGGGGGACAATGATAATTAATGGCTTAATGGCTGACGCAGGCCAATCGAAAATGTGTTAGTGGCTACAGGCTAGCACTTCCTTTATGGATCCTCCGCAGGTAGCAGCTACAGCAGCAGGGATCATGGCTGTAACAATAGCTGGCACAGATTTAAATAGGCAGCACATATAATATTTCATAGACAAAACAGAAATGGCGTGTAATCGCAGGATGGAAATTCTAGGGAGCATGGCATTGACTAGAACGAATCCAGTATAGCACAGCAACATCAATACACTTCATTACGATAATGCTAATCTTGCAATCTTCCATTCCTTGTACATATATATACATGTACTATTCCATATAAAGTATTGAAGTGTTAAAGAAGAAGTTCAAGAAAAGACCCATCCTTGGATACTCTTACAATGTTATATATCATCAATCTGTGGTGTTCTTTTGTGATCCTCTGTTATTTTTTTGGGTGTACCCACTTTCCCTCAACCTGCTTTGTTTACATTTACTTCAGTTAGTGATTTCTTACATTTCCCAGAATGACTTTCAACACCCTCTGTTGCATTCAGCTGTGGTTTAAAGTGTAGTTGGAGAGAGTACTAGTGACAGCGATAGTAAGACCAAGAAAAAAAAGTGACAGTTGTGTCTACTGTTGGTGAAGAAATTGGTCTCTCTGCCTCTTTTACGAAGGATTTCTCCCTGTATGATTGTTGAATGTCGCTGCAAAATGGCGGCTCGGCTTGTTCTTTGATTTAAAATGTTTCTGCTATCAAGCTCCATTGTAGCCGTGCTAGAAATATCTCCATGTGACATCATGGCATCTACATTTGGCCAGTTATCTGCAGTAATAAGAAAAGAACATACACCGCCAAACAACAAAATGGCTGCTGAAATGCAAGGCACATTGCCAATAGCTGTTTTTCTTTAACAGCGTTAGGGTAGATTTTTCCTTTACGTGATATTTGTGCTCTCCATCCTTTGATCATGCTGATTCAGTTCAGCGCTGCAAAGCTCTGTTTCCCTCTCCTTCAGCCATGACCATATTACAACCGCAGAAATTAAACCCCTAAGCCCTAGCACAGTGAATAGGGCTTGTATTTCTATGCATATGAATACCATGCTCTATACTGTAGCTTGCTGTACATCCCTGTTCCATCTCACCCGAGGCTATTGGACATCTCTGCCTTGCCTATCAGCAAAGAAAATTAACAGGCGAAATCGGTCTTAATGAGTCTAAATCCGCTAATAGAGAAAATGAATCCTCTCTCGCTACAACCAGCCAGTCAACCAGGCAGTTTTTATTACAGCCCTATCCCTCCTGAATGTTCTGAACTAATGTAACTGAGGACCTCGGGGAGGACTTAGCAGATACAGTGTATGTGTTCACTCACATTCATAATCCCTCTCACATTTCAAACATTTCCGCAGAGCATCAAATAGTGCATTACCGCTCTGCGTGATGCACTGTAACTGCGTTCTGGTACCGATTTTCTCCGTGTTTTCCATCTTTTCCCAAAGGTATTCCCAAGCACGGTTTTGCTGAACACATCTGAGAGAATCTGAGAACTGGATTGGGTATTAAGGGTTTGATGAAAGATTTGTCTTTTTCGCTCCCCAGCTAATGTTTCCTGAAATGAGCATTTTAGGGTGTGTCATGGCACCGAAAATCCATATTTGCAAAGTCTTGAGAAACCTTGGACCTGTCATGCCATCTACAGAATAAGAGGCACTCATATGGAATCCATTCTCATTACTCTAAAAGCCTTGGGAGCTACAAAAAAAAAAAATGAAACTGAAATCATTATCCTTATGGGGATCAAACCACCATAACCAATGCAGTTAGGCCTGCCATCCTAATCTACTAATTAAAACAGGAAAATAAAGAGGATGTATTTCATCTAAAACTGTCACACCCAGATATACAATAATAGCTTGCCGTATATCAGCTGCTTTGTTGATTTGATGTGTTCTTTAAAAGAGCTGAAACACATGAGGTCTTAAATTGAGCATGACTGAAAAACTAGTGTGAATAGAAATAATAGAAAAAGGTGTTTGATACACTGTCATAACCTGAGCTCCACTATACACATTCTCTCTCTTTAGCCTTCGGCAGCGTTTGAAGACTTTATAGAGGTGCATTTCAGCCCTGATTAAATCATTACATGATAATAACAAGGTTGTGTATTGATCTGCATTTTGGTAACGGGGTCACATATTGATCTGCATTTGATTATCATGAGGGTCAGGTATTGACGACTTCTTACCGAGCTCAATCTGTGCCCTTTAGAACTGTTCGATAGTATGCTACCTCCGGTTCAACCTCCCTCACCTCTGCTCCTTAGTTACTGTACCGAAAAGAAAAGGGGGATGGGTGGTTTTTGGACAAATGGGTCTTGGTGTTGTATGGGTGTGTGTGGGTGTGGAAAAAACAAAAGACATCCAGTTGAGATTGGAGGGAGTTGTTAGCACCCATTACTATCAGTATAGTATATGACAGGGAAGAGCAATGATACAACTCATTACTATGATTAAGTCTTACCAGCCATAACATCCATAGTTCTATACAACATAAAGCACTATCCTCATCCATATTCACACATATTATGGAATTGATTATGACTGTGTCTATGGTCATGATGAATACAACCCCCGCCCCTCCAACACACACACACACACACAAACATGTAAACAAGAGGCTACACGTTTACACTACACAGCAAATGTACAGAAAATACATTATAAGGCCATTCAACCTACAAAGTACAGTAGAAAATATCATTTGTGTGTGTGTGTGTGTGCGTGTGTGTGTGACTAGGTCTGCAGTGCAGCCTCAGCACCCAGATGAAGTGTCCCTAATAGGATCCCTGTGGGGTTCCTCAGCAGCTTTTCACAGCGAGCCTGCACAGTGTCAGCAGTCAGCACTGACAGAGCTGGAGTCCAAACTAAAGGATGGGACATTCTGCACACTCTCACACACAGAGATGCACACACGCACACACAACAGTCGTCAAAACTAGAAAAAAAAAAAAGATCTGTCATTGTGTGATGAAATATGTTGAGATGAGTCAAGCAGTCATAATTATTGTATCATGCCAAACTTGTACACTCTCATCTACCTTCCAAAATAATGGGATGTTTCTTTCCTCCATTTTTTTTTTATTTCCCCCACTTCTTGCTCTTGATGCTGTCTTACTTTCTCTCTGACACACACATGCAAACTGACAGCTTATTTAATCTGCTCTCCAATGCAGAGGTGTGCATTTGGAGGTGTGTGTGGTTTGAGGGGGGGGGGGGGGGGGGGTTGTTCTCTGTTAGATAAAACATTGTCAGAAGAAATTACACTGTCATTCCATGCTACTAATTAGCACTTGTGGCACTGAATGAGGCAGCCATGAGGCAAGGGAAAAGACAGGAGAGAGCATATAGATGGCTCATTACGTAGCTCAACTTCTATGTATGTACCACCACACATAGCTTTTACCCAGTCACTTTTAATTACCTGGTCTATGGCCCATTAAAATGTCCAATGATGTAATAGCATGTGATTGATAATGAACTAAATCCACACTGAGCTATTTTTGTGAGCTGTACACACACGTGCAGGGGATGTAGAAACAGAGGCAGTCATTGTGAAACCCCCTATGCAACATAAAGTATCTTGGAGTCTGAAGGACTGGCTGATGAAGAGAACATTGTAAGAGGCAATTAACCAGCTCTTCTCTTTGGCTAATTGGAGATTGAAAGTGTGATACTCGTTAGCAGCTCCCATTTTCTTGCCATGGCTGCACAGAGAAAAATAAGAGAAAGGATGACTTGCTTTGTAAAAGCATACCCAATCCATTACAAATTTCAGAAGCCAACAGAAGACATGAATATAAAAAGGCATATTAAGAGGACATTGTACGAATGTCATTTTTCCATTGACTCTTTCTTGCCAGAGGTCGCTGTCTTTGCCAGCTGGCTTTCATCCTGACTCACCCTCCATTGAGCAACTGATTTAGTCAAGACACCCAGGGTAAAAGACCACTTTGGCGAATCAATGTCTTTCAATGGATCGATTGAGTGGAAGAAGAGACCAAGAAATCATGTTAACACATTTGCATGACCGGCTAGCAGCCAAGAGAAAGGACAAATTCTCCATTCTCTCTTTAAATACAGTGCTTACCATCACTTTCACCATGGCAGAACCAACTTATGGTCTACTCCTAAGGTCCTGATGTATCACTAACACAAGAGCAACAGCACTGAGAATCACCATCTGCATCTACAGTCATTCTTCTAAGAATGACAGGACTTGGCATGAGATCAGTGCTGGACGGTTTGTTCTAAAGTCAGGTTGCAGCAGCTTAGCGGTCAAGAGAAGCTGAAACCCAAGCCTTCTGCTGCTGTCTTTCTTCCTCTCTCTCTCTCTCTCTCCCTCTCTCTCTGTCTGATTCTCTCTGTCTGTTTGGCCAGAGACTCTGGCCTGCCAAGGACGCAGGGCATGTACAGTAAACACATGGACGCATTCCCAAACAGAGCACACACACCAGAGTTTCCACACGTACTCAAGCATCAAATTCAAGGATTTTCAAATTCAGTCCAGTCCAAGGTCTCATGATCATTTCATTTAGGGTGGATTTCACATTGAGTCTTGATATGCAACTTCTTTTGTTTTCCTGTTTAATTCTTTTTTGAAGCATTTTAATATTATAATTGCTGTATGGAAAATAAAACTATTGATTTTAGTAAGAAATATTGTGCCTTTTATAGTAATTGAAAGATATTATAAAGGATGTAACGATCTATGTTTTTAAATATTGAGCACAATTTTTTTTGCTCCCAAAATGGATATATAGTGTTTTAGAATTAAATCTTCAAATATAAATGTTGTGTTTGTGATTAATATTTGTAACAACCATTTCCTCACATCTGCAACTGTTAATTCCATCCTATACAGTATGTACATTATTCAATATGTACACTGTACCCAGCATTTGGGTGTCAAATAATAATTAAGATAAAATATTAAACTTTGCAATTCAAATTGAATTTTTCTCAAATTGCAAATTGTTTCATTTTGAACACTGAACACGGATGACTGCCTGACACACACACACACACACACGCACACGCACACACACGCACATGCACTTTTTGCCTGAGGAAAGAAATATACTAGGAATATACAAAGAAATGCACATAAACTATTACATGTAGATCTATATACCTCTGACATAACTATAACTAAAGGGAAGACACTCATCAGTCATTTACAGACAAGACATACAAACAAACACACACACACACACACACACACACAGACAAACACACACCGATAGATCTTGACCTCAGAAACCAAGCACCTCAAGGAGAACATTCATCAGCTTTGCTGAACACATATTTTCAGGCTCACACATGCATGAATTTAAGCACAATAAAAAAAATACACATACATGCATGTGTACACAAACATGTGAACACACACACACACACACACACACACACACACTACACACTGTGTCATCTATGTTGCCTCTGGCTGGTGATTGAGCCCACGTTCCACTCTCTGGTTGGAAACACAAAAGGCCACATTATCTCCAAAAATGCAGGAATATTTGTTACAGCTATTGTCAGGGTCCTGTGGCATTAACCCTCCCACTCTTTACTCTTGGTTGAGCTAGGAATTTAAGCTCATTATGTTTTTGTACTATGTTTTTGTATTGTAAGTCGCTCTGGATAAGAATATCAGCTAAATGTGTAAAATGTAATGTAATGTATTCACCGCTCTGTCCAGACTGTCCAGCTGCCCCAGGAGTCTGACTGTCTGTCTCTGGCTGCTGCTGTTGCACATGAGCCTCACTGATGCTTCCTAGATGACAGAATTACTCCACAACACCTTCAATCTCTATTTTGTGACATCCCAGGTCATTCGCTTCCGTGACTGTGTGTATGTGCGTATTTTGGTGTGTGTGTCTGTGTGTGTGTGCGTGTTTACAGCCCAAGGACACCCATGACACCACGAGAAATGCAGTACTTGTCATTTGTGTGAATGTATGCGTGTGTGACTGTGTGTGTGCGTGGTGTGTGAGCATGCATGTGGTGTGTGTGTGTGTGTGTGTGTGTGTGTGTGCGTGTGCAACATCCTCCCGCCCTCCCAGCATCAGACACATCAAGGTTACAAATCAGGCCAGGTGGCCATTTGGAAAGATTAAGGACACATTCCTAAAAAAGAGACACTTTTGATTTATCTCATCATAGCAGTTGCCATGGCGATCTCTTCACTACAAGGGCAGCAGCAAGGGGTTAAGGGGCGGGGCTCTCCTGATCGATGGGAACCCAAGAGGTATCAGGCTGAACTCACAATCTCACTTGAACTCCTCTACACGTTACACTCCAAAAGGACGGCGGCGAAAGAGAAGAAGGGGATATGAGGAGGGAAAGAGAGAGAGGGAAGGAGGAAGAGAGAAAAAGAGGCAGAGTGTGTGTGAGAGAGAGAGACATTAAACCCCCACTAGTCCCCTCTGACAGATGCTGGCTAGGGCGGCATGCCAGGGAGGCGCAGTCTTAAGGTGACAGGCTCTGCCATAGTGAGCAAAATTGATAATGCCATATGGCTAGAGGAGAGCGGCCGTGGATTCCAGTCACGAAGCCATGAACGAGGAATAATCCTCCTGCCGGTGTTGTAGGACATGGCTTTACTGCCCTGTAAGACTGTCTTCCAGGAGGAGGGGAGAGGGGAAGAGGAACAGGGAGGGGAAGGGAAGAAGGTGGAGGAGCTGGAAGGAGGAGGGGCGTACTGCAGGAAAGGCCGCAGCACTGATGACTCCCCCTTCCTCCTACTCCCCCCTTTCTTTCTCTTCTTGTCTGGTGCATCCCTCTAGCTGACCAAACATGCAGCACTCCTATCTTTCCTAACTATACAGCAATTTCCTAGATAGTTATACAGGATCTGATGTAACTATCCCACGTGCTATTAAAGTAGGGTGAACACATAAACCAGAAACCTTGCTTGGATGTTAGAGGAAAGGGAGGCAGGTGGCATCGAGCAAGTCTAACATACTGGTTTTTATACTCTCATAACATCCCTTTCACACACACACTGCAGAGCAGGGACTTGTGTGCTGTCACAGTATATACAGGAGCTTTATAGAGATGGGAATTGTGAGAAATGCACAATCACACAATCACACGTGCCTTTTCCCCAGGTCCAAAGAGGGACTAGAGGAGACTGGTGGAGGTGGCGAGCCTGTTCTGTGGTGAGAAGCAATTAATTTGGAGTGTGCGGCAGCGGCGAGCTAGGAGGTTAGACTTAAATGGAGCGCTGCCGGCTACAGGGACTAGGCTTAATTGTTTGATTGATTGGCCGCGACTGCGAGGCATATTTCTGAAGCCCCTCTGCGCCGATCGATGAGTCAATGAGCGCCTCGCCAAACCTCGCAGCTTCCCGGCCTCGCAATTCAATTAATGTGGAGGCCTTGGTGGCCCCTGCCTCCGATTGTATTACAGCCCTGGAGACAAGCCTCTACTGCTCCCCCCCTCTCTCTCTCTCACATTGAACTGGGAGCTGATTGCTGCAGCTACAGCATGGCTAGGGGGGAAGGGTGTGTGGATGGAGGGATGAAGGGAGGGGTAGAGAGGCAGAGGGGAATGAGAGAGGGGGGCGGGGAGGTTGGCTTTATTAGATTGGTAACAGACACTACATACTGTATCGGACGCAAATCGAGTTACTCTCCTAATCTGTCATTTAAACAAATTATCTCGGGCGGTGATGCATCAGCAGTATCGCTCCACTCCAGGGGGTTGAGGTAGGAGGGAGGGAGGGATGGAGGAATGGAGAGAGGGAGGGGCAGGATGGAGGGTGAGGCTAATAGAGACACAGGAGAGACTGACACTTTGTCAGGAAAGCAATGGAGGGAGGTAGAGACAATACATGGAGGAAAGACAGGGAAGAGAGAGAGAAAGGTGACCGGGGGCAACTGTGAGTGTATTTAGTATTCAGGATATTAGCTAAGGTCATATTTGGACTATATTGTTTGTAAGCACCTCAAACCTGATCCTGAATATCCCTGTATGCACAAATAAACAGAATATTCTGCAGGAAATAGAGCTTACAGCCTCAGCAGCAGTAAATGGTATGAGGTGTCTCACTATCCCAGCTAATTGGCAGATCCCAGCTATCATAAACATGTTTTTCATAACATCTGGCTGTTTAATGCGGCTACTGCAAACCGTACATGGTATTTACTGTACATGCAGCAGCTTTTAAATCGAATATTTGACAATCCTGAGGAATACTCGAATATAAATGAGCACGTAAACACATTCCAGCCAAGGAGGAGGAAAGGAGGGAGAGCAGAGATAATAAAAAAAAAGAGATGTAGAGAGAAAAGTGACATAAGCAGCTAGCAGGAGTAGAGAAAGAGAGAGGAGAGAGAGAGACAGAGAGAGAGAGAGATTCACAGTCTTTATGTAAGGAGGGCAGCTGGACTGAAAGCAAGGTGCGCTGTCCTTTGAGGGCAGAGACAGCTTTGAAATGGTGTTTGGCTAAGGTCAGGGTCAAGGCTGGTCCCTCCATTACTGAAGATTGACAGTTTCATCTGGGGGAAGACATACAGATAAACAGAGCCAAAGAGACACCTGGGACTCAGGGGTCTGCGGTACAATTTGTTACAATGTAAATCAGCTGAATAAACGGAGAATAGAATAGAATAGAATAGAATAGAATAGAACCAAATGTTCTGGCCAAAACTAGAGAGCTACTGTTGTGGAAGAAACAAGATTACAGTATTTGAATTACCCACACAAGACTTAAAAAAGTAACGTAATACAAACTCATGTCAATATAAATAAGCAACATTTGTACTGCCTTATAACAATATACGCAGGGGTTTGATAGGGTTGTTAATCAATACCAATGACTCATCGATTACTTTGCCAGGTGCTGAATCTCCGATCTCATCCCTTCACCTACTCCTCACCCATTCCTGTCTCTAAGCATCTTCAACTGCTCAACGATGGAGGACGGTGCTGTGAACGAGCGACCGGCATCACGATACATTTCGCCTACAAAGGCTAAAGAGTCTCATTCTCAAGCCAAAACAGCGCCTGACAAAGTATCCAGTATTTTTGGGATTGTGATTTATTACCTGTTCACTAGATGTTTCTGTTGGATTTTTGATCTAATTACAAGTACATACTGTATACACATACATCTGTAAAGAAGAGTGGTTGAGAGTGGCTGATATGACATTCGATAACCAATATGCCTGCAACGTCCATCAGTGCTTCAGTTGACATACATTGGTGCATTTATGCATTAGAGGATATTGCCACTTGGATAATGATCTACCTAGTAACATCTTCACGTCTGCACGCCCGCCTTGTTAAAATAACTGCTGGCTCAATATACAAGTTGTCAAATACACTTGAGAATGGTTCACCGAGCTTGCCAAGACCCTAAGGAAATTTTCCAATGTCCTAATTTGAATATTATTTCAGCAAGTGCAAGCAATATGAAAGCAGCTGTTGGGAAAATCCAGCGCATGGAGGCCATAGCAGCCTATCCAGCAGTGTGCTCAACTGCTCATTGTGATTGTTTAAACGCAACGTAGAGCCATTTTTGTTTTCTTTGATCCCCATGGTAATTATAAAAACAGAGGGATTTTGTTCAGCACAGAATGCGTTCCACAGCATTAAAATTGGCTAATGACTTATTTAAAAATAAATAAGGATAAATTATATATTAGAACATGGAAACTTTCCTTAGGGTCTTCACAGGCTAGGTGAAAGATTTTTCAGTGTATTTGACAAGTCTGTTATTTAGCCTGGAGTCTACATGTGCAGACGCTCAAATGTTTCTAAAGAGATACCTATGAAAATGGTGAGATCTTCTAACTCGCTGTAGCACAGATGTCATTTACACTCTAAGCCAGTACTGTGTGAACACTAAATTTACATTAGACCTAAATGAAAGACATTACGCCAACGTTATTCCTAGGCTACATGTGTGTCTGTGTGTCCGCTCATGCATGCAGTAAGTGAGCACTCTGAAAGGGATCTACGTCATAAGGGAAGTGGGGTTATTAATCTAATAAGACATCATGAATATGCAAACCAAAAGCAACTAAATGCACACACGCATCCACACACACACACACACACACACTCACACACACTCAGGTGATTAGCTTGTGCAGTAGGTGGGTGGATGAGCCACATTATCCAACGTTTTAATGCTTGGGCATGCTTTTCACACAGGAAAACAATCCTTTACTTGAAAGAGAGAGTGAAAGAGAGAGGGGGAAGGGGACTAAGTCACTTGTTTTATAACCATACACCAATCTATATTGTCTTCCCAATCAATCCCATCTTACTGAAGCCATATCCGAGTGCAGTGGGAGAGTGCTAACATGAGAAAAACTGCTGATCAGAGATGCATACACACACACACACGTTACATCAGAGAGTGGGTGGGTACCAGGAGATCAAGCTAGGCCTCAAGGGCCCAGCGCTTCCCTTTGACCCTCCCAACCCTGGAGCTCCACTTAAGAAGCCCACTTCCTCCCACCCACCTTCCTCCCACGTCTTGCGCCCCCCCAGCTCCCTCTGTACTCAGCCGTGGGATGCTGAGTGCACACTATCCCAATCTGCCGACTCAGAGAAACAAAGGGTCAGGGTACAAAGGTCGGCTTTAAATCTACGACCCCTGCGATTTACACATGACCCCAGTTTCCTCTGCAGACCCTCGCTTCATGGTGGGTTCAGTGGTTCTTCATGTGGTATTAATTCACACAGCTCCTTGTATGTTAAAAGATGGGTCATTTACTCTGCAAGGTACATTTTGCTGCACTGCTCAGCGCTCACACTGCGCTTTACATCCCAGGGTATGGGATGTAAAGGGTACGTTATGTAAAACAATAACCAGAGCATGTCCACATCACATGTACATGCAAACATGTACACACATGCATGCACCCACGGACACACACACACTGTCTACTCACAGTCATACTGCCACTAGTAGGGCTACCTCTCTGTGCATCTAGCCTCCAGCCATGTTATACTGCTACTGTGTACAAGTCCATCTGGTCATAGGAAGCACACACACCAACTGACTGAGGTCAAACTAGGTCTACCATAAGCTCAGAAAGTCTAGTACAGTAAAAAAAAAAAAACACAAACCACCATTTTGTTTTAGCTTCTGTGTATTTTCAGTGTGTTAATGTTTCAGAATACCCTGTTTTATTATTGTTATTTGGAGTGGACTGCCCACCATCTGGTGTATGGTACTGGGTATCTACCATTTTACTTGAAAAACAATGAAAAAATTGATGAGAAAAACAGTCTGACAGTTATAGAAATGTATAAAATGTATCTATGTCATAGATGTTGTATGTCAAAAGAGACCTTAGTTTTCCGCCATACGATCCACAGTGAGAGCATACTGTACACCTGACCATTTGTCTATGAAGGTCCAACGTGCTACAGTCAAATGACTTTTGCACAGTGTGTGGCTGCCTCTTCATAATGAGCAGCTGCACCTGGGAGTGCTGTCCTCATTAAGGCACATGCGCATACACACGCGTTGAATACACACAGCATACACACTGGCGCGCTCACACACACACATTCATGCACACAAAGACACACTAATTGGCGGTTGCTAGATACTTCTTTTAACTTTGATGTCAGGCAATGAAGCCAGCCCAAGTAAAACCATTGTTCCTCAGAGTCACGACCAGGGAGGTAAGATTCACATCTTCCTGGTCGTGACATGCCTGTTTCTCCAGTTGAGAGTTTTGTATTTACCCACTTGTAACTATAAGTACTTGATAATTTACTAAATACCTGGTATTTAGGGTACTGTAGAGACTGTAAAAGGAATGGTTACCAAAGAAAAATTCATATTTTTATAGAAAATCAATCTATTTTCTAGCTGAACGCGCACTCTGTTTGGTTCATTTGGTGTAACATTCTTCATGGGGAGCTAGTCAGTTGGTCTCAGCTCTCTGGTGGAGTAACCCTCGCTGTAAGGATTGTCAACAGGTCACATATAGCATGAGTCACATCTCTTCTCTGCCGACTTTACTCACACTCACTTCCAGTAACACAGCGGGGCAAGGTTAATGAGACCCACTGCACGCAGGATGAGCATGTTATGTCAATCACAGTGATGCCATGCTAGAGGTTTGGGTCGTTACTAATCGAGTGTCTAACGCTAAATAGGGATGACTCATTTTCAATGGATTGGAGGGAAGTGAGTGTGGCACTGGTAATCATGTAAGAGGTGTGTGTGTGTGTGTGTGTGTGTGTGTGTGTGTGTGTGTTCTTTTTGTATGTAATTTGACCATATGTTTAGTTCTACCACAAAGACAGTCTGTGTTCTGGTGAACAAAGTGAGCTAAGCGCTGTATCATCATTGATGATAAAACAGGCAAAACCTTTTTTTTTTCTGAAGACACTTGACATTTGGGACTTCTTTTTTTCCCTGTCTGCAACGGGGGCCAGCATTCAGAAATAATCAGCTCCACAGCCAGAGCGATAAACATTAACGAATAAATGCAGAAATTTCACTTCTCCTAATTGCTTCTGCGCATTGAATGAATAAGTAGTTTCCAGGCACGCTAGTTAGTCCCTGTGGCAGAGTGGGTCTTGAAAAAAATAATCAACTGGTGAAGAAAGTTGATACTTCCATGGCTCATCACAACACTGCACACGCACACACACACACACACACACACATAAACAGGAAATAACAGGGGATGTGAGTCTCTATAATATGATTATGTATGAACAGTACTCTCAGTGTTTCAAAAGTATATTATATACATGTATTATTACATGTATACATGTATTCTATATTTATTCTGTTCAAAAGCTTTGTTTGATTATTGTTATCATCAGCAGCTAATTATTACATTTAATGGGGGGGACTATTTAACTTTTTCCATTACTGCACACTGGTGGCAGTGACAAGGCAGAATCAGAGCGGGTGCAGCAGAAGGAAAACCGCTCTCAGATTGGCCCGGTCGGCCAAAGGTGCTACTGGAACCGCAATACCGCCACAAACAACACTTCCATGTTGATTTTTTTATTTGAGACCGCTTGGCCAATAAGCGAAAACAAAATCTCTGAAAATGGTCAGTAAGTGGTCATGCAAGCTATGGTATTAGGAGATGCTGGAGCTGAATTCATTTCAAAACAACAGCTGCATATTCACATGAACAGGCTTAAGGTGTTTGCAGACTGTGCCATTTTGTCCATCTTATTGCCGTCCCAGACACATTTTTCACATCTGGGGAATTGTCTTCAAAGATGGTTAGCAGTCTTTGTTCATTCAGTGGGACAAGGTCAAGATCAGCCAATCTATGGAACGGCCTTAATATGTAGCCTACAGTCTGACAGGCTGATAATAAAGATTTGACTTCTCTCCAATTACACAGTCCAACATAAAGTGGACGCAAAAGACGGTTACAATCGCACCGTCTGCAAAAAGCTTCAGCTATGTAGCCCCATTCACACCTAATCATTTTTTACTCATTTACACTTACTGTGCCAGGGGACGCTCATAATCCAGATGTAACATTGAAAGTAAACAAAGTGGTGAATCTCCTCTCAGGTAGAATGTAACTACTTTTGATACGATTGCAGCTGCAATGATTGTGGCCTTATTAAGTTGTGTAAAAAAATAAAATACACGTGTTATTTAAAATGATGGATTACATTCGTCAATGCAGCGTTATGTCTCTGAGCAGTTTTTAATGGACTTTAAAAAACAATAGGAGCCTATGACTTCTGGGAGGTCGGACAAACCTGCAGTAGAACAGACAGTAGGTGCTTCTGACTGGCAAATACATCGGTGGGCTTAGACTTTGCATGGGCATTAAAGGGTATATGTGTCACATTTCTGCCTTACTGAAGCATAATATGACTAGTAAATATCAGCAGAGGTTCCTGAATAGTAGTGAGTGAAACAAAGTGAACAGCCACGGCACACGCGCTGCAGAGATTTCTGCATTCACCTGCTCTACTCCTAAACCTAAATTAAGGCTTACACCTAGTTCCCAACATTACCCATTATTTCTAAACTTGCTATTGGTCTCAGCAACAACCGGCTGAAAGGACCTGAGGACCACACTGGAAAAAAGGCCACTTCAAAAATAAGTTAAAAAAAAATTAAAACAAGATGTTTTTTGCCTGTAATAAGTAAAAAAATCTGCCAATGGAACAAGTGAAAATTCACTTGTTAAGATTTCTTGAAATAAGATTTGATATTTAGGCCTTTCAAGATAAAAGAGATCTTGAAATTAGCTGGGAAAACTCATTTTTTGCTATATTTTACTAGTATTAGGAAGTGTTGTGTCTCATAATAAGCCTGTAATGCTCAGAAGTAGTATTTTTTCCCTGAAAAGTAGCTTTTTGTTTTTTTTACCGTTGATGTCATCCTCTTCATTTCAAGTGTATTTAACTTATTTTAAGTTCTATAATAGTGACACTGGTCTAGATTTAAGACCATCACCTACTTGAAATAAGATTAGAAAATGATATTTAAGCATTTTAAGATAAAATATGTCTTGAAGTTAGCTGGAAATACTCATATTGAGCATTTGTTACTAGTATTAGGAAGTGCTTTTTGTGTCATAATAAGCCATAATTCTCCAGCCTGGCATCCTCTTCATTTCAATTCAAGTGTATTTAACTTATTGTAAGCTCTACAATAGTGATGCTGTTCTAGATTTAAGACAATCACCTACTTCAAATAAGACTGAAAAAATGAAAACTAGTCTTGCATTAAACCAACAAATGCTTTATTTTCTCTGCATAAAAGGAACCATGCCTTTAACTTTTTAGCTCTGTGGAATGCAGGAGTAAACATACAGTTCTGACAAACCAGTGCATTACATGGAGACTTCTTCACAGCAGTGTATGACTGGAGCACCATTCACCCCTCCCTCTCTCCCTCCCTCCAACCATCCTCTTTCGCCACACAACAAAAGTCCCATGGACAGAGGTCTGTTTTTAAGCTATGCAGAACATTTGTATAGAATGAATACAATTTTGCACTGGCATTCGTTTTTTTCAATATGTTTTGGCTCACAGTGTGTATGGAACTGTAATAAAAATAAGGAAAACATAGCAGAACATGCCAAATATGTGTGTGGGTTAAGGTCGGACCCGAACATCTGACCAATGTGTCCCTCAATACACCTACAAATTGCTCATTATTGTAACATTCAAATTAAGGGTTTTGGGCTAACATTAACGTTGGGCTAACTTGGCTAAATTCCAACCAAGAATCAATGGCAATGACCGTGGATTGTAGTAGCCTAGAATAGAATCTCAGAGAGAGAGAGAGAGAGAGCGAGAGAGAGAGAGAGAGAGAGAGAGCGAGAGCGAGAGCGAGAGAGAGAGAGAGAGAGAGAGAGAGAGAGATCTATCCTATAGTCCACATCTAACCATTGGCTTTATTGGCCATGCCCTTCTTGTAAGATGGTGTGAGATCTCGCTCATGGATTGTGTCCAAGAGGACCTCCGCTTGTATGACTGAAAGCAGAGTGGCTACACACTTGGGGTACGTAAGGTGTAGGGCATAATAGTAGGCCATAAGGTATAAAGCACCCTCGGTAACCTTTTTTTTGGGAACGTAGTTATCGGCACATCTCCTACAGCCAGGAGGCAGTTGGATGAACTCACAATCAGGACTGGACAGGAGAGAGGGCGCTTCTTCAAGTAGGCATCGGGGTCTTCTTTTTCCTTAAACACATAACACAGACATCCTTCTATCAGGATAATGCACTTTTGTTTCAAGGATCATTTCGGTATTTTGGAACCTAAGCCATTTTAGAAGGTTGTTTACAATCAAATATAACTTTCCAAAGCAAAATTCTGACGAAAGGTGCAGTACTGAGAAAGTTACAGCTGAAGTTGCTGCTTGTAACTGTCCCCAATGCATTTCCTGTTCACATACGTTGTAAGCCTTCCAAAACACTGAAAACGTATGTTTTCGAAATCAGTAGGCTTAAAGAATAGCAAAATGCGTCTCTGCTGTACAAAACTGTGTTGCTAAACACACTGTATTTGAATTTATAGGAATGTATTTAGATTTGTTGGGCTAGCCAAGGCTAGGCTAGTCTTGCAAGGTCTTCATTAGGTCTATAAAACCTGCTACTAACCATGTAATGCGTCCATTTTTTGTACATACTGTAACATTGAGAGCTACATACATCTTACCAGTGAAAATCCTGTTTCCAAAAACAAATGTTTTGGGTGTCTTTGAAGGCTTAGAACATACAGTATGTGAATAGGAAATACATTGGGAGCAGTTAGAAGCAGCACCTTCAGCTATAACCTTTTCAATACTGCAGTCGAAATTATCCTGTAACGTTTTACACAGCTCACCTCGAGGACATGCACCAGAGCCTCACTCGCATCTTGTAGCCTCTTCGGAGGAGCAGACGTAGAGGGAAACAGTGATGGCAGCACACGTAGGATCCAGACAGCCTGTTCAACTGTTGAGGAAAAGATTCATTACTTTTACACTTATATAAAACGCACGAGATCAAATCTGATCAATGGTATACAACAGATATAATGCTTTAAAAAACAGAAACATTCAACAAACGATGGGATAGCCATCATAGATGAAAAAGAAGAAAGACAAGAAAAGACACTAGCACATGAACTTGACAATTAACATGCTCTAATGTCCACCCTGACCCTGATCACTAATAACATCAAAACATCATTGCTTACTTTTGTCTATTCCCATTGGGGGTTTCAGCATTTTTTCCATACGCCAAAAAACTGCACCTTCTGGCAGAAGTCGTGCCATCTTCCCTTCAGTTCATCAATGTAGTGGCTGTCCAAAATGCGTTGAAGCTCCCCCATCACCTATGAAATATATTCAATATACCAATACAGACATTTGAATGCATCACTTAGGAGGAGGAAATTGGTATATAAAACATTGTTCTGTGTGGTGCCATGTTTTGAATTATGCCCAGTCAATAATGACTTGCATGTCCAATGTCCTTGAAACAAGGATATGCCTCTAGAATTTTCTCGTGTCTGTCCTCCTCGCGAACGGAATCGGAATCAATGAATGCTCTTCTGGCCGCAAATTCCAAATCCAGGAGCTGAGAGACAGACTCCATGGTTGCTGGACTGTCGGTGTCTGGACTGTCGATGTCTGCAGGCTTGTTAGCTGTAAGACACAAACATACATATAATTAAACCCTTGTGCCTCACTTTAAAAAAGTTAAAGGACAAAAATGTCTGTGTCAAAAAACTGCCATAAAAATATTATATATTAATATTATTTTCCACTTTCACTGAGTTAAATCTTTTAACCAACTTCAGCCCTGATCATAACTACCAAATATTCATTAATTTTTCAGAAGTTTAACCCTTTAAATGCCAGTTTGTTTACATAATGCAACTGTTGTTTTTTATGAAAAAAAAACAAAAAACACAAAAATTGAATTATTTTCTGTATACTAAAGTAGAAAGAAAGCTGAGGATCTCCTGTGACCTCACAATGAGCTGCTATGCACAGGAACACACGGGCGCTCATCTGCATAGGCAGACTCCAGAGGTGAACCTTAAGTCACAATGGCTGAGGTGATGAAGCTGAACATTCCATGGACAATAAATACCAGTGTTGAGGCTTCAGCCCGTCATAAGGCGACTGAGACTCACAGTGAACCTCAACACAGCGGAAATCG
Organism: Centroberyx gerrardi; assembly: GCF_048128805.1. Taxonomy (NCBI): domain Eukaryota; kingdom Metazoa; phylum Chordata; class Actinopteri; order Beryciformes; family Berycidae; genus Centroberyx; species Centroberyx gerrardi. The sequence continues at coordinate 10,223,895 of NC_136013.1, read as the reverse complement.
TAACCTCAGGACTTTTTTTGACACAACCTACAAGGAATCTGAATCTGACTTACAAGTTTGATGACGGTAAGTAAAGACTTTAACTTTCTCAAATTAATATTAGGAAATATTATCAATGTAAAATATTAGAAATGTGGCGAAATGTGGGGAAGGTAAAAGGGCACCTGTTCTCTAGCTCTCTAATAACTGAATTGAATTGGAGAAAATGGGAGAAAAATGGGAAATTATGTAATATATATATTTCATTATCTGTCCAAACTAACCCAGACTGTTCAGGGTGATTTAGTGTACAAGTGCATGCTTGGTACCCATTTTAGTGTGTGTTGGCCCAGTATGGGTTATCCAATCTTTAAGCCACCTTGATTCTCAGGTTGAACTGCACTACATGTCCCATGATGCATGTCAGTCATAGTGTTAACACAGAACTTGAGTAGATATAATGTAGTTTCAGTAAAAACAAAGATTTGAGTGATCTACCCTGCCCCCGACTTCACACACACACACACGCACAGGCACACACAAACACACACACACACACACACACACACACACACAGCCATCATTCCTAAGTCTGTGTATTTGCAGATTGACTCAATTTCTAATAGACTTACTTGTCATTTTTAGCTAGGTATAGGCCTTTTTAGCCCTTCCCATAATGCTTTGCTTTACCAGTCGTTCCGCTCAATAAACCGCCAGCTGACTGCCGTTGAGTCGTACTGAAGAGTGTAATACTGTGGCTGTAACTTAATAAAGTGCCTATAAACAACTAAATCAGAGTTAATGTTACTTGATTGGACATTTCCAACTCGTCAGTGGAACACCAAGTACTTTTAATCAAGATGATCAACCGGGACAAACTTATTTCAGATTACTTGAGATATTTGGTCACAGTTAGCTAGCAGTTTGAGAGGTTGTAATCACCGACTTGTGGTTGTACTGGGAAATTAACTAAACTAAAAAATAAATATGAGTAAATGTTGCCTTATAAGTTTTCAGCTGTCATTGTATTTATCTGACTATCAACTATTTTTTTGTGAGTGAAAATTTCAACATACAAGTTCTCAGATCGCATTCTACAAGTTCTCAGATCGCATTCTACAAGTTCTCAGATCAAGTCTACAAGCTCTCGGGTTTTGCAACATAAATACCTTCATAAGCATTCCCTGCACTATATTGGGATGTAGGTTGTGTTTGTGAGACATAGAGATGAAATGAAATGACAATTAACCATTATTCTTCTTCTGCTCTTCTCTTCTTCCAGACGCTCATACTGAGCAAGGACTCCGTCAGGAGGGTCCTCAAGGGGGCACTCTTACAGGAAGATGACCAGCGATACAGCTGTCGAGCAGAACGCAGGCTAGTCTGGAGTCGGCTGATCAAATTGATCAATAAGGTCAAGGTCACCAATCCAGACCTGCGCTTCACCGACAATCCAAAAGAGGCCACGCTGCATCTCAACCTTGAGAACGCACTCTGGATGTTGTCAACTCACTACATGACAGTACTGGATATGCTGGAATACGCAAATCCATCCAACTCCAGATCGGCACTTTGGGATACGTTGTTCGTTGTTGTACCTTCCCGTGCACCCCAGCCATCCCGTACCTCCTGGGCCTCCCGTTCCCCCCAGGCCCCGGGTACCACCCAGGCCTCCGGTACCACCCAGGCCTCACGTACCACCCAGGCCCCGCTTACCACCCAGGCCTCGCGTACCACCCAGGCCCCGCGTACCACTCAGGCCCCGCGTACCGCCCAGGCCTCCGGTACCACCCAGGCCCTGCGTACCACCCAGGCCTCGCGTACCACCCAGGCCCCGCGTACCACCCAGGCCCCGCGTACCACCCAGGCCTCGCGTACCACCCAGGCCCTGCGTACCACCCAGGCCTCCGGTACCACCCAGGCCTACCACACAGGCCTCGCATATATCCCAGTTCTCCCGTACCACCCAGGCAACCGGTACCGCCCAGACCTCGCGTACCACCCAGGCCCCGTGTACCACCTATGCCCCGTGTACCTCCCAGGCCCAGCGTACCAGCCAGGTCTCCAGTACCAGGCTGACATCGTTACGGTTGAAGACGATCTGACCCCAGAAAGTGAGCATGAGGCTGCCTCGACGTCCGCTGTAACAACTGTTAATGAGGACATTCTGGATAAGGACTCCGAGTCAGCCCTCACTGAGTTGGCAAACAAACTCAGGGCTGCCACTGAAAGAGCCAAGGCCAGCATGGATTTGATGGAGAAGAAGTCTCTTATGGCCTCAGACAACTTGGCTCCAACTGATAAGGCAGCAGATGCCACTATGGACAGCAAGGTGTCTGATACCCCTGACCTTCCTCCAAGCAACTTGGCCACAAACTGCCTGGGCAAAACCAACAGCAAGGCAGTTGAGTCGGATGACAGCCAAGTGAAAAAGCCAAGGGCAAAAAAAGAGAAGGGTAGCACAAGATTTTTCAGAGGACTCTGGAAATTTCTGACCTTCACGCCTGATATTGAAGACGACCATGCTGACGTTTACTTTGCGGAGGACTTCGCTTGGGACGTCACTGTTCAAGCTCCCAGCCAGAGGGAGAAAAAAAAGACGTGCATCGAACAGGAGGAGGACGATGCTTCAGACGTCAGTGATGAAGCCCATGGCAAGAGGGCAAAGAAGAAGAAGGGTGTCAGGAGATTTTTCAGAGGCTTCTGGAAATCTCTCGCCTGCACACCTGATATTGAAGACGACCATGCTGACGTTTACTTTGCGGAGGACTTCGCTTGGGACGTCACTGTTCAAGCTCCCAGCCAGAGGGAGAAAACAGACGGAAGAGGACGATGCTTCGGCCTTCAGTGATAAAACTAAGAGGCCGAAGAAGAAGGGTGTCAGGAGATTTTTCAGAGGCTTCTGGAAATCTCTCACCTGCACACCTGACATCAAACAGGAAGACCACCATGCTGAAGTTTACTTTGCTGAGGACTTCGCTTGGGACGTAACTGTTCAAGCTCCCAGCCAGAGGGAGAAAACAGACAGAAGAGGACGATGCTTCGGCCTTCAGTGATAAAACCAAGAGGCCGAAGAAGAAGAAGGGTGTCAGGAGATTTTTCAGAGGCTTCTGGAAATCTCTCACCTGCACACCTGACATCAAACAGGAAGACCACCATGCTGAAGTTTACTTTGCTGAGGACTTCGCTTGGGACATCACTGTTCAAGCTCCCAGCCAGAGGGAGAAAACAGACGGAAGAGGACGATGCTTTGGCCTTCAGTGATATAACCAAGAGGGCAAAGAAGAAGAAGGGTGTCAGGAGATTCTTCTGGAAATTTCTATCCTTCATGCCTGACCCTGAACAGTAAGACCACTAAGCTGAAGTCACTGTTCAAACCCACAGCCAGAGAAATAAAAAAAACAGAATGGTATCAGAAGATTTTCAGAGGACTCTGGAAACTTCTGTCCTGCACGCCTGGCAAGAACAAGAACATGATCTAGAACAAGAACCATCTACCTCCATCTGTTTCCCTCTTCAAAATAAAATCAAAAAATTAATCTACATATTACTTTGTTGGTTATATATTATTTTATTCATTGCTTTTTAATATGCTGAATTTACAACCTAGTGCACTATGATGGTGCATCAATGAGACATCATCTTAAAATATTATATAATATAATATTGAGGGGCGAATTCACAAAAGGATTGCGTGGCTATTGCTGACGCTAAACCTGTGCAAATAAATAAGGGTGAAACGCACCGCTAACTGCACTGCCACGCAATAGCGTCTCGGTGCTCCTGTGCTATTTGCACGTATTTAAATGAGGTAATATGCATACATTTGGCGCAAAATTGGCCCCTTTCTATGCAAATGAGCCTCATTGCAAAAACAGTCCAATTCACAAAGGTCGGCGCTAATTGCCACACGCAGTTAGAGTGAAATTATTAGCGTCTTCAGAGAGTTGGTGGTAACTGAAGCGCATTTATAAGGCAGGTCACGCCCAGACTTTATCACTTGTTGATTTAACTGAGAATTGAATTGAATTGACCTTGCAAATGTCTCTGCAACAATTCCACCTTTGTGTGACCTAAAAAATAAAATTGTCTGTAAATACAGTCTGTAAATAATATTTTGACATTATTATTATTATTACTATAGAACTTTAACACAGATTGCTTCATAAACAAAAGCAAATAAATCAGTACAACCAAACAATCAATACAACTCAATTTCTCACTCTGAAAATATTTTCACTTATCTCACTAGTCAGCACAGTGGGCTTTATTTTGGCCTGGGCCTAGGCCTTCTGGAGAAAATGCGTGTGATTGCTGAGAGTGCAAACTGTGGCACTGGTGCAGTTTAGTGTGGGTACAGCTCACCCTTTCTGTTGGCTGTCTGTGACTGGTCTATCACTCTCCTCTTTCTTATCCTATGGCTGTATCTATGTCACATATTTCTGTGTGTGTGTGTGTGTGTGTGTGTGTGTGTGTGTGTGTGCGTGCGGGTGGATGTGTACGTACCAGCAGCTGTATGTGTGTGTGTGCGTGTTTTTGAACATGACTGTGGATCGTCTGTTCAAACTGAAACGGCTGAAGCAAAGTATAATATGTGTATGTAATGTTAAAACTGTGAGAAATGTGGCAGTTTAAAACACTTCTGTGAAGGAGCTGTAATGAGTGTCAAAGTGATAAGTACTAATGTTAGAAATGTAGTAAAATTTCATAATAGTAACAAGTACAAAAGTAAGAAAATATGTAGGAAGGCTTATGTGTAAAAGGTGGAAGGAGATAGTAGGAAGACTATTTTGTAAAATCTGAAAGGTACAAGGAGTATGAATAGCAGGTATGAAGAGTATGAAGAGTAGGTATATATTCAGTAGAAAAAAACAGAAAGTAAGAAAGTGACAAGTAATAATGTTAGAAAAGTACTAAAATGTAACAGTACTAAGAAGTAAAAAGGTATAAAAATGTGTAGTTGGTAGGAAGACTACGAAGGCTAACAAACTATCTGTTAGTAGGAAGGCTTATGTGAAAAGCTGGAAGGTACTAGTAGTATGAAGAGTAGGAAGGCAGTGACAAGTAATAATGTTACAAATCCCACCATTTAGATATTTACATTGTGAGAAAGAGCAGAACTGCCTGAACATTTTAATGTGTAATATATGCACATAGTGCGAAAATTGTGGAAATTGTGACAGTTCAAATATGTGTAAACAGGAAAAATCTGTTCATAATAGCCAAAAACAGTACAGCTAATAATAACTAATGTTGAACAAACCATTACTAATTCCATTACTGCACACTGGTGGCAGTGACAAGGCAGAATCAGAGCGGGTGCAGCAGAAGGAAAACCGCTCTCAGATTGGCCCGGTTGGCCAAAGGTGCTACTGGAACCGCAATACCGCCACAAACAACACTTCCATGTTGATTTTTTTATTTGAGACCGCTTGGCCAATAAGCGAAAACAAAATCTCTGAAAATGGTCAGTAAGTGGTCATGCAAGCTATGGTATTAGGAGATACTGGAGCTGAATTCATTTCAAAACAACAGCTGCATATTCACATGAACAGGCTTAAGGTGTTTGCAGACTGTGCCATTTTGTCCATCTTATTGCCGTCCCAGACACATTTTTCACATCTGGGGAATTGTCTTCAAAGATGGTTAGCAGTCTTTGTTCATTCAGTGGGACAAGGTCAAGATCAGCCAATCCATGGAACGGCCTTAATATGTAGCCTACAGTCTGACAGGCTGATAATAAAGATTTTACTTCTCTCCAATTACACAGTCCAACATAAAGTGGACGCAAGAGACGGTTACAATTGCACAGTCTGCAAAAAGCTTCAGCTATGTAGTCCCATTCACACCTAATCATTTTTTACTCATTTACACTTACTGTGCCAGGGGACGCTCATAATCCAGATGTAACATTGAAAGTAAACAAAGTGGTGAATCTCCTCTCAGGTAGAATGTAACTACTTTTGATACGATTGCAGCTGCAATGATTGTGGCCTTATTAAGTTGTGTTAAAAAATAAAATACACGTGTTATTTAAAATGATGGATTACATTCGTCAATGCAGCGTTATGTCTCTGAGCAGTTTTTAATGGATTTTAAAAAACAATAGGAGCCTATGACTTCTGGGAGGTCGGACAAACCTGCAGTAGAACAGACAGTAGGTGCTTCTGACGGGCAAATACATCGGTGGGCTTAGACTTTGCATGGGCATTAAAGGGTATATGTGTCACATTTCTGCCTTACTGAAGCATAATATGACTAGTAAATATCAGCAGAGGTTCCTGAATAGTAGTGAGTGAAACAAAGTGAACAGCCACGGCGCACGCACTGCAGAGATTTCTGCATTCACCTGCTCTACTCCTAAACCTAAATTAAGGCTTACACCTAGTTCCCAACATTACCCATTATTTCTAAACTTGCTATTGGTCTCAGCAACAACCGGCTGAAAGGACCTGAGGACCACACTGGAAAAAAGGCCACTTCAAAAATAAGTTAAAAAAAAATTAAAACAAGATGTTTTTTGCTTGTAATAAGTAAAAAAAATCTGCCAATGGAACAAGTGAAAATTCACTTGTTAAGATTTCTTGAAATAAGATTTGATATTTAGGCCTTTCAAGATAAAAGAGATCTTGAAATTAGCTGGGAAAACTCATTTTTTGCTATATTTTACTAGTATTAGGAAGTGTTGTGTCTCATAATAAGCCTGTAATGCTCAGAAGTAGTATTTTTTCCCTCAAAAGTAGCTTTTTGTTTTTTTTACCGTTGATGTCATCCTCTTCATTTCAAGTGTATTTAACTTATTTTAAGTTCTATAATAGTGACACTGGTCTAGATTTAAGACCATCACCTACTTGAAATAAGATTAGAAAGTGATATTTAAGCATTTTAAGATAAAATATGTCTTGAAGTTAGCTGGAAATACTCATATTGAGCATTTGTTACTAGTATTAGGAAGTGCTTTTTGTGTCATAATAAGCCATAATTCTCCAGCCTGGCATCCTCTTCATTTCAATTCAAGTGTATTTAACTTATTGTAAGCTCTACAATAGTGATGCTGTTCTAGATTTAAGACAATCACCTACTTCAAATAAGACTGAAAAAATGAAAACTAGTCTTGCATTAAACCAACAAATGCTTTATTTTCTCTGCATAAAAGGAACCATGCCTTTAACTTTTTAGCTCTGTGGAATGCAGGAGTAAACATACAGTTCTGACAAACCAGTGCATTACATGGAGACTTCTTCACAGCAGTGTATGACTGGAGTACCATTCACCCCTCCCTCTCTCCCTCCCTCCAACCATCCTCTTTCGCCACACAACAAAAGTCCCATGGACAGAGGTCTGTTTTTAAGCTATGCAGAACATTTGCATAGAATGAATACAATTTTGCACTGGCATTCGTTTTTTTCAATATGTTTTGGCTCACAGTGTGTATAGAACTGTAATAAAAATAAGGAAAACATAGCAGAACATGCCAAATATGTGTGTGGGTTAAGGTCAGACCCGAACATCTGACCAATGTGTCCCTCAATACACCTACAAATTGCTCATTATTGTAACATTCAAATTAAGGGTTTTGGGCTAACATTAACGTTGGGCTAACTTGGCTAAATTCCAACCAAGAATCAATGGCAATGACCGTGGATTGTAGTAGCCTAGAATAGAATCTCAGAGAGAGAGAGAGAGAGCGAGAGCGAGAGAGAGAGAGAGAGAGAGAGAGAGAGCGAGAGCGAGAGAGAGAGATCTATCCTATAGTCCACATCTAACCATTGGCTATATTGGCCATGCCCTTCTTGTAAGATGGTGTGAGATCTCGCTCATGGATTGTGTCCAAGAGGACCTCCGCTTGTATGACTGAGCGCAGAGTGGCTACACACTTGGGGTACGTAAGGTGTAGGGCATAATAGTAGGCCATAAGGTATAAAGCACCCTCGGTAACCTTGTCTTTTGGGAACGTAGTTATCGGCACATCTCCTACAGCCAGGAGGCAGTTGGACGAACTCACAATCAGGACTGGACAGGAGAGAGGGCGCTTCTTCAAGTAGGCATCGGGGTCTTCTTTTTCCTTAAACACATAACACAGACATCCTTCTATCAGGATAATGCACTTTTGTTTCAAGGATCATTTCGGTATTTTGGAACCTAAGCCATTTTAGAAGGTTGTTTACAATCAAATATAACTTTCCAAAGCAAAATTCTGACGAAAGGTGCAGTACTGAGAAAGTTACAGCTGAAGTTGCTGCTTGTAACTGTCCCCAATGCATTTCCTGTTCACATACGTTGTAAGCCTTCCAAAACACTGAAAACGTATGTTTTCGAAATCAGTAGGCTTAAAGAATAGCAAAATGTGTCTCTGCTATACAAAACTGTGTTGCTAAACACACTGTATTTGAATTTATAGGAATGTATTTAGATTTGTTGGGCTAGCCAAGGCTAGGCTAGTCTTGCAAGGTCTTCATTAGGTCTATAAAACCTGCTACTAACCATGTAATGCGTCCATTTTTTGTACATACTGTAACATTGAGAGCTACATACATCTTACCAGTGAAAATCCTGTTTCCAAAAACAAATGTTTTGGGTGTCTTTGAAGGCTTAGAACATACAGTATGTGAATAGGAAATACATTGGGAGCAGTTAGAAGCAGCACCTTCAGCTATAACCTTTTCAATACTGCAGTCGAAATTATCCTGTAACGTTTTACACAGCTCACCTCGAGGACATGCACCAGAGCCTCACTCGCATCTTGTAGCCTCTTCGGAGGAGCAGACGTAGAGGGAAACAGTGATGGCAGCACACGTAGGATCCAGACAGCCTGTTCAACTGTTGAGGAAAAGATTCATTACTTTTACACTTATATAAAACGCACGAGATCAAATCTGATCAATGGTATACAACAGATATAATGCTTTAAAAAACAGAAACATTCAACAAACGATGGGATAGCCATCACAGATGAAAAAGAAGAAAGACAAGAAAAGACACTAGCACATGAACTTGACAATTAACATGCTCTAATGTCCACCCTGACCCTGATCACTAATAACATCAAAACATCATTGCTTAGTTTTGTCTATTCCCATTGGGGGTTTCAGCATTTTTTCCATACGCCAAAAAACTGCACCTTCTGGCAGAAGTCGTGCCATCTTCCCTTCAGTTCATCAATGTAGTGGCTGTCCAAAATGCGTTGAAGCTCCCCCATCACCTATGAAATATATTCAATATACCAATACAGACATTTGAATGCATCACTTAGGAGGAGCAAATTGGTATATAAAACATTGTTCTGTGTGGTGCCATGTTTTGAATTATGCCCAGTCAATAATGACTTGCATGTCCAATGTCCTTGAAACAAGGATATGCCTCTAGAATTTTCTCGTGTCTGTCCTCCTCGCGAACGGAATCGGAATCAATGAATGCTCTTCTGGCCGCAAATTCCAAATCCAGGAGCTGAGAGACAGACTCCATGGTTGCTGGACTGTCGGTGTCTGGACTGTCGATGTCTGCAGGCTTGTTAGCTGTAAGACACAAACATACATATAATTAAACCCTTGTGCCTCACTTTAAAAAAGTTAAAGGACAAAAATGTCTGTGTCAAAAAACTGCCATAAAAATATTATATATTAATATTATTTTCCACTTTCACTGAGTTAAATCTTTTAACCAACTTCAGCCCTGATCATAACTACCAAATATTCATTAATTTTTCAGAAGTTTAACCCTTTAAATGCCAGTTTGTTTACATAATGCAACTGTTGTTTTTTATGAAAAAAAAACAAAAAACACAAAAATTGAATTATTTTCTGTATACTAAAGTAGAAAGAAAGCTGAGGATCTCCTGTGACCTCACAATGAGCTGCTATGCACAGGAACACACAGGCGCTCATCTGCATAGGCAGACTCCAGAGGTGAACCTTAAGTCACAATGGCTGAGGTGATGTAGCTGAACATTCCATGGACAATAAATACCAGTGTTGAGGCTTCAGCCCGTCATAAGGCAACCGAGACTCACAGTGAACCTCAACACAGCGGAAATCGTAACCTCAGGACTTTTTTCGACACAACCTACAAGGAATCTGAATCTGACTTACAAGTTTGATGACGGTAAGTACAGACTTTAACTTTCTCAAATTAATATTAGGAAATATTATCAATGTAAAATATTAGAAATGTGGCGAAATGTGGGGAAGGTAAAAGGGCACCTGTTCTCTAGCTCTCTAATAACTGAATTGAATTGGAGAAAATGGGAGAAAAATGGGAAATTATGTAATATATATATTTCATTATCTGTCCAAACTAACCCAGACTGTTCAGGGTGATTTAGTGTACAAGTGCATGCTTGGTACCCATTTTAGTGTGTGTTGGCCCAGTATGGGTTATCCAATCTTTAAGCCACCTTGATTCTCAGGTTGAACTGCACTACATGTCCCATGATGCATGTCAGTCATAGTGTTAACACAGAACTTGAGTAGATATAATGTAGTTTCAGTAAAAACAAAGATTTGAGTGATCTACCCTGCCCCCGACTTCACACACACACACGCACAGGCACACACAAACACACACACACACACACACACACAGCCATCATTCCTAAGTCTGTGTATTTGCAGATTGACTCAATTTCTAATAGACTTACTTGTCATTTTTAGCTAGGTATAGGCCTTTTCAGCTCTTCCCATAATGCTTTGCTTTACCAGTCGTTCCGCTCAATACACCGCCAGCTGACTGCCGTTGAGTCGTACTGAAGAGTGTAATACTGTGGCTGTAACTTAATAAAGTGCCTATAAACAACTAAATCAGAGTTAATGTTACTTGATTGGACATTTCCAACTCGTCAGTGGAACACCAAGTACTTTTAATCAAGATGATCAACCGGGACAAACTTATTTCAGATTACTTGAGATATTTGGTCACAGTTAGCTAGCAGTTTGAGAGGTTGTAATCACCGACTTGTGGTTGCACTGGGAAATTAACTAAACTAAAAAATAAATATGAGTAAATGTTGCCTTATAAGTTTTCAGCTGTCATTGTATTTATCTGACTATCAACTATTTTTTTGTGAGTGAAAATTTCAACATACAAGTTCTCAGATCGCATTCTACAAGTTCTCAGATCGCATTCTACAAGTTCTCAGATCAAGTCTACAAGCTCTCGGGTTTTGCAACATAAATACCTTCATAAGCATTCCCTGCACTATATTGGGATGTAGGTTGTGTTTGTGAGACATGGAGATGAAATGAAATGACAATTAACCATTATTCTTCTTCTGCTCTTCTCTTCTTCCAGACGCTCATACTGAGCAAGGACTCCGTCAGGAGGGTCCTCAAGGGGGCACTCTTACAGGAAGATGACCAGCGATACAGCTGTCGAGCAGAACGCAGGCTAGTCTGGAGTCGGCTGATCAAATTGATCAATAAGGTCAAGGTCACCAATCCAGACCTGCGCTTCACCGACAATCCAAAAGAGGCCACGCTGCATCTCAACCTTGAGAACGCACTCTGGATGTTGTCAACTCACTACATGACAGTACTGGATATGCTGGAATACGCAAATCCATCCAACTCCAGATCGGCACTTTGGGATACGTTGTTCGTTGTTGTACCTTCCCGTGCACCCCAGCCATCCCGTACCTCCCGTGCCCCCCAGGCCCCGGGTACCACCCAGGCCTCCGGTACCACCCAGGCCTCCGGTACCACCCAGGCCCCGCGTACCACCCAGGCCCCGCGTACCACCCAGGCCCCGCGTACCACCCAGGCCCCGCGTACCACTCAGGCCCCGCGTACCGCCCAGGCCTCCGGTACCACCCAGGCCTCACGTACCACCCAGGCCCCGCGTACCACCCAGGCCCCGCGTACCACCCAGGCCTCGCGTACCACCCAGGCCCTGCGTACCACCCAGGCTCCGCGTACCACCCAGGCCTCCGGTACCACCCAGGCCTACCACACAGGCCTCGCATACATACCAGTTCTCCCGTACCACCCAGGCAACCGGTACCGCCCAGGCCTCGCGTACCACCCAGGCCCCGTGTACCACCTATGCCCCGTGTACCTCCCAGGCCCAGCGTACCAGCCAGCTCTCCAGTACCAGGCTGACATCGTTACAGTTGAAGACGATCTGACCCCAGAAAGTGAGCATGAGGCTGCCTCGACGTCCGCTGTAACAACTGTTAATGAGGACATTCTGGATAAGGACTCCGAGTCAGCCCTCACTGAGTTGGCAAACAAACTCAGGGCTGCCACTGAAAGAGCCGAGACCAGCATGGATTTGATGGAGAAGAAGTCTCTTATGGTCTCAGACAACTTGGCTCCAACTGATAAGGCAGCAGATGCCACTATGGACAGCAAGGTGTCTGATACCCCTGACCTTCCTCCAAGCAACTTGGCCACAAACTGCCTGGGCAAAACCAACAGCAAGGCAGTTGAGTCGGATGACAGCCAAGTGAAAAAGCCAAGGGCAAAAAAAGAGAAGGGTAGCACAAGATTTTTCAGAGGACTCTGGAAATTTCTGACCTTCACGCCTGATATTGAAGACGACCATGCTGACGTTTACTTTGCGGAGGACTTCGCTTGGGACGTCACTGTTCAAGCTCCCAGCCAGAGGGAGAAAAAAAAGACGTGCATCGAACAGGAGGAGGACGATGCTTCAGACGTCAGTGATGAAGCCCATGGCAAGAGGGCAAAGAAGAAGAAGGGTGTCAGGAGATTTTTCAGAGGCTTCTGGAAATCTCTCGCCTGCACACCTGATATTGAAGATGACCATGCTGACGTTTACTTTGCGGAGGACTTCGCTTGGGACGTCACTGTTCAAGCTCCCAGCCAGAGGGAGAAAACAGACGGAAGAGGACGATGCTTCGGCCTTCAGTGATAAAACTAAGAGGCCGAAGAAGAAGGGTGTCAGGAGATTTTTCAGAGGCTTCTGGAAATCTCTCACCTGCACACCTGACATCAAACAGGAAGACCACCATGCTGAAGTTTACTTTGCTGAGGACTTCGCTTGGGACGTCACTGTTCAAGCTCCCAGCCAGAGGGAGAAAACAGACAGAAGAGGACGATGCTTCGGCCTTCAGTGATAAAACTAAGAGGCCGAAGAAGAAGGGTGTCAGGAGATTTTTCAGAGGCTTCTGGAAATCTCTCACCTGCACACCTGACATCAAACAGGAAGACCACCATGCTGAAGTTTACTTTGCTGAGGACTTCGCTTGGGACGTCACTGTTCAAGCTCCCAGCCAGAGGGAGAAAACAGACAGAAGAGGACGATGCTTCGGCCTTCAGTGATAAAACCAAGAGGCCGAAGAAGAAGAAGGGTGTCAGGAGATTTTTCAGAGGCTTCTGGAAATCTCTCACCTGCACACCTGACATCAAACAGGAAGACCACCATGCTGAAGTTTACTTTGCTGAGGACTTCGCTTGGGACATCACTGTTCAAGCTCCCAGCCAGAGGGAGAAAACAGACGGAAGAGGACGATGCTTCGGCCTTCAGTGATATAACCAAGAGGGCAAAGAAGAAGAAGGGTGTCAGGAGATTCTTCTGGAAATTTCTATCCTTCATGCCTGACCCTGAACAGTAAGACCACTAAGCTGAAGTCACTGTTCAAACCCACAGCCAGAGAAATAAAAAAAACAGAATGGTATCAGAAGATTTTCGGAGGACTCTGGAAACTTCTGTCCTGCACGCCTGGCAAGAACAAGAACATGATCTAGAACAAGAACCATCTACCTCCATCTGTTTCCCTCTTCAAAATAAAATCAAAAAATTAATCTACATATTACTTTGTTGGTTATATATTATTTTATTCATTGCTTTTTAATATGCTGAATTTACAACCTAGTGCACTATGATGGTGCATCAATGAGACATCATCTTAAAATATTATATAATATAATATTGAGGGGCGAATTCACAAAAGGATTGCGCGGCTATTGCTGACGCTAAACCTGTGCAAATAAATAAGGGTGAAATCATGGATGTATTAAACTATGGATGAGGCATTCAAAGATGGCGGCCCATTCATTCCAATGAAAGTTGCTCACCCAGCGCATACGCCGAAAAAGTTTTTACGAATCCTACTTCCGTGTCCACAGCACCTGCGCAGTAGTGTTTTTCTTGGCCCCGCCTATCCCACATGAACGAGTCTAGTGGCGGTCTCGTAGCGACCGTGACGACGGCGCGTTCATGTGCAGCTTTCTAGGTTCTAGGTTGTGATTGACTGTTGCTGCTGCAGACTCGGCTCTTCGGGGAAACCATCGTCCAGGTATGACTCTATCATTTATTCAATCACAGAACATTTGCTTTATTTGTATAAATCTTGCATCCGATGTGAAGTGATTCAGTTTGGATAAAGTTGAGCTAAGCTAACGTTGGTAATAACGGTTAGCATAACGAGACGGCTAAGAATCTAGAGGCTAGAGTCAGCTAATATATCCATGGGTTAACATCAAACAAGTTAACTTAGTTAACGTAAAGATAGAAATATTCGCTAACGTTAGATCATAGACTAAACTTTGCATTTGTGATTTATGCTCCACTCGTGTTGCTCCACTTGTTGAACGTTGTCTTGTGTTTCTCACAGGGAGTCAAGTTCATGCCACACATCGCTAGCCAGGTCCATGTCAAGGGTTTACTTGCTTAACCAGGTGAAGAGATTCATTTTGAACTTAATTTAGAGCATTTTCGACGAGAGATAGTTCACATCGGTCACAGATAGTAATGACTTGGTAGCGACTTTTTCACCTCTACTGGAGCCAGTGCTTCACAAATTAAGTACTTTTCACCCTGTGCTGTAATCATCATCATGATGTATGCCAACTGTTTTCTGTAAGACACTGAGCTGCAGATACTAACTGCAGTTTCTTCTGTTACAGAAACTCCTGCTCTTCAAGAACCACTGACACTTCTCTGGAAAATGCTCCCAAAGAAATTAACTTATTTATAATGTGTTCTGGCCTTTTCACTAGTTTCTTTCTTTACTAGATTTCTTAACCCTTTGCTTTTACTGAATCTTACCTTGTACTGACATATTACAGCTGCCCTCTGTGGACCGGGGCTCTCTAAATATCCACCTGTTATAAACTAGTGTTCCAGTTCAAAGATGATTGTGTTGGTTTTTTTTTTGTGTTTTGTTTTTTTTGTCTTGTAATGCTTGATACTCCTGAGAATATTTCACCCATATAAAATGGAACATGTAGAATGGAACGTATTTTGAAATAAATGTTTACTTTACATATAACAGTTTGTCTTGGATCATCTCTTAAATAAGTCTTATTTGTCATCACTCTGTAGTCCATTGCCCTCAAATTACTTTTCTCCATCTTACCTTGGTTATTACATTTTACCAGCGTTGTTTTTCTAGTCACAAATATCAATATTATGTTACTAACAGTGTTTTTATTTATACGTCTTACAGAATATACACTGATACATTTTTTGAATGTCTCTTCCTTGTGAGTAATTTATGACAATATTGACTAAAGCCACACATCTAGACCACATAGTCCAAGTTAACCAACATGCTGTTGCCTCAGTGTAGAGATAGTATTACTTGTAGCCATTATTATTCTGCTGCATGTATTGATTTAATCCATGCGACTGAACTACACTGGATCAAAGGTGGGTCACCTCACAACATTTCATGACATAAATATTAGTACTCTGATCAAACACAGTCCTATATAAACAGTGCATGAAGATAGGTTTGCATTCTCTGCAACCTGCAACTTAGATGCAAGGTTTGCTAGTGAAAAAAAATATCTTAAATTATTATCATTGGGAATATTCTAGGTTCGTTTGATGTCATGCCAAGGTTTACTTGAGTTTGCAAGTGTTATACTGTCATAGCAAAATTTCTATAAGCTTGATCTCCCTATGCAGTGCCCAGAAACACACCTGGTTGGAAGAAGACTCAATTCCATTTACATAATAGACATTATCAGTAACTCAAGCAGGTTAACTCAAATTGGACATCTAAATATAAATTTACAGATAGTAAAATAAATTAGAACAACCATCAAAGCCCAAATACATTCATAACTTTAATAGGATAAAGAAAAGTACATAGGCATAGTCTGTAAACTGAGAATTTCGAGATGTAAATAAATATATAATAGTAAGTAGGTGCATAGAACTGCTTATGCTACATGTAGCTGGTTAACTACAGCAATGTTATAACGTTAGCTAGCTAGCTTGCAAGCGACCTATTTAATCAAGAAAGAAACAAAAACAAACAGCTTTATACGGCTCTTGGTGGCTTCCAAAGAAAAATGGAACTGGAATGATTTAAAACTTGATAATTCAAAGAGTCGTTTTTGACTTTGAGTGATACCCAGAAAAGTTTTCCCGGAAGTTTTACAGCTGTTTCTTTCCCCAGGTATGTCTATGGGAAAAAGTCTTTTTGGGCCCCATGGCGTCACGTGACTTGCAATACCGAGCTTGGCCACTACGCCAAAATCGCCGCACAGCCCAGAGCTCTTCCTGGGGGCTTGGGTGAAATGCACCGCTAACTGCGCTGCCACGCAATAGCGTCTCGGTGCTCCTGTGCTATTTGCACTTATTTAAATGAGGTAATATGCATACATTTGGCGCAAAATTGGCCCCTTTCTATGCAAATGAGCCTCATTGCAAAAACAGTCCAATTCACAAAGGTCGCCGCTAATTGCCACACGCAGTTAGAGTGAAATTATTAGCGTCTTCAGAGAGTTGGTGGTAACTGAAGCGCATTTATAAGGGATGTCACGCCCAGACTTTATCACTTGTTGATTTAACTGAGAATTGAATTGAATTAACCTTGCAAATGTCTCTGCAACAATTCCACCTTTGTGTGACCTAAAAAATAAAATTGTCTGTAAATACAGTCTGTAAATAATATTTTGACATTATTATTATTATTACTATAGAACTTTAACACAGATTGCTTCATAAACAAAAGCAAATAAATCAGTACAACCAAACAATCAATACAACTCAATTTCTCACTCTGAAAATATTTTCACTTATCTCACTAGTCAGCACAGTGGGCTTTATTTTGGCCTAAAGATTCAGCACCATGGACAGCCCCGCTCCAACTCATTTACAGTATTACCTCCACCAAGGAGGTTATGTTTTCGGTGCGTTTGTTTGTGTGTTTGTTTGTCTGTCTGCAGGATTACGGAAAAACTACTGGCCCGATTTTTATGAAACTTGGTGGAAGGGTGTAGCATGGGCCAAGGAAGAACCCATTAAATTTTGGAGCGGATCCGTATATTGAGTTGCGCTTGCACATTTGCATATCATAGAAGACTGGATTGGCCTTGGTGGAGGTCTGCGCTCTCCGAGTGCCCTTCTAGTTTATTTTGGGATGCAGTGAGATGCAATGACAAACAAAGGATGCAGTGACAGGATGCAATTGTGTCATGAAAAATAAATGAATAAAGCTCCCCTACATTCTCCTTTGTTCTCCGCTTCAAATCATGGCATCTTCTTTTGCAGTCTGAAGGTGTGCGTTTGGAAACACCAACAGTACTCACAGACTGGGATATTAAATCCTAACTAGAAAGGTGCATTTTCTGGGGAAAATGCGTGTGATTGCTGAGAGTGCAAACTGTGGCACTGGTGCAGTTTAGTGTGGGTACAGCTCACCCTTTCTGTTGGCTGTCTGTGACTGGTCTATCACTCTCCTCTTTCTTATCCTATGGCTGTATCTATGTCACATATTTCTGTGTGTGTGTGTGTGTGTGTGTGTGTGCGTGCGGGTGGATGTGTACGTACCAGCAGCTGTATGTGTGTGTGTGCGTGTTTTTGAACATGACTGTGGATCGTCTGTTCAAACTGAAACGGCTGAAGCAAAGTATAATATGTGTATGTAATGTTAAAACTGTGAGAAATGTGGCAGTTTAAAACACTTCTGTGAAGGAGCTGTAATGAGTGTCAAAGTGATAAGTACTAATGTTAGAAATGTAGTAAAATTTCATAATAGTAACAAGTACAAAAGTAAGAAAATATGTAGGAAGGCTTATGTGTAAAAGCTGGAAGGAGATAGTAGGAAGACTATTTTGTAAAATCTGAAAGGTACAAGGAGTATGAATAGCAGGTATGAAGAGTATGAAGAGTAGGTATATATTCAGTAGAAAAAAACAGAAAGTAAGAAAGTGACAAGTAATAATGTTAGAAAAGTACTAAAATGTAACAGTACTAAGAAGTAAAAAGGTATAAAAATATGTAGTTGGTAGGAAGACTACGAAGGCTAACAAACTATCTGTTAGTAGAAAGGCTTATGTGAAAAGCTGGAAGGTACTAGTAGTATGAAGAGTAGGAAGGCAGTGACAAGTAATAATGTTACAAATCCCACCATTTAGATATTTACATTGTGAGAAAGAGCAGAACTGCCTGAACATTTTAATGTGTAATATATGCACATAGTGCGAAAATTGTGGAAATTGTGACAGTTCAAATATGTGTAAACAGGAAAAATCTGTTCATAATAGCCAAAAACAGTACAGCTAATAATAAGTAATGTTGAACAAACCATTACTAATTCCATTACTGCACACTGGTGGCAGTGACAAGGCAGAATCAGAGCGGGTGCAGCAGAAGGAAAACCGCTCTCAGATTGGCCCGGTCGGCCAAAGGTGCTACTGGAACCGCAATACCGCCACAAACAACACTTCCATGTTGATTTTTTTATTTGAGACCGCTTGGCCAATAAGCGAAAACAAAATCTCTGAAAATGGTCAGTAAGTGGTCATGCAAGCTATGGTATTAGGAGATGCTGGAGCTGAATTCATTTCAAAACAACAGCTGCATATTCACATGAACAGGCTTAAGGTGTTTGCAGACTGTGCCATTTTGTCCATCTTATTGCCGTCCCAGAGACATTTTTCACATCTGGGGAATTGTCTTCAAAGATGGTTAGCAGTCTTTGTTCATTCAGTGGGACAAGGTCAAGATTAGCCAATCCATGGAACGGCCTTAATATGTAGCCTACAGTCTGACAGGCTGATAATAAAGATTTGACTTCTCTCCAATTACACAGTCCAACATAAAGTGGACACAAAAGACGGTTACAATCGCACAGTCTGCAAAAAGCTTCAGCTATGTAGTCCCATTCACACCCAATCATTTTTTACTCATTTACACTTACTGTGCCAGGGGACGCTCATAATCCAGATGTAACATTGAAAGTAAACAAAGTGGTGAATCTCCTCTCAGGTAGAATGTAACTACTTTTGATATGATTGCAGCTGCAATGATTGTGGCCTTATTAAGTTGTGTTAAAAAATAAAATACACGTGTTATTTAAAATGATGGATTACATTTGTCAATGCAGCATTGTGTCTCTGAGCAGTTTTTAATGGATTTTAAAAAACAATAGGAGCCTATGACTTCTGGGAGGTCGGACAAACCTGCAGTAGAACAGACAGTAGGTGCTTCTGACGGGCAAATACATCGGTGAGTTTAGACTTTGCATGGGCATTAAAGGGTATATGTGTCACATTTCTGCCTTACTGAAGCATAATATGACTAGTAAATATCAGCAGAGGTTCCTGAATAGTAGTGAGTGAAACAAAGTGAACAGCCACGGCGCACACACTGCAGAGATTTCTGCATTCACCTGCTCTACTCCTAAACCTAAATTAAGGCTTACACCTAGTTCCCAACATTACCCATTATTTCTAAACTTGCTATTGGTCTCAGCAACAACCGGCTGAAAGGACCTGAGGACCACACTGGAAAAAAGGCCACTTCAAAAATAAGTTTAAAAAAAATTAAAACAAGATGTTTTTTGCTTGTAATAAGTAAAAAAAAATCTGCCAATGGAACAAGTGAAAATTCACTTGTTAAGATTTCTTGAAATAAGATTTGATATTTAGGCCTTTCAAGATAAAAGCGATCTTGAAATTAGCTGGGAAAACTCATTTTTAGCTATATTTTACTAGTATTAGGAAGTATTGTGTCTCATAATAAGCCTGTAATGCTCAGAAGTAGTATTTTTTCCCTCAAAAGTAGCTTTTTGTTTTTTTTACCGTTGATGTCATCCTCTTCATTTCAAGTGTATTTAACTTATTTTAAGTTCTATAATAGTGACACTGGTCTAGATTTAAGACCATCACCTACTTGAAATAAGATTAGAAAGTGATATTTAAGCATTTTAAGATAAAATATGTCTTGAAGTTAGCTGGAAATACTCATATTGAGCATTTGTTACTAGTATTAGGAAGTGCTTTTTGTGTCATAATAAGCCATAATTCTCCAGCCTGGCATCCTCTTCATTTCAATTCAAGTGTATTTAACTTATTTTAAGCTCTACAATAGTGATGCTGTTCTAGATTTAAGACAATCACCTACTTCAAATAAGACTGAAAAAATGAAAACTAGTCTTGCATTAAACCAACAAATGCTTTATTTTCTCTGCATAAAAGGAACCATGCCTTTAACTTTTTAGCTCTGTGGAATGCAGGAGTAAACATACAGTTCTGACAAACCAGTGCATTACATGGAGACTTCTTCACAGCAGTGTATGACTGGAGCACCATTCACCCCTCCCTCTCTCCCTCCCTCCAACCATCCTCTTTCGCCACACAACAAAAGTCCCATGGACAGAGGTCTGTTTTTAAGCTATGCAGAACATTTGCATAGAATGAATACAATTTTGCACTGGCATTCGTTTTTTTCAATATGTTTTGGCTCATAGTGTGTATAGAACTGTAATAAAAATAAGGAAAACATAGCAGAACATGCCAAATATGTGTGTGGGTTAAGGTCGGACCCGAACATCTGACCAATGTGTCCCTCAATACACCTACAAATTGCTCATTATTGTAACATTCAAATTAAGGGTTTTGGGCTAACATTAACGTTGGGCTAACTTGGCTAAATTCCAACCAAGAATCAATGGCAATGACCGTGGATTGTAGTAGCCTAGAATAGAATCTCAGAGAGAGAGAGAGCGAGAGCGAGAGAGAGAGAGAGCGAGAGAGAGAGAGAGAGAGAGAGATCTATCCTATAGTCCACATCTAACCATTGGCTTTATTGGCCATGCCCTTCTTGTAAGATGGTGTGAGATCTCGCTCATGGATTGTGTCCAAGAGGACCTCCGCTTGTATGACTGAGCGCAGAGTGGCTACACACTTGGGGTACGTAAGGTGTAGGGCATAATAGTAGGCCATAAGGTATAAAGCACCCTCGGTAACCTTGTCTTTTGGGAACGTAGTTATCGGCACATCTCCTACAGCCAGGAGGCAGTTGGACGAACTCACAATCAGGACTGGACAGGAGAGAGGGCGCTTCTTCAAGTAGGCATCGGGGTCTTCTTTTTCCTTAAACACATAACACAGACATCCTTCTATCAGGATAATGCACTTTTGTTTCAAGGATCATTTCGGTATTTTGGAACCTAAGCCATTTTAGAAGGTTGTTTACAATCAAATATAACTTTCCAAAGCAAAATTCTGACGAAAGGTGCAGTACTGAGAAAGTTACAGCTGAAGTTGCTGCTTGTAACTGTCCCCAATGCATTTCCTGTTCACATACGTTGTAAGCCTTCCAAAACACTGAAAACGTATGTTTTCGAAATCAGTAGGCTTAAAGAATAGCAAAATGCGTCTCTGCTGTACAAAACTGTGTTGCTAAACACACTGTATTTGAATTTATAGGAATGTATTTAGATTTGTTGGGCTAGCCAAGGCTAGGCTAGTCTTGCAAGGTCTTCATTAGGTCTATAAAACCTGCTACTAACCATGTAATGCGTCCATTTTTTGTACATACTGTAACATTGAGAGCTACATACATCTTACCAGTGAAAATCCTGTTTCCAAAAACAAATGTTTTGGGTGTCTTTGAAGGCTTAGAACATACAGTATGTGAATAGGAAATACATTGGGAGCAGTTAGAAGCAGCACCTTCAGCTATAACCTTTTCAATACTGCAGTCGAAATTATCCTGTAACGTTTTACACAGCTCACCTCGAGGACATGCACCAGAGCCTCACTCGCATCTTGTAGCCTCTTCGGAGGAGCAGACGTAGAGGGGAACAGTGATGGCAGCACATGTAGGATCCAGACAGCCTGTTCAACTGTTGAGGAAAAGATTCATTACTTTTACACTTATATAAAACGCACGAGATCAAATCTGATCAATGGTATACAACAGATATAATGCTTTAAAAAACAGAAACATTCAACAAATGATGGGATAGCCATCATAGATGAAAAAGAAGAAAGACAAGAAAAGACACTAGCACATGAACTTGACAATTAACATGCCCTAGTGTCCACCCTGACCCTGATCACTAATAACATCAAAATATCATTGCTTACCTTTGTCTATTCCCATTGGGGGTTTCAGCATCTTTTTCCATACGCCAAAAAACTGCACCTTCTGGCAGAAGTCGTGCCATCTTCCCTTCAGTTCATCAATGTAGTGGCTGTCCAAAATGCGTTGAAGCTCCCCCATCACCTATGAAATATATCCAATATACCAATACAGACATTTGAATGCATCACTTAGGAGGAGGAAATTGGTATATAAAACATTGTTCTGTGTGGTGCCATGTTTTGAATTATGCCCAGTCAATAATGACTTGCATGTCCAATGTCCTTGAAACAAGGATATGCCTCTAGAATTTTCTCGTGTCTGTCCTCCTCACGAACGGAATCGGAATCAATGAATGCTCTTCTGGCCGCAAATTCCAAATCCAGGAGCTGAGAGACAGACTCCATGGTTGCTGGACTGTCGGTGTCTGGACTGTCGATGTCTGCAGGCTTGTTAGCTGTAAGACACAAACATACATATAATTAAACCCTTGTGCCTCACTTTAAAAAAGTTCCTTAAAGGACAAAAATGTCTGTGTCAAAAAACTGCCATAAAAATATTATATATTAATATTATTTTCCACTTTCACTGAGTTAAATCTTTTAACCAACTTCAGCCCTGATCATAACTACCAAATATTCATTAATTTTTCAGAAGTTTAACCCTTTAAATGCCAGTTTGTTTACATAATGCAACTGTTGTTTTTTATGGAAAAAAAACAAAAAACACAAAAATTGAATTATTTTCTGTATACTAAAGTAGAAAGAAAGCTGAGGATCTCCTGTGACCTCACAATGAGCTGCTATGCACAGGAACACACGGGCGCTCATCTGCATAGGCAGACTCCAGAGGTGAACCTTAAGTCACAATGGCTGAGGTGATGAAGCTGAACATTCCATGGACAATAAATACCAGTGTTGAGGCTTCAGCCCGTCATAAGGCAACCGAGACTCACAGTGAACCTCAACACAGCGGAAATCGTAACCTCAGGACTTTTTTCGACACAACCTACAAGGAATCTGAATCTGACTTACAAGTTTGATGACGGTAAGTACAGACTTTAACTTTCTCAAATTAATATTAGGAAATATTATCAATGTAAAATATTAGAAATGTGGCGAAATGTGGGGAAGGTAAAAGGGCACCTGTTCTCTAGCTCTCTAATAACTGAATTGAATTGGAGAAAATGGGAGAAAAATGGGAAATTATGTAATATATATATTTCATTATCTGTCCAAACTAACCCAGACTGTTCAGGGTGATTTAGTGTACAAGTGCATGCTTGGTACCCATTTTAGTGTGTGTTGGCCCAGTATGGGTTATCCAATCTTTAAGCCACCTTGATTCTCAGGTTGAACTGCACTACATGTCCCATGATGCATGTCAGTCATAGTGTTAACACAGAACTTGAGTAGATATAATGTAGTTTCAGTAAAAACAAAGATTTGAGTGATCTACCCTGCCCCCGACTTCACACACACACACACGCACAGGCACACACAAACACACACACACACACACACACACACACACACACACAGCCATCATTCCTAAGTCTGTGTATTTGCAGATTGACTCAATTTCTAATAGACTTACTTGTCATTTTTAGCTAGGTATAGGCCTTTTTAGCCCTTCCCATAATGCTTTGCTTTACCAGTCGTTCCGCTCAATACACCGCCAGCTGACTGCCGTTGAGTCGTACTGAAGAGTGTAATACTGTGGCTATAACTTAATAAAGTGCCTATAAACAACTAAATCAGAGTTAATGTTACTTGATTGGACATTTCCAACTCGTCAGTGGAACACCAAGTACTTTTAATCAAGATGATCAACCGGGACAAACTTATTTCAGATTACTTGAGATATTTGGTCACAGTTAGCTAGCAGTTTGAGAGGTTGTAATCACCGACTTGTGGTTGTACTGGGAAATTAACTAAACTAAAAAATAAATATGAGTAAATGTTGCCTTATAAGTTTTCAGCTGTCATTGTATTTATCTGACTATCAACTATTTTTTTGTGAGTGAAAATTTCAACATACAAGTTCTCAGATCGCATTCTACAAGTTCTCAGATCGCATTCTACAAGTTCTCAGATCAAGTCTACAAGCTCTCGGGTTTTGCAACATAAATACCTTCATAAGCATTCCCTGCACTATATTGGGATGTAGGTTGTGTTTGTGAGACATAGAGATGAAATGAAATGACAATTAACCATTATTCTTCTTCTGCTCTTCTCTTCTTCCAGACGCTCATACTGAGCAAGGACTCCGTCAGGAGGGTCCTCAAGGGGGCACTCTTACAGGAAGATGACCAGCGATACAGCTGTCGAGCAGAACGCAGGCTAGTCTGGAGTCGGCTGATCAAATTGATCAATAAGGTCAAGGTCACCAATCCAGACCTGCGCTTCACCGACAATCCAAAAGTGGCCACGCTGCATCTCAACCTTGAGAACGCACTCTGGATGTTGTCAACTCACTACATGACAGTACTGGATATGCTGGAATACGCAAATCCATCCAACTCCAGATCGGCACTTTGGGATACGTTGTTCGTTGTTGTACCTTCCCGTGCACCCCAGCCATCCTGTACCTCCCGGGCCTCCCGTGCCCCCCAGGCCCCGGGTACCACCCAGGCCTCCGGTACCACCCAGGCCTCCGGTACCACCCAGGCCCCGCGTACCACCCAGGCCCCGCGTACCACCCAGGCCTCACGTACCACCCAGGCCCCGCGTACCACTCAGGCCCCGCGTACCGCCCAGGCCTCCAGTACCACCCAGGCCTCACGTACCACCCAGGCCCCGCTTACCACCCAGGCCCCGCGTACCACTCAGGCCCCGCGTACCGCCCAGGCCTCCGGTACCACCCAGGCCTCCGGTACCACCCAGGCCTCCGGTACCACCCAGGCCCCGCTTACCACCCAGGCCTCGCGTACCTCCCAGGCCCCGCGTACCACCCAGGCCCCGCGTACCACTCAGGCCCCGCGTACCACCCAGGCCTCCGGTACCACCCAGGCCTCACGTACCACCCAGGCCCCGCGTACCACCCAGGCCCCGCGTACCACCCAGGCCTCGCGTACCACCCAGGCCCTGCGTACCACCCAGGCCTCCGGTACCACCCAGGCCTACCACACAGGCCTCGCATACATCCCAGTTCTCCCGTACCACCCAGGCAACCGGTACCGCCCAGGCCTCGCGTACCACCCAGGCCCCGTGTACCACCTATGCCCCGTGTACCTCCCAGGCCCAGCGTACCAGCCAGCTCTCCAGTACCAGGCTGACATCGTTACGGTTGAAGATGATCTGACCCCAGAAAGTGAGCATGAGGCTGCCTCGACGTCCGCTGTAACAACTGTTAATGAGGACATTCTGGATAAGGACTCCGAGTCAGCCCTCACTGAGTTGGCAAACAAACTCAGGGCTGCCACTGAAAGAGCCGAGGCCAGCATGGATTTGATGGAGAAGAAGTCTCTTATGGTCTCAGACAACTTGGCTCCAACTGATAAGGCAGCAGATGCCACTATGGACAGCAAGGTGTCTGATACCCCTGACCTTCCTCCAAGCAACTTGGTCACAAACTGCCTGGGCAAAACCAACAGCAAGGCAGTTGAGTCGGATGACAGCCAAGTGAAAAAGCCAAGGGCAAAAAAAGAGAAGGGTAGCACAAGATTTTTCAGAGGACTATGGAAATTTCTGACCTTCACGTCTGATATTGAAGACGACCATGCTGACGTTTACTTTGCGGAGGACTTCGCTTGGGACGTCACTGTTCAAGCTCCCAGCCAGAGGGAGAAAAAAAAGACGTGCATCGAACAGGAGGAGGACGATGCTTCAGACGTCAGTGATGAAGCCCATGGCAAGAGGGCAAAGAAGAAGAAGGGTGTCAGGAGATTTTTCAGAGGCTTCTGGAAATCTCTCACCTGCACACCTGACATCAAACAGGAAGACCACCATGCTGACGTTTACTTTGCGGAGGACTTCGCTTGGGACGTCACTGTTCAAGCTCCCAGCCAGAGGGAGAAAACAGACGGAAGAGGACGATGCTTCGGCCTTCAGTGATAAAACTAAGAGGCCGAAGAAGAAGGGTGTCAGGAGATTTTTCAGAGGCTTCTGGAAATCTCTCACCTGCACACCTGACATCAAACAGGAAGACCACCATGCTGAAGTTTACTTTGCTGAGGACTTCGCTTGGGACGTCACTGTTCAAGCTCCCAGCCAGAGGGAGAAAACAGACAGAAGAGGACGATGCTTCGGCCTTCAGTGATAAAACCAAGAGGCCGAAGAAGAAGAAGGGTGTCAGGAGATTTTTCAGAGGCTTCTGGAAATCTCTCACCTGCACACCTGACATCAAACAGGAAGACCACCATGCTGAAGTTTACTTTGCTGAGGACTTCGCTTGGGACGTCACTGTTCAAGCTCCCAGCCAGAGGGAGAAAACAGACGGAAGAGGACGATGCTTCGGCCTTCAGTGATATAACCAAGAGGGCAAAGAAGAAGAAGGGTGTCAGGAGATTCTTCTGGAAATTTCTATCCTTCATGCCTGACCCTGAACAGTAAGACCACTAAGCTGAAGTCACTGTTCAAACCCACAGCCAGAGAAATAAAAAAAACAGAATGGTATCAGAAGATTTTCGGAGGACTCTGGAAACTTCTGTCCTGCACGCCTGGCAAGAACAAGAACATGATCTAGAACAAGAACCATCTACCTCCATCTGTTTCCCTCTTCAAAATAAAATCAAAAAATTAATCTACATATTACTTTGTTGGTTATATATTATTTTATTCATTGCTTTTTAATATGCTGAATTTACAACCTAGTGCACTATGATGGTGCATCAATGAGACATCATCTTAAAATATTATATAATATAATATTGAGGGGCGAATTCACAAAAGGATTGCGCGGCTATCGCTGACGCTAAACCTGTGCAAATAAATAAGGGTGAAATGCACCGCTAACTGCACTGCCACGCAATAGCGTCTCGGTGCTCCTGTGCTATTTGCACGTATTTAAATGAGGTAACATGCATACATTTGGTGCAAAATTGGCCCCTTTCTATGCAAATGAGCCTCATTGCAAAAACAGTCCAATTCACTAAGGTCGGCGCTAATTGCCACACGCAGTTAGAGTGAAATTATTAGCGTCTTCAGAGAGTTGGTGGTAACTGAAGCGCATTTATAAGGGATGTCACGCCCAGACTTTATCACTTGTTGATTTAACTGAGAATTGAATTGACCTTGCAAATGTCTCTGCAACAATTCCACCTTTGTGTGACCTAAAAAATAAAATTGTCTGTAAATACAGTCTGTAAATAATATTTTGACATTATTATTATTATTATTACTATAGAACTTTAACACAGATTGCTTCATAAACAAAAGCAAATAAATCAGTACAACCAAACAATCAATACAACTCAATTTCTCACTCTGAAAATATTTTCACTTATCTCACTAGTCAGCACAGTGGGCTTTATTTTGGCCTAAAGATTCAGCACCATGGACAGCCCCGCTCCAACTCATTTACAGTATTACCTCCACCAAGGAGGTTATGTTTTCGGTGCGTTTGTTTGTGTGTTTGTTTGTCTGTCTGCAGGATTACGGAAAAACTACTGGCCCGATTTTTATGAAACTTGGTGGAAGGGTGTAGCATGGGCCAAGGAAGAACCCATAAAATTTTGGAGCGGATCCGTATATTGAGTTGCGCTTGCACATTTGCATATCATAGAAGACTGGATTGGCCTTGGCGGAGGTCTGCGCTCTCCGAGTGCCCTTCTAGTTTATTTTGGGATGCAGTGAGATGCAATGACAAACAAAGGATGCAGTGACAGGATGCAATTGTGTCATGAAAAATAAATGAATAAAGCTCCCCTACATTCTCCTTTGTTCTCCGCTTCAAATCATGGCATCTTCTTTTGCAGTCTGAAGGTGTGCGTTTGGAAACACCAACAGTACTGACAGACTGGGATATTAAATCCTAACTAGAAAGGTGCATTTTCTGGAGAAAATGCGTGTGATTGCTGAGAGTGCAAACTGTGGCACTGGTGCAGTTTAGTGTGGGTACAGCTCACCCTTTCTGTTGGCTGTCTGTGACTGGTCTATCACTCTCCTCTTTCTTATCCTATGGCTGTATCTATGTCACATATTTCTGTGTGTGTGTGTGTGTGTGTGTGCGTGCGGGTGGATGTGTACGTACCAGCAGCTGTATGTGTGTGTGTGCGTGTTTTTGAACATGACTGTGGATCGTCTGTTCAAACTGAAACGGCTGAAGCAAAGTATAATATGTGTATGTAATGTTAAAACTGTGAGAAATGTGGCAGTTTAAAACACTTCTGTGAAGGAGCTGTAATGAGTGTCAAAGTGATAAGTACTAATGTTAGAAATGTAGTAAAATTTCATAATAGTAACAAGTACAAAAGTAAGAAAATATGTAGGAAGGCTTATGTGTAAAAGGTGGAAGGAGATAGTAGGAAGACTATTTTGTAAAATCTGAAAGGTACAAGGAGTATGAATAGCAGGTATGAAGAGTATGAAGAGTAGGTATATATTCAGTAGAAAAAAACAGAAAGTAAGAAAGTGACAAGTAATAATGTTAGAAAAGTACTAAAATGTAAAAGTAAAATAGTGAAGTAAAAAGGTATAAAAATATGTAGTTGGTAGGAAGACTACGAAGGCTAACAAACGGCTTAAAGGCTTATGTGAAAAGCTGGAAGGTACTAGTAGTATGAAGAGTAGGAAGGCAGTGACAAGTAATAATGTTACAAATCCCACCATTTAGATATTTACATTGTGAGAGAGCAGAACTGCCTGAACATTTTAATGTGTAATATATGCACATAGTGCGAAAATTGTGGAAATTGTGACAGTTCAATTGTGACAGTTCTTTCTTGACTTGCAAAATTATCTTTTAAATTGACAAAACATCATACCGGTATGTGTAATTCATGGCACAATTCAAACGGAATCAAACAATTATTCGTCTCTCGCCGTTGACTACCGTACATATTTTTTTCGAAATAAGGTCCCATGGTGGTCCACCGGAAGGGGAGGGACTTAGGCGCTCTATTAGAAGCAGTAGTAGTAGTATTAGAAGTAGAAGTAGAAGCAGTATTAACAGAGAGAGAGATAGAGAGAGTGTGTGTGTGTGTGTGGCCCCCTACGTGTGTATGAAAGTGTAGAAGTGCAGACAGCAGCATTAAGAAAGCTGCATTAGGAGAGCAGCAAAGGCGCAAGTGGAGCTCAAACGTTAATAATTCAAAAACTACAAATCCCAGCATTTCGATATTTACATTGTGAGAAAGAGCAGGACTGGCTGATCATTTTAATGTGTAATATATGCATGTAGTCTTAAAGTTCTGGACATTGTGAGAGTTCAAATATGTGTAAGCAGAAAAAATCTGTTGAACAAACCATCATAGCTCAAAAACGACAGATCCCACCACTTAGGTATTTACATTGTGAGTGACAGGAGAAATAGCTGAACAGTTTGTTGTGTAATATATGTACTTTGTGTAAAAACTGGGCAGTTGACGTTTTGAAAGCAGTCTTAAACGCTACCAACATAACATTAATGTCTGACAGCTGTCGCTTGTCTCAGTTAGCACATTATGTTAAATCTAATGGCATTTTAAAAATAGAAACAATGTCTCAGCCTACATTGGACCAACATAGCGGTAAAATGACCGTTAAGTTGGCCGATAAAGCGACGTTTCCCTCACCTTCTCTGACCAAAACACAAATTATATTTTTCTAACCGTCACACTGCAGCTTTTACACGTGGTGCGTTCAGGTGAACTGGGAAATGGGAGACGTCCAGCTTGTCAAAGCCACTCGATGCACACAGACGCTGCGTTAAGCTCACCAGAATATCAATGAATACAACTTCCGGTTTTGGCTTTCAGCCTTCAAAATAAAAGCCATAAAGTTTAAACCTTAAAATAAAGATTTAAACAGATTTATTTTTATTTATTCATCTTGTGAATAAATAAACTTCATGAATTCACTTCAAGAATTTCATTACAAAGAGTTTAAATGTTTGTACATTTTGAGTATTTCGATCTGGTGTTTGAAGCAGTACTTAGCTGAAGTAATAGTTGTAGTAGTAGCAGTGTTAGAAGTAGCAGTATTAGAAGTAGTAGTAGTAGTAGAAGTAGCAGTAGTAGTACTATTAGCAGTAGTAACAGTAGCAGTAGTAGTAGTAGTATTAGAGGTAGTAGTAGTAGTAGCAGTAGTAGTAGAAGTAGTTGTAGTAGCAGTAGTAGTAGTAGTAGCAGTAGTAGCTGTAGTAGCAGTAGTAGTAGCAGCATTAGAAATAGTAGTAGTAGTAACAGTAGTAGTAATACTAGTAGCAGTAGTAATAACAGTATTAGAAGTAGTAGTAGTATTAGAAGTAGTAGCAGTAGTAATAGTAGCAGCATTAGAAGTAGTAGCAGTATTAGAAGTAGGCTAGTAGTAGTATTAGAAGTAGTAGCAGTAGTAATAGTAGCAGTAGTAATAGTAGCAGTATTAATAGTAGTAGTATTAGAAGTAGTAGCAGTAGTAATAGTAGCAGCATTAGAAGTAGTAGCAGTATTAGAAGTAGGCTAGTAGTAGTATTAGAAGTAGTAGCAGTAGTAATAGTAGCAGTATTAGTAGTAGTAGTATTAGAAGTAGTAGCAGTAGTAATAGTAGCAGTATAGAGAGCCTAAGTCCCTCCCCTTCCGCTGTCCCCCATGGGACCTTATTTCGGAAAAAATATGTACGGTAGTCAACGGCGAGAGACAAATAATTGTTTGATCCCGTTTGAATTGTGCCATGACTTACACATATGATGTTTTGTCAATTTAAAAGATAATTTTGCAAGTCAAGAAAGTCGCAGTTTGTCGTAAAACAGTAAAGTACCGTTTAGTTTTGTGTGAAACCGCTCAGTGAACTACATCTCTCGTCTCGCACAATATACGTCACCAACACCAACATGGAACGAAACATACGAAACACACAGGCATCGCGTTAACGTTAGCCCCCACTGTACTAAAACTATCCTAAACCAGTTTAAATCCGTTCTTACTGTCTACCTTCCAGGTTGTGTATAATACTCCTGCTATCTGAGAGGGACTTAGCTTCAGCGGCTCTGGGTAGCTTGTGGAGAGAGGAAGTCACGTCACTTGTGCGACTTTTGGGTGTGTAGTCTTTCTAATTACGTATTTTTACAGTCTTATACTTCAACAGTTTTACGACAAACTGCGACTTTCTTGACTTGCAAAATTATCTTTTAAATTGACAATCCATCATACCGGTATGTGTAATTCATGGCACAATTCAAACGGGATCAAACAATTATTCGTCTCTCGCCGTTGACTACCGTACATATTTTTTTTCGAAATAAGGTCCCATGGTGGTCCACCGGAAGGGGAGGGACTTAGGCGCTCTATTAGAAGCAGTAGTAGTAGTATTAGAAGTAGAAGCAGTAGCAGTATTAACAGAGAGAGAGAGATAAAGAGTGTGTGTGTGTGTGTGTGTGGCCCCCTACGTGTGTATGAAAGTGTAGAAGTGCAGACAGCAGCATTAAGAAAGCTGCATTAGGAGAGCAGCAAAGGCGCAAGTGGAGCTCAAACGTTAATAATTCAAAAACTACAAATCCCAGCATTTAGATATTTACATTGTGAGAAAGAGCAGGACTGGCTGATCATTTTAATGTGTAATATATGCATGTAGTCTTAAAGTTCTGGACATTGTGAGAGTTCAAATATGTGTAAGCAGAAAAAATCTGCTCATAGGACCCAAAAACTACAGCACTGGTGTTGAACAAACCATCATAGCTCAAAAACTACAGATCCCACCACTTAGGTATTTAACGTTACACTGTGAGTGACAGGAGAAATAGCTGAACAGTTTGTTGTGTAATATATGTACTTAGTGTAAAAAACTGGGCAGTTGACGTTTTGAAAGCAGTCTTAAACACTACCAACATAACATTAATGTCTGAAAGCTGTCACTTGTCTCAGTTAGCACGTTATGTTAAATCTAATGGCATTTTAAAAATAGAAACAATTACATTGGACCAACATAGCGGTAAAACGACCGTTAAGTTGGCCGATAAAGCGACGTTTCCCTCACCTTCTCATACCAAAACACAAATGATATTTTTCTAACCGTCACACGGCAGCTTTTATCGTGGTGCGTTCAGGTGAACTGGGAAATGGGAGACTTCCAGCTTGTCAAAGTCACTCGATGCACACAGCCGCTACATGCGTTAAGCTAACCAGAATATCAATGAATACAACTTCCGGTTTTGGCTTTCAGCCTTCAAAATAAAAGCCATAAAGTTTAAACCTTAAAATATAGATTTAAACAGATTTATTTTTATTTATTCATCAAATCCAATATGTGTGTGTGTGTGTGTGTGTGTGTGTGTGTGTGTGTGTGTGTGTGTGTGTGTGTGTGTGTGTGGCTCCCTACGTGTGTATGAAAGTGGAGAAGTGCAGACAGCAGCATTAGGAGAGCTGCATTAGGAGAGCAGCAGAGGTGCAAGTGGAGCTCAAACATTCATAATTCAAAAACTACAAATCTCAGCACTTAGATATTTACATTGTGAGAACGAGTAGGACTGCCTGAACATTTTAATGGGTAATATATGCATGTAGTCTTAAAATTGTGGAAATTGTGATAGTTCAAATATGTGTAAGCAGAAAAAATCTGTTCATAAGAGCCAAAAACAGTACAGCTAATAATAACTAATGTTGAACAAACCATCATAGCTCAAAAACTACAAATGCTACCACTTAGATATTTACATTGTCAGTGACAGAAGAAGTAGCTGAACAGTTTGATATATAATATATGTATGTAGTGTGAAAATAGTGGAAACTACTACAGTTCAAATACTGAATGTGCAAGAAGAAAAGCTGTTTAAAGTAGGCAAAATGACTGTAAAGCACTAGTGTTGAACAAACGTCCCTAACTCAAAAACTACAAATGCTATCACTTAGATATTTACACATAAGTTAAAGCAGGAACAGCTGAACAGTTTGATTTGTAATATGTGAATGAACTGTTCAAATTTGTGTTATTATTTATTATTTGAATTATTACAGTTGAAAGAAAGTTGAAGAAGTTGAACTGTAGTAAAATGAAGTGGAAAAGGTTGAATTGGAGCACTATTGTTGAACAAACGTACCTAACTAAAAAACTACAAATCTCAGCACTTAGATATTTACATTGTGAGAAAGAGCAGGACTGGCTGAACATTTTAATGTGTAATATATGCATGTAGTCTTAAAGTTCTGGACATTGTGAGAGTTCAAATATGTGTAAGCAGAAAGAATCTGCTCATAGGAGCCAAAAACTGAACAGCACTGGTGTTGAACAAACCATCATAGCTCAAAAACTACAAGTGCTATTACTTAGATATTGATAGTGAACAGTTTGATATATAATATATGTATGTAGTGTGAAAATTGCGGAAACTACTACAGTTCAAATACTGCATATGCAGAAAGAATATGCAGTATTCTCGATTCCCGAACATGCTGAACATTTTAAAGTTTGAACCGCGTCGATAGCTCAAACGGTTCAAGAGGAGATACAGTCCAAAAAAAGCGTCCAGAAGAATAATAATAAGAAGTAAGACGGATAACAATAGTTTGCTTGCTGAAGCAAGCACACTAATAAATAGTGGGAATATTATACCTGTCAGCAATCACACAAATATGGTTTCTCGCAGTCCCGGTTAAACTTCTTGCTTGAAGTGTTGAGGAATGCCTCTGCACCTCGTCCGTCAGGACTTGCAGCTCGCGGTCTAAAAAAATCATTTTTCTCTAAGGCAACATTTATACTTTGCCACATTGATAATTGCAATCAGACGCAAAACAGGGGCAAATTGCACTCAGTTGCAACAGGTTATGGGCGTGTTTGCGCTGGCATATCATTAGCGCAATATCTTTTGTGAATCGGTCCTTGAGACGGAGCAAATAGCGGTTGCAAATGATACGCAATTCATGGTGCTATTAGCGGCCGCAATCCATTCTTTGTGAATTCGCCCCTCGGTGTGTGTACACATATTCATATAGATCTGTTTGTGTCTTTAGTAGTTCTACACTTAGTGTTCCTGTTTGTGTGTGTGTGTGTCTGTGTGCAGTGTACTACTCTCGAAGTCTCTCTCAAACCAAGTGGCTGTTGAAATATGAATGCTTGGTGTAACTGCCCTGCTATCCCACTTGCAGAGCTTCAGCAGGCGCAGTCTTATCGCAATGAGCTGTGACAAGGGAGTTCAGGGGGAATGGGTCTGCTTCAACAGCCATTTCTAGTGCCACTAATTGTCTGTCATCCAAGGCAGCAGGACACTGACAGACAGCGCTGATCACCCAGCTAGGACCCAAACCGACTCAGCAGAAAGGTGTCTTGACTGAAACTCAGGGCTGCATTAGGCAAGATTTTTATTCATTTTTGTAGAAGTGACAAATCAAATGAGTGAAATACAAACTGTCTCCAAAACAGCAGCAAGTGAGCACTCCGTCCAGAGAAAGCTGGATCCACCAACATTAGATCTTTTGCCTCTCTATCCTTTGGTATAAAGCGATCACAGACTGGCCAGGTTGGTAAACATGAGGTGTGCAGTTTACTGATGTCACATCACATGATTTATGGGTAGGGCAGTTAAAAACCTTCAAGGATTTACCTCTTACTGCCATTTGGATTTGCCAACATGCAGTTATAGTGTAGCTTTAACTCTGGGCATCCCATTTGTACTGTTGAGTCTACAAAGCCTGTACTGTACCCTTCAAATCTGTGAAGGCCAGTTACACAACCAATCATATATGTGGCTCTGTTCACACATGCTTTGTTGCCATCTCACACCCAGCCCCTCTTTCCAGCCTCAGTATGTTATTCCAGCTACAGAACTGAGGATGCTCCCTCATGGCACTTGGATTAAATCTAAAGCCTCAAAGTCAGTGTTATATTTACCTCATTGACGCATGGTGGGCGTTGGATGACACCGGTTCACCTGCTTTGTTGGCGTGGGGCCTGGGTGAGGTGTGAGAACCATGGGGAATAAAAGGATAATGCCGAATGGAAAACACCTGTCCTGCCTGCTTACACAGACCACAGGAGGCTGAGTGGACACTAAAGAGACACTACAGTGGATACAAGGCAGCTGAGAATAGTGCAAACTTGCCTAATGATAGCAGGTTGATTCGCTGATATTTCTGTTTTTAATGATACACAGTCGGGCGTGTTATATCTGGGTTATGTTTGAGCGCGTTAAAAAAGTGGAATGTTTGTTCGTGTGTGCATGTGTGTGTATGTGCTATCAATATGATGAATAATTCTCTTTGTGGATGTCTGGAGCTCTATGCTTTAGTGTGGGTTGAAAGCTTATTGCTAAAGTTTCTCTCCGTTTCTCAGTCTCTCTCTCTCTTTTTATCTCTCTTTTTTATCTCTCTCTCTCTGTGTAGTGCTGTACCCATGCTGAGACAGGAGCGAGGCTTTTCTCTTCTGCGCTTCTTTGAGGATCTGTCATCCCGGCAGACGACCCACGAGCTTAGCCGGCTTGGTCCGATCCAGCTCCTGACAACACGGTGGCTCTATAAACCTCCACACTCAGGCCTGGATGACAGGAGCTTGCTCCACAAGCCTCCCTCCCTTTGTCTGATCTGGGAGTAGACCATTGCTGTTGTTTCAGCTGCACTGCAGTCCTGAACGCATCCGTATCACCGGGGAAAAGAAGACAGATCGAACACGAAAAGGCAGCTGAGGACGGCGCTAGAGCTGAGAAAAAAAGTGGAGCGACAGATGGGGGAGAAACAGAAAAAGGGGCAAATGAAGAAACTCAATTAAAGGGTCTTCGACAGAGTGATGCAGGCCATCATTATGCCTGCTTCATTAGAGGGACAGAGAACTAGGTGCCATGATTTGTCTAAACTGCCATTAGACACAGCGGACCACCGGAGGGACACATCAGCACTGCCACACTGCTCAAGTCCAATTAGCCTTCACAAATTAGACCATTCCCGGACACAGGGTTCTCTCCCCCACTTACTCTCCTATTCATTAGACACATCCTGGGCACCTCCCTCTCACTACTCAAGACACTTCAGGATGCAGAGCTCCTGAAGATTACATTCTCGTAGTACATCAGCCCAGCAGTCAGCAGGCAGTGACTTACTGTATTTTTGTGAACTGAGATGCGGCAGGTAACTCATTTTCCTGGCACCCATTGGGATCGAATTAGAGGAGTCGGACCTGTCACTGTCAGACGGTTGACCTATAAATCCACAAGTGGGCCACGGGTGGCCGGGGGAGTGGACAGAGAGAAAGAGCTGACGGAACTGGGAGATAGAGAGGTGGGATGAAAAGAGAGAATGAGAAGGAGAGGGGAAAATAGAAAAGTGAGAGAAGAGAAAAAGAGAGGGAGACAGAAAGACAGACAGACAGAGAGATGTAAGGATAGAATGGGCTTTTTCTCTGCAGCTGTCAGGCAGGACAAACACCCAGACGGTGAGTGATGACATGAGGGTGTGTCCCCTTCGGCCCACTTTCCCCCAGCAGCTCCTGTGAATGTCTGGTCCGTCTGGCCCTAATCCCCTCTCTGAGACTGACACCATTCCTGCCCCCCACGCAAAATTGGATTTTTTTTTTTCCCCTTCTGTACTTTTACATGATAACAGGTTAAAGGAGGACGTGTAAAGAAAATGATTTTTCATGCGGATAAAATGCTTTCATTCTTTTGCAAATCACCACAGAGATTTGCTGCAGCGGAGAGCTACTATAGAGGCAGAGATTGACGAGTGAAAGAGCGTGAAAGAGGGAGACAAAGTATGGAGTGACAGCAGAAAGGCATGATGAAACAAATGGCATTTGTGATGCTGTGAGGGAGTGTTAAAATGGACCACAAGATGCGAAGAACACTGAGCTTTCCCGGGAATGCGATTAAAAAGCGAGTGTTGGGACACAAAATGTTTAACCTACATAGCCTATCTCCAGCGATTCCACAGAGAAAGTCCCTCTTATCTGCTAATAGACCTTGGTAATCCCTAAAACACGCATGTACCGTACACTGGCTGCTTCTAATGAATACTGAATGAGTCTGCTGGAAACCGGCTTCAGTTCAGACTCTGTGCAGCTCTTACTAAGGCCCATACTGTTAGACATCGCTGAAATACAAGTTCCAGGTTTGTTCAGGTTAGTCAGGACTCACTAAATCAAACCAATTGATTTATCAAAACTCCCTTGATATTGATTAACCCCGACAAAGACAGATCTCTAGTGCAATGTTCAGTTACCTGCGAAAATATAGGATATACATATAACTGCATTCCCTGTACTATACTATACTATACTATACTATACTATACCCCCCCATTGGTAAACCCTGAAAAAGACGGCTGACTAGCACAATGTTGAATTATCTGCTAAAATACATAATATACTGTGTATTACTGCCTCTCCTATATTATTAGATGCTGTTTAAGTACATGTTCCAGACTATTCTGGTCAGTCAGAGCTCACCGAATCACACCAATCATAACCTACTTGGCATTGATTGACCCTGACAAAGACAGCTGACTTGCACAATGTTGATTTAATCACTAGAATATGGAATATTACCGCCTCAAAGCGGATTTCCTAATCGTCTTTCATCTCCACACAGAATACAACATGAAGATGAATCATTCAGTGGCTTGGTGCCAATCACTGATGGGGAGTGTCATACATATACAATCTGAACGTGAACACACTAAGCTCTGCCACAGCTGCTTCGACTGTGATTAAAACATAGCAAACACAGGTAGAATCAACCAAATGTAAGGTAAGGCTGAAATTTACCTCGAATCAAATTTCCCCTTTAAAACCAGCTAGCAGCATTTGTAATATTGAACTGTGTAAACCGCCTCCAGCTCAAATTAGTGCCAATCAGTTGCATTTTAAAAGTAATGCGGAGGAGAAGTGGAGAAGTGCAGGCTCCAGGGGCTTTGGGCAGAAAATCAGGACGCAGAGAGAGAGATTGTGCAGGACCAGTAGTGGAGATCAGCAGTGTGACCATATCCAGAAAATTAGATTAACTGAATTAGAGGGATTAGAGAATATTTGACTACAGCTGGATTGGACCTGATGCCTCTCAGAAAAGAGAGAGAGAGATAGAGCAAGAGAGGGAGAGCACGAGGGAGGGGTAGAGAGAGCGAGGGGGAACGAGGGAGGGAGGATAGCAGGAAAGAGGAAGGATAGAGAGAGATATAAAAAAAGTTTCTGCGGGAGTTGGGTGGAAAAGTCGTATTGCGGTGGAGAGAGGAGAGAGAGGAATAGACAGCTCAGCAGATTTAGGTACCCTGGGTAACTTTTAGGAGCTGGCACTGAAGTGAGCAGCTGACGCTGTCGCGGCCGGTCCTCTCTTCCAAAGGTTCAGCCGAGTTCCTCCGCTCCACCGGACTCAGCTTAAGCTGCAGTGCCCCTCAGTGGCTGTCTGCGGGACTACATACTGAACCTCTGGGCGGAAGAGACGAGTGCAAGGAAAGGAGAAGAGCGAGGATGGAAAATAGTAAGAGGTGAAAATCCTACACCAGTACACAGGCTGTAATTCCAACAAAACTGGTATCATACTTTGGCACAAAACCCCAAATCCACTGTGATGTGTTTACTTTATACAGGAAAGCTTAAAGTTATTATTCCACATCTGTGGATCCAAATGATGAAAGCATGTTATATGTTGGTAGTTAAGCACCATCCCCTAATCTATTTGACCTGTGTTGACCTGAGGGCTCCTTCTCCAGCCTGAGTGGTGGAAAGGCCCTTTCTCCTTGCTCGGGGACAGAGGTGAAAAGAAGCAATTAACTGCCTATTAACCTGGTCAGGACCAGTGTCATGTATGAATAACAGGTTCGGCATGTATGTGTGTGTGTGTGTGTGTGTGTGTGTATGTGTGCGTTGCCTGGCAGTGTGAGAATGTGCAGCAGAGAAAGACAGAGCTCTTACCAGGGGAGATGGAGCATCTAAATCAATGTGATTAATTCACGTTAATTGCTGCCCCCCAGTGTCGGTGCCACGGCTGCCGTTACTTTGCTGATACACATGGTTTTGGGCGACCGCCTCTTTGCCCACAAGATAAATCTCCCGAGTCGATAGAGAGACAGATACAAACTCCTGCTGCTTCACGCTGCAGTTGCCTCCGGCTCAGACACAGCAAAAAAAAAAAAAAAAACTCCCCAGACTAAACTCGCCCTCCATACCCCCCACCCTTTACCCCCAATCCTCTGGTGGAATTTGGAGAATATTAACAAGGCTGCGGTGATGTATCATAGACAAATAGCTAGTGACAGATTTTGTTATGAATTCTCCCTCCCTGCATATTCCGGCGTGATTTAGAGGCTTCACGCAGCCTGCACTGCAAAACTGCAGGGTGTTGTCGGCATACTGATATCCTGCTCGCTCTGAGGGGGGAGTTACAGGATCAGAGGCCCTCCTCCCATAGTTTCTACAGGGCTATCCTTCAAACGGCAAACAGAGATATCAAAGGCACTTGTGAAAACATATTGCATATAAACACCCCCTCAAAAGAAAACTGAGCTATCAAAGGCAAAATGTCTACAGCACGCGTAGTGGGAGTGAGGCGAACGCTCATAAAATCTGCCGTATCGGAGAATTACGAGATTGACCGTGTTTTATCTGACTGTGGTGAAGACCCCTCCCTTCTACACACACACACACACACACACACAGAGTGAGGGCAGAATTTAATCAGTTTACCCACCTCTGGCCACAGATCAATGTAAACAGAGGCTGACTGGAGCAGGCTGATCTATGTAAGGACGACTAATGGCCTGCCATCCGTCAAACACAATGACATGATGTTGAGGTGTGTGTGTGTGTGTGTGAATGCATCTTATCCCTCTTGTCCCTCTTCATTTGGCTGTTTAGTGAAATAATGTGTAGGATTAGAGGTACAGGATATGACTTGTATGTATGGATTTGTAATAAAGCCTGAGAGATGAGCTGGGTCAGGATCGTGCCTCTTTGAGTTTAAACCATCACAGAGACTCAAGATGGAGTCAGAGATGCAGCTCAAAACACACCTGCAAAACGCACCGCCCCCGTCTTCCACCTCAAAACCAGGCCGAGCCTTGCTATCCTGCTATTCTGAGCCACGGGGGCGTACCTTTGACACACCCACTAAAACCACCAGACAGAAAGCATGAGAAGAAAGCAAGAGTTCAGCTCAGGTCAGCACATTTTGGTGTAAAAAAACAATAAACAGAAACTGTATTCATCTGCACTGGACCAGAGGAACACCCTATCTGATATATGCCTTCAAAAGGGGCTCACGGACTCACATGATCAGCCTCTGTGTGTTACTGGACAGGGGCTTTGAGCGCTCCCAGAAGGGGGATGTGATTGTATGTCACTGCTTGTTCGCAGCCAATCTGTTTCCCCAGTCAAGTCAATACAGTACCAGTTGGATACACTGGAGCAGCGGGGCTGAAGGATCAATGACGCCACATCAGAACATGAGACTCAGATTTGGGATCAAGATGTTTCCAGTGGCCGTAAGTGATAGCTTTGAAACAACCTAGGCACGCATACACACACACATTTTCAGTGTACAAAATATTAGGACCACTTAGACATCAATTTATCATTGTCAAGTTAATTGTGATACATTGGTATAATTATAATTATTGAGACAATTATAGAGACGATTTGTAGCCTCTATCTCACGCCAGTGGCATTGTTAGTGATAGTGTTTCTCAAAATGAAGACCACATTTCCCATAAACCCCATTGCTTCCTACTGCAGAGGATCTTTGCTTCTTCGTTTAAAGGTTTTTCCCTTTCACTGTACTGAAGAGACGGGATTTTCCCTAGGCCTTTTACTCGTTCTGCGGTCTGCCATTTGTGAGAAACTGAAAGCTTTAGCTCCATTTGTGGATGAAAGAACACGGTCTGTTCCTGTCTGGTGCCGTGAAACGATCTCCCTTCATGCCGTAAAGCAGTCCAGTAGTGTAGAGACTGGTCGAAGCTGGCAATCATCAGCGATAGTCTCTAAAGCCCATTACACATAGAAATCACATAGAGTCGATATTCTGGTTGATAAGTTGATACGGCAATTTCGATTTCCCCCAACAATACACAGATCTACAGAAACAATAAACAGTCCTGTACACACTGTATAGTGAACATAAGGCACAAAGGTCCACAAGGAAGTGGGTCACTGCAGATCTTTTTCCTCCACACCCCCCTCTTTCTTTCCTGAAACTAGTTTCATTTCCACCAGGAGCTTAAGGTGGTGTTTACGCTCTGTGAAATGAGAAGATGCCCCTCCATGCTTTTACCCTCTGGCTCCAAAATATCCCACCGGATTTATTAATAGACACAACAAACTATTTTGGGTGTCTGCCCCTAATCCATGCGGAATTGCACATTATTCTGCACAACTCATGCATACTCCATGCACCTGAGAGTGAAGACACACACACACACACACACACACACGTAGGTCCCACCCTTGTAAGACGGACATGAAAATATAGACCCGTTTCCATAGAAAGGAAGGACTGATACTGAAAGATGGAAGGATGCAGCAGGGGGGAGAGACAGAGAGTAACAGAGAGAGAGAGAGAGAGAGAGAGAAGGATGCGAGGTGGTTGAAGATTAGGATAATGAATGATGAGTCCAGCATGGCTGACATTGCACTCCACAGGAACTCAAAGGCAGAGGGGAGAATGGGGAGGATGGGCGGCCCGATTTAGAGCAAGCAGCTGTTCTGCACTTCGCCTCGCCACACATCTGCCAAGTCACTGTGGGCAGGGCGCCGAGGTGACTTCCCAACCTCCCCCAATCCCTCTCTCTTCCTTACACATGCATCATATTCAAAGTCTCTCTCTGTGTTAACGCTCTCACTTTCCCTTCCCACACTCCTACGCCTGCCCAGATCTCCCTCTCTTACATGCGCACCATCCCAAACACACAGATTCGATCTCTCGCACACACACACACACACA
Source organism: Centroberyx gerrardi (assembly GCF_048128805.1). Lineage (NCBI taxonomy): Eukaryota > Metazoa > Chordata > Actinopteri > Beryciformes > Berycidae > Centroberyx > Centroberyx gerrardi. The sequence continues at coordinate 10,181,670 of NC_136013.1, read as the reverse complement.
CACACACACACACTGAGCATACTCACCTACCTATTAGTTAAAGGGAAAATGCATCCTAAGAAAGATTTACATAGGTACATTCTCTCAGGACATTTCTCTTCCAAAGTGAGATGAATGGAAGGCTATGGCTAATTATGTCGACCCATAGGATTTTATTTTACTCTATTTGATGGTATTGCTAACAGTTCTGTGTTCCAGCAAATGGATTCATGACCCTGGAACATCAGTCTAGTGTTACTGTGTTCACAATGTTGGTCTCCTATTGTCAATGGAGCAGCTCCAAAAAGTGACGTTTGATGATATCAGACTTCGGACTCATGATTCTCCTCTTTTTTTTGGAGGCCCATACAAAAATATAGAGATAAGATAGTCCAATAGTCCAATAGTAGTTATCACTGGGATAACATGAACTCGACCCTAAGGTGGATTTTCATGTTAAGTCAAGTTGTTGCCCAAAATTAAGCTTTAGTTGAAATACATAACGGTCTTGTCATTATTATACATGCATTATTCATTTTTAATACCCTATTTACAGTGACACATAACTAGGAAAAGTGTTTTCCTGGAAACACACACAAGTTTCTTACTTATACTTTACATCACCTTTCTTATACCATATACTGTATTGAGATAGAGTTGATCCTAACCCTGTGAAGAATTTTAAACAGTACTTTTACTTGTGGGAAATCAGTTTCAAAACTAAATGTCCACAAAGTACTTCAAATCATAACTCCAGTCCAAACACATTTCACTGGGACCCGCTTTCCAAAATACCTCAGGGGCACAGGCAATATCCTGCTGCAGTTATTAAACTTTGACTAGAGGTGAAAATCAGTCCTGGCTAATCAGGAATCATTACAGAGAGCGGTGGTAAGTGATAATGAGAAATAGAGAGGTGCAGTCCCAATGCATTCGGCCTCTCACCTGTGGGTGTAACATGTAATCACTCCTGCGGAGCTTCGGGGAGGTCAGCAGATTAAAAAGAAGTTGCCCCGAGGCTGGTCAGCCAGCCAGCCAGCCACCGAGCCTCTCTGAAGAAATGACACCCGCTCTCTGGGTGACAGGAATCTCAATGCACCTCTCAAGGTGACACCTGAATATCCTGGCAAACTCTCCAGCCGTGTGGACTGTGTGCTAAAATCACTCAAGCACAGGCTTCTGCAGTACAGTACATCACCATACAGTATGAAAACATAATCTAAATTAGCTTTAAATTATCACCAAAAAAATGCAACATTTGTGACAGTGACTTCTAGGACAAAATTTAGAGGTAGTTTTTTTTATTGAAAGGGAGATTATTTAAATGATTGGTTGACAAAATGATACTTTTTTCAGATTGGATCCTCTATATTTTAGAGGTAATGGAGGAATGATGAACTCCGTTAACAAAATAGATATATAGCATATATCATAGCAATGTTCTCAACATATGTTCATTCATGCCTCCTACTAGTGTTTACTGTGTTCTGTCAGCAGGTTTAGGAAAAGTTTCATTGCTTAGCTGCCTGCGTCTGTCCCACTGTAACTCAGACCGCTGTCAAGATACTCACTGCAGCAATTACTGAGATATTGAACAGCTCTCAATCAGCCCCTAATTCACACCTGCACACTGGGATCAATGTATACATTACACTGAAATTACACACTAATAATCACTAATCAATACAGTACTGGGCAATAAAGTCAGTGGCTAGAGAACAGATGGGTCTTTCTACAAGGCTAGTGCACCCTCCAGTGGTGTACAAAGGTATGGGAAATAACATTAACTGCTTGGTGCATCAGGTGAAATAAAAAAAAAAGGTAGTAAACTGCAGTGTTACTCTATTCCAGCACTCCAGTGGAGCAAGTAACAATCCTGGAGTCAAATAATGAGATCAGTTAAGCTTAAGTCTCACTTCCAGGTCTCAAGACATAAGTCAGGCCGGCTGTGCTGCATTTGAGGACAGGAGTAGAGGCTTCACCCATAAAGTACCACCTGGGATCTCAGTGGCAGGTAGAGTGGGGAGGGAAAGAGGGAGGAGAGCTGAAAGATTAGGAGGAGGTTTTAGGACGGAGCGAGGGATGATTCACAGGCTGTTGGCAGAGTGAGTTATGGTAGCGGAGTCCTGCGCATGGGGCTTTTATGAGGTACTTAGTTCCCCCTCTCCAGCAGTAAAGCTAGATCATGTATTTCTACATTGCTACTAAGCACACTCCCCTCTTGCTTGTCAGATTGACCCGCATCATTAATTAGAGGATTAAAGTGCTATTAGGAAGTGGCAGGGAGGGAGAAGATAATATAGATGGTTTGATAAGATCCATTTCTGCTCGCTTGCCTCCGCTACCCAAATTGAAGTCTTTATCAGAGATTGGGCCCGGCGTTTGCTTCCCTCCTGCTGTGCCACACTGAGTGGTTTCTACTGATCTGATAATGAATAGAACAACATGAATGAGTTTTATTCAGTGAATGAATAACTATACGAATCATGTACTTGATGTACGTGACTTTAATTGTTTACGTTGCTGGTAATAAGTGTGAAATGTGTGTTTATCAAATGGTGGATTTCAGAGTCCCTTTTTATGAGTCACAATGCAAGGTTATTATCATAAATACATATAATTGATCAACATTAAATTGATTATAAATGATTAAGGGGAGATAGCTGCAAGTTATTCAAAATAACCAAACAGCCTAAACCATGAAATCTGGTTTGCAGTCTTAAATGTTATCAACTGACCTTTTCCAACAACACTTTGATGAATGCACTTCATCTGATTTGTACTTCTACGGGAACAGGGAACTTAAATTCAACCTGGCATCTTGACAGAAGACAAACATGTCATCCAAAAACTAAAGCAGTTCAGTTAGTCTGGTTGGAGAGGGTGGAACATGGGATTACAGAAAACTGCAAATGAAGGGAGCTTCCCTTTAATCTTTTACCAGATTAAAAACACTGAAAACTCAATTGAGCATTAACAAAACACTATTTATGTATTCTGATGATCTTGGAAAGTTACATTTTGATTTGTAAGGTCTCTCCCAAAGCTGGAACAAGAGTCAAGCCTCTTTTGAGGACGTCATCAAGAGATAAACCTGGGAGCTGCTCCACTGACAGCGAATGGCAAACATACTTGAGGACACAGTGACAGGAGTCCAGGTAATCGTATTGGAATGTGGACACATTTTTCACATTAGCACTTCAATAAAACAAAGCTCAAATTGGTTGTAACAGCTTTATAATTCTATGAGCCCATGACATCAGCCTCCCATACTGTCATCAGAGCAGTTTAACAGCTGTTGCTGGTGACATTACAGATTTGAGTCTTGGTTCCTGGTTCATAGCTTTGGGTAAGAGTTGTTCATGCTCACAGATTCTACCTAGACCTATCTGCATGTAACATGGCAGGAAATCCTCTTGGTGTTTTTCCTTTCACTTACACTATACCACAAACACATTTTTGCTGCAACCTGGAATGAGATGCAAATGCGCATACAGTACACACACACACACTTATAACTTAGTTTGAATTTGCTACTTTAAAACTACTTTGAAACTATTTCAGATGAACAGTAATAGCTGAAGCAATAGGGAAACCCCAGATGAGCAATGATTCAAAAAGTCTAAAGAAAACTAATTTAAACTTTCATTCCTGTCAATATTCTATTGAGACTAACATTGTAACAGTGACTCATCAAGACTTGCTGCTTTATCTGATATTGCCCTCTGCAGGTAAAGCAGGAGAATCACATGCTGTGGTGCTTCTAGACTATAATGGCACATCCTGCTTTTGGACTACAGTGCAACTGTATATGCCGTTTCATTCTGGTCGGGCTAATATGTTTTATTTAATAATAGGCAGAAGAGTCAGATAGTAAAAACTGAAGAATGCTATGATTCCCACAAGTAATCCTTTCATTCCTTCTGATTGTTTTTTAATTAACAGGCATATTGTCAGAAGAAACATCACCAGTATTGGAGAAAAAAACATTAATTTGCACAATTTGAAGAAGTATAACGTTTATTATTTTTAAGTGATGTACACAATCCTCTATGGTAGGTTGACAAAACTCAAATAAAAAATTCCAATGTTGCTGCTTCTTCATCCACAATAAATTATGTGAAAACACTCACAATGTAGTACTGGTAACTAAAATTAAGCTGACAAAACGAGACAGATAACAAAACAAGACAGATAACAAACATGAACATGCAAGTAACATTCAAACTATTTAAAATTATCAAATAGCCAGGAATAATTCAAATTAGATAACAGATATGACTCGTCACATTTAAATGTGCAAAATTTCACTACCAAGAATGACCTTCATCAGTACCCATCCATCCCCTTTTGCTGTCTTACTTCTACATACTGTGGCTTCCTTTATAATTCTCTTCTCCAATATAAACTCTAATATAAAATCAAGCAACAATACCAAGCATTTTATTCAGTTGTAACTCATCTAAAATCTAACCACGCATTTTCTTCATTGATCCATTGAGGCAGTGTTACCCTGGGTTGCTACATAAAAAGCAAGACAATATTAGCTTGAAATTGATTCGCTGACTGAGCTGAGATGTTAACTTCAAAAGGCACTAATAAAGAACCATTTTTGATTATGGATTGAACAGTATTTTACGTGTGAACAATATTTCGGAGAGTTGAGATCATTACGTTATGAGCAGTTTTGAAGCATGAAGTGAGTGTGCGCACATCAGACAGAAAGACAGACATAACGGCCCTTGAGATAAATTGTAGGCTATTTACTTGGTGTCGAGTAGGGATCGTCAATATTAGTGAAAATACACAAATACAATGTGACAAAAAAAGGACACCCAACAAAATCATCAACTCGCATGTTTTGATTCCATTGCTGTTTGATAGTAGGTGGTGTTAAAGCTGGTTATAAAAAGGACATCGAGCATAATACAAATTCATTTTCAATATCTTTTTTATTAAAACAATGAACATCCAAAGTGTTAGAGAGAGGACTAAAAGCAGACTAGAAGTTAGGCAACTGGAACGTTTCATTATGAACTCAACAGTGCTCTGCAAGGTAAGGTTGTCAGTGCATCGTAACATCATGAAATATAAAATTCAAAATATAAAAGTAAGAATCAAATACATCTCCATTGTGAGGGTGGTATCTTGCCAGTGAGGAAGCCACAGTTACACAGTCAGTGTGTAAGCACCGACGACAAGAAAACTACTACACATTGCTGCTGCTGCTATCTGTCAGTATACACATCAGAATACAACCATTATGACCAACCCAAATTATACAGAAAGCACAAGGTATGACTATTGAATGATCAAAGTTGAAATACAGCCAGGAGTAATTTCAAAACTTTTCACGTTTATGGGACAAATTAGCTCTATAGACATTGATAATAGTACTAGAAGAATTACATGTATGCTTTTTACAATGCTGAAGCTGGTTTACAATAATATTGTATTGTCCCCCCTTTAACATGAATTTTTATCCTCAAAACAAAGTTCTTCAAGTACACTTTCGAAAATGTTTGCCAATGGTATTACATATGGTTTTGGTTGTTTTTGTATGGTAGACAATTCTTGCAAAGGACTGAAATATTTCACTGTTGTCACACACTGTGTCACCCAAATCAATTCACTCTCTAGTCACTCTCATCAGCAGTTCATGAAATAATATCTTAATCACTTTTGTCTAATACTGTATCAATAATGCTTGAAATGAATAGACACAACAACAGACCTATCTGAACAGTACGATGCCCAAACGGTCAAAGGAGATTAGAAACCATTTAACTGATACTGAATCATTTTGGTTTTATTCACGTTCAAGGGCACAGTATGCGTTGTTGTCTCCATGTGAGTGGCGACCATGTGACTATTCATCTCTTCTGTCATCCCACTCTCTCAAATGCGCTTCCAAAACATTTCTCTGGGTGTAAGCCAAAGTTTAGACAGAAAAGCATGGGCTATCTTCAGGTAGGTTTGTGTGGTGTGCATCTGTGCGCATCTCATCTGACTGGGAACGCTGCCACCCGATTCCTCAGTTGCACCTGTGACACCCATGAAAGGGTTTGTCACTTGTGAATCAGCTCACAAATAACTCGAACCAATTCATGACCTGTGAGAAGAGATGTTCCTCGTCTTTGAGAGATAGCTGATGATCACATGTCGGGTGCGCGCATGTGAAAGACGAGGAAGGGTATTGAGTGACCATGGTTATCAAACACAGTCATGGCTGTGGCTCGACACAGAAAGCTTAGCTTTTTTGGCAAACAAAATGGAGAAGGAGTTAGCCATGAAACATTCTGTCGACTGTCCTAAGTAGCTTCTCTCCCTCTCTTCCTCCCCTCTGCTCGCCATGTCTCATCATCACATTAGGAACGAGATGCACCGGAATAAAACAACCCAAAACAATTAAAATGTTAACATTGTTAACAAATAGCAATCATATTATAATCTTTAAAAAGAATAAAATCTGGAATCCATCTCCTGTACAGCGACTGGCGATTGGCGACCTCCCGCCCGGTTGGTTTGTCAATGGTCTAACACTTGTGCTTCATGGCGAGCTGCAGAGAGATTAGAAGGGTGGGGGTGGGAATACAGTGAGAAAGCTTCTCCATCCAGGAGCGGCAATGTAACTTTAAATTACCTCATCAGCAAAATCCTAGCCAGCTAGAAACAACAAAGTAGACTCGACTGATCACTCTTTTCCTTCAACCCACCCCAAGAGAGCTATAAAGTACAGTAGCTGGCAGTGAGAGCAATAGAATGGGGAAATGTAGGGTACAGATCTGACTATTTCAGAACTGTGCCAGAAATGAGAAATAGCTGTTAGGGTTTGCTTATTCCACAGGCGCTGGTAGGCAGCCAGGGGTCCTGGTGTTCTTATTAAGGCAATGACTAGGCATCCAGACTTCATTTATCTCATTAACGAGGGTTCTAATGGGCTTGGCTGGAGGCTCGTTAAGAGAGATGGCCAGGGCCACCAATCTAATTCAAAGCTACAGGGTATGGCGACGTGACGATGGAAGACATGCACACACACACGTATACACACACCCACACACAACTACAGACTGAATACAGACTCTGCTGTTGTGGAATATACAGGAGAGCTGAAATCTACAGATCTAACAAGTGGGGGCAGTAGAGCAGCACAGACGATAGTGGTCGCAACTGAAAGTGAACTGTGTTCCTAAATGGGCTGCTGTCACAAAGTGAGGCACAGCAAGTGGGATTGCAGAGATGAACTAGCAGAGAGAGGCAAGGTGACCCACTGCAACACAGTACTGCAGATGCTTAACGTTAATGCCCCCAGCTATGATTTATTAAGATATAGTGTTCAGAGGTGCCTCTATAATACATGCAGATCGCTTGCATAATAAAGAAGGGAAACTTGGATCCTTCACAATCTATGCAGAGTATCAAGCCTTCCTCAAAGTCGCTCTCAGACAGAAAAGTCAGGGGCGAAGTGTAGAAAGTCTTGTTAATTCCATCAGCAGAATGAATGACTTACTTATCCATGTGTAAGGCTACCTGCTGTCTGTAATCCAGGGCTTCAGACATGCTACAGTATGAGTCTTGACTTAATGTGCAAGCCAAATGATGAGTTAAATATCCCACAATATCAAGCAGCTAATGGCAGGAGTTGAAAAGAGAAATGCTTGACAATGAGTGATTCTTCATGGGAGTTCTACAGTCATTCTGCCCTGGATTCAAGAAAGGCAAGGCATGTTTTTGTCTCTGCTGAGTTTTTTAATTCAGCACGGTGGGGGACCTCATCTGTGAGCAGTGAGAGGGCTGAGCTAAGCTCTTCAAATGTCTTTCAATTAGACCGCCATCATTGGCATGCATTATGCATCACTCAAAACAGTCATTGCACTAGGTAGTGGATGGCTTTACAAATAAAGTAATTGGCATCCCACTTTAGATGGCACATTTCCATCCGCCGTGGAGCCTGTACTCTACAGCAAGACAGTGCGGTAGGGTGGGCTAATTTTGCTGGAGAAGCCAAGCTGCAAACACAGGGGTGTGATATACTGAATACTATTACAAAGATAGCAATGGTGATCACAATCAGGTGTGCCCGTTAGAAATGAAAGCGATATATTTGCCTTTTTTTTACTCATTTTGCAGTAAAAATCAAATTATGCTAATAGCCTCGTTAAGCAGCATGCGATTAGTCTTCCTGGCATACCAAAGATAGGGATGGATGGATGAGGAAAACCCTATGGAGTAGAACTACGAAAGAGAGAATAAACGAAGGAGGAGGAGGAAAAACATAATTATCTTCCCAGAGCAGAGAGAACCACTGCTGGGAGAATGGAGACACTATAAAGCAACTCCTTTAAATATCCTTAGGTTTAAATAAAATGTTTGATCTTTTTGTCTGAGTCAATAAGTGACTTTAAAATCCCAACTAGGAATTTCATTTCTATGAAACATGAGGTGGGACTCAAAAGTCAAAAGTGCAATAAATCATGCTGTATTAAAATGTATAGGCCCACCGTGAGGTTATGCATGGTGATGTATCATGCTAACATATCGTCTCACCTTGTGTGCAGTGACAGCGAACTGCTCAGCACTGTTCATCATGTCTGCAGTCCTCTCCTCGGCCCGACCTAATCGCTCGCCACGCTCGTTCAGGGCCTGGCTGGCCTTCTGTACAGCACTCGTCACACTGTCTGCTGCCGAGTGTAGTATACTGTTACCTGGAGAGAAGGGAGGGTTGAGGGAGCCAGGCAGAGGAAGGATGGGTGAAGACGAAAAGTGGAGTAAAGAGAGGAGAAAACAGACAACAGGGAAGGAAATCATGATTCCTGAACAGGCAACAAGTGAGCACTTAACAAAATCCACCTGTTAAATTAGGTGATAGTTTAATCAGTGACCCTAAGCATGAGTGTTAATAGTGGAGAACAAAAAAAAACTAAAACAAATGGCTTCCATCAGGGACGACATGGGAAGGTGGCTAATGAGTTTCTCTCCAAAGCTGATTTTATGCAAAGAAAGATCAAATGAAATTAACCTATGTCAAACTGAAGTATGCAACGTCCGCACCTGCCACACCTCTCATCTTTCTTCTCTCATCACACACCGAGTTTTAATGTCATGTCATTCTTTGCGACATTCAGCGGCGCTTTCTCTAAATTTCGAACCTGTGGTGCCAGCTCCGTCATCGCTCTCCTCTTTTCTAAACTATAGTGTAATAAAGGGAGGACATGTGCTTGTCTGTATAGGTTCCCCTGGAGGCGCAGTTGTGGATATGAGGCAGAGAGCACATCTTCTTTGGATAGCCCTGGCAGCCCTGCGGATGTTTCCTCCGACAAGCCATTAATCTACAGCACTTCGGGGAGTGCAGCCGTTACGCACTACGCTAACAATTGGACTAGGAGCTGCAATCTCCCTGCCGCTTTCTCTTTGTCGGCAATACACTGGCAGTTTTCCAGCGTGGTATAATCCCTCATTTTATGTAGATGTATCTGAGGGCAGCGTGCCACATTGGGAAAACGTCTGCATTGTTTTTGAAGTTGTTTTCTATTGCTGATGTGCAATTGCTACCTTTGGTTGCCCGAAAAAAGACAATGGGGACTTTCAGCTTGTGGTGCCAAGGTCCCGAGCAACCCATTCTTCACCAGAGCACACTGGCACCACAGTGTTCACAACGTAACAAAAAGACAAAACCAAATCTGACAACTGGGAAAACAATATATGCCTCTCACCGGAGTGTGAAACAAGGCATACTAGAGCTCAATGTAATTGATGCCATTTGAATAATTAGGCCACTTTGGGGCCCTAATTTGGTGACGAACACTGCAGGAACTCCAGGAAGGTCATACATACAGTTTAATTTTCCAAATCATACTCTGCAATTCACAACTACACTGTACACTTTTTGTCTCCGCTTTAGAAAGTGGAGAAGTGAAAAAATACCACAGATACCCAGTGGGAAAATAGGACAGATTTGAAGTCTTACTTTTTCTAGGTCTGTATCCTTAGATATAAATGAGTTTGAGGAGAAGGAACAGACAGAGCAGAGCTAGAAGGTGCTGACTGTATTAAGACTTGACGAGCCCTCTTCCATCTTCTCCCACTGGAGACCTGCAATATAGCGAGTGTATGTCCTGTGGCGTCAAGGCAGGTAGGCTGAGTGACAGATAATTGGGACAGCTCTACTGCAGTGGACTATATGACAGCCCAAAAGCAGACGGGGAGGCCAGCTGGTGTTCCTTCAAAAGAAGTTAACTTGATAAAGTCAAAGCAATCTGTGCACAGGCACACCCGTGCCGCGTACGCACAGATGGATGTATGCATGCTCACACCCGCACACATATATATAGTATATACACACACAAACACAACTACAAAGCTTTTCCTTCAGTACATTTCCCAGAGAGACTAAATGGACCACAGACAGCAAGCTGCCTGTCCCTGCAGGCTCTGTGTGCGATTGCAGTCCAGGGAAGTGAAAGTTTCCTTATCTAACTTTCCAGAAGAAGGGGACCAAATCAACAAGGCAGACACATCTGGAGCTGAAGCCTCACAATAACCAATGGTGGGATATCCCTTATACCCACTGGGCGTCCTTTTCATTTGGTCAGAACTCAAATTATTGGACCACAGCACACTACAACTCAATAGACAGCTGTAATACTTGGGGACTTAGTAATCCCCTCTGCAGCAGCAATGTAATATTACCTTTGTAACTCTGTATCCATTGTCAAAGCACATTTCATGTAATGTGCATACTTTACAAATGAAGGTTGTTCTGGTATATGCAGGCCAAACCAGGTTCCTGCTCTGTTTCTGTCTGAAAAAGATGGAAAAGAAACACTTTCTCTTAGAGGCTCTAGGTCTCCTCCAGGAGGGATAAGACCTTTTCACCTTCAGACAGATTCCTCTTAATCCTCTCCTCCTGCAAGGAAGCCCCGGGAATAATACTCCCATCATCCTCTACAAAACCCCCACCCTCGCTACCTCTCCATCCCATCCACCCACAGAACATCTCCTCCTTTTATTCATTGACACACCGTTCCCTCTCTCTAGTGCCTTTCTTCTCCATTCTCTGTGATGGGCTGCAGCGTGGGCTTCCCCGTCGGTGAGTGTAATTACAGAGAAGGCAGGGTGGAGCCATTTTTATGGAGCAGCTGCAGCATCAGGAACTGAATGTAGAATGTGTAGGAGTAGATTAGAGTTAGACGGTGCCATCATTGTGATTCAAACCCCGGGCCGTAAGTAGCGTCTCTTAAAGGTTAAATGTGTAATATTTCTCCTTAACTGAAGCATGATATAACTACTAAATATCAGCAGAGGTTCCTGAATGGTAGTGAGTGAAATAAAATAAAATCTGGCAATTGGTTTTTCCGCAAAAAACTTGGTAAAACATGATAGAATGTTAGAAATTGTTATTGATTCTGAAACAGTCCAACCGGTACAAAAGGTAGAGTGTTGTTGTAATGACAACGCTGAACGATAGAGGCCAGCATTGGACCAGAAATTCCACATAGACCCTTTAACTTTTTAAAGTGGGAGTTGACTTTATTTAACCAGCCATCACAGTTATCAATGGTGATCAGTTCTTTTATGTTACTTTGGAGGTTCACTGATAGAAAAATGGTCAACGTTTTTATCAAGTGGGGGTTGAAAATTTCTTAGGACGTATTGATGTTGTACTGAGAAATTGAAAGCTGCAATAAGCAAAATCTTCTTCCCACTAGAGGGTGACAGAAACCGCAACACATTTGTAAATAAAGCACAGCAAAGCCGCTGCACTATGGAGGCCTACTAAGGACAAACCTAGCAAAGCATCGATTCCGCCAATATGAGAATTTATTTCAGGAATGGGAGGGGGTGAGGGGACTTTTAAACAGCGAGGGAGGTGCCAAGCTAGTTTTAAAAAAATGAAAAGCTACTGAATGGACCGGGAGGAGCTTCGTTCCAGAGCGTAATTTGACACCAAGCTTTAGAAAAGGCCTGAGTGTGTGGATATTGGTTTATATCATTATGTCTCAATGAAATCTCCACAGAGCACACATTAGTTTCAGGATTGGTTATAAGATCTGATATCGCTTATTGCAGGTTTAAGAGAGGCTGCTTTTGTGAAGGATTTGATTAAGAATAACCTGCAAGGCCGAAACCTACATCCATGACACGCCTCTTTGAACAATGCATGAGGAATTTTGTTCCTACTGTATACCCCACAACATCAATATAATCGGGCAGGGTTTTTTAAACAATGGGAACTGAACAAAAGGCAAGTTGTTGTTTTCTGGCAACAAAATATTCCAGAAAATAGGAACTACGAGCAAAAACAAACATAAAAAGGAAGGGGAAAGGTTATTCGAAACTCAACCCCTCCTTTCCCAGTTCTAATCAGTAGATTACAGGCTGCACTGTGGCGCTAGGAGAATAGGCTGATGATTATCAACAGGAGCCTGTCAGATACACTTCACATGAGATGATGACTGCCAATTCACACTCACTCTCAAGGCATATGGGATAGATTATGTTGAATGGTTAAGTTTGCACGCACACACATACCTACACAAAGAAAGGCCCATGCAACCAAGAAATGAATGCTACAGTGCCTTAAAGATTTTCACTCTGACAATGTAAATTACCATATTAATTCTGTACCAGGACAATGCTGTGGGGCATACTGTGTGGGTGTATGAAGGGAAAGAATGTTTTACACATTTTTTTATTAAGTATTAGCAAGCACCTACTTATCTGCACTTTAACAAGGTCCATCAAAAGTTCTACATATTAACCAGATATTGCCAGAGGGCTTTGGTCTGCTGTTATTCTTCTTAAAAACTAGCTGCAGTACGAAACACACGAAGCATTATGTCAAGGATTTTCGTAAGTGATCCCAATCCTATTCATAGCTTTGCCTGTATATCCTAAAGGCACAGTAACGGCCCCCTGGTCTGTTCTGAGCAGAAAATGAGAACACAAGGGAAAGAGTCTGTGTTCAGTTGACACTTGCCTTTAAAGGATAACTCTGGTTATTTTCTACCTGGGCCTTATTTTCCTAGTTTTTGCCATCATGACAATAGCAAAAACTAGTACTTAAAGCTCTACAGTGAAGTGACGAACATTTGAACACAATCAATTGGTCATCAATGGTGGCAAAAACTTGAAAAATAAGGCCCAGGAATTACCGGAATAACCGGAATTATCCTTTAATAAAGCTGAATGTTGCTTCTCCTCATCTTTCTGATGTCTGTAATATTTTGACCAGTATTTTGATTTAATAGAATGAAAAGAAAAGAAAAGAAAAAAGTAGATACTGCCTTATCAATACTGGCTTCACATGCTTTTATTATTTATAGTACTCATTACGTTCAGTTTATTGTGGGTAGGTTATTTTGCAAGGTTTGGTTGCCTAGACAATAAAATTAAAGGGCAAAACTATTAAACAAAATATGCCATTCAGTATCAATGCTCCTAGTTAACAGTTTTTCTTTAATTATGCATTGAAGATGTATAAAATGAGAAAAAATGAAATTGGAATTTGGCTAATAACATAAGGGCAAATCTTGACATTACCCGCAGCAGCCCACTACTCTTAATTCTCTTTTCATCCACATTTTGATGTAGCCTCAAGATAATCTCATTTATTTGGGAGTAGAGTGGAGGTTTGGCCTGAGTGACTCCTTCAACCCCTTGGTGACCCACGTGAAGAAAGGAGATCACTCCGCCTCTGACATTTTTTTCATGAGGAGAAAGGCTTGACCCAGCTTGTTCAGTTGCCCTTTAGTTTAGTCACTGTCGTGGTAGTTAAAAAGGCTTCAGCAAGACACTGTGGACGCTAATGGGGACAAGCATGGAACATTTTGTCCTAAATGTACCACAGAGCCACGCCACCGCTGACAGACAAATAGCTACTAGGTATTCATGTACCGTCTACTCGCAGTGGCTTTAATCAGCAGATAAATGTCAGCATCACACAATGCATTAAACAATCATAATCTCCATCGTAACAGTCTTGAATATGCGGGTGTAGCTCAAATCTGAATTTGTGAAAATTATGCAGTAGTAAAGATGAGACCATGAAGGAAGTAGGACTCTTTGTACTGCCCTTGCATGTCAAAATGTTATTTACCTCTGCACAGTATTAGTCAGTGTGTCTGCTCTGACAGTCTGTCAGTGAGCAGTGAGGACAGTGAAGATAACTCACATAACCTTTGGATGTAAACTTAAAACCCCCTTCAGCATGTACCGGTCCCTCACAGTGACAACAGGGAAATACTGATCTTCTGCACACTGGGACTGTACAGAGGACGGTAACTATGTCCGTCCCTCAAAATGACAACATGGGTCACTGAAGTCTCTGAGAGCTCAAATAAAACAACATAATGCTGTGCGTCTTGTCAGTCCTGGTTGCTGGGGCAACTCACCGCTGGTTAGTAAGGGGACGTTATTTTCCGCGACGTTCAGAAGCTTTGTAAACCTCTCTCTTACCTTGTCTTAGTAGATGACCATGGTGTGCAACCAATTCTTTCCTCATTCTGTTCAAATAGACCTTGCAACGGAAAACGACTGAATCTACAGCTTGGTCTTCTGTGATGAGAAAATATCAACAGTCATAATCAGTTTCGGTGTTCAGAAAATGAAATAATTTTGAAATTAGTCGAGAGAGGTTACGGTTTTTGGAGACAGAATTACTTATTAAATCACAGGTTAAGCACTGTTGATTCAGTTCGGTATAACAGTGGGGCAATTGTGGTACTGTGGTACTGTGTTACTGTTATATTAATCATCTAGTTGATATTAGGTAAAACAATGGACATTTTATGTTGTGATACTGCAACTGGTTAGACATGTTAGTGGAGAGCTTTATGAAACTCAGCCCACATTCAAGCAGGTTGTTTGTTTTCGCCTGATTGAAGCCGACTAGACCCTGACCCTCCCCAATGAGACAAAATTCACACAGAGCACATGATGGTACAGATGTTTCCGTTAAGCATTCACCTTTACGCCGTTACACTAGAGGCAGCGAAGTGTGTCTAATGCAGAGAGGTGAGAAATTACCCACTTAGCTCACACACTTTAAATTTCTTTAACAATTCAAGTCATGAACAAATGCCAGTGATGCAGAAAGGCTCAGGAGAGTTGGTGGGAATCAGGGTACAACAGTGCGGGCAGCAGCCCAAGTCTGCACTGATAACAAGGCAATTACCAAATTAGCTTAGCAATACTGCTTTTATTTCTAGACCAATTACACGCCCCATCAAGGATCAAAAAACATGTGCCTATGCATCTACCCCATATGGCTCTGAAAGGAGTCTATTGCTCTGCATTATCAGTTCACTGAGACATCAAGAGTATCACCTAGAAAACTCAATCTAAAACCGAATACACGTGTACAAGCTTCACCGCACATGAATATGATCAGAAACATAAAAAGCAGGAAAAAAGCAGGACAATAGTAATCTCTCATTAGAAACTAATGAGAGCTGTCCAAAAAACGAAATGCTAACAAAAAATAAGAAAAGAAAATGTACATTCCTGAACGCAATTTAAATCTACAGTTTTAATAAAAATGCTGCCAGTGGCATTTTACATTCAGGTACACTTTGTCTTTGCACCATAATAACAACTCCAAACTGTTTCAGCAATGCACTGCACTGTTAAGTATTTCTGCAATATGAGATTCAGGATGTTAGTTTCTGAGAACATCTGAGGATTTTCATGTTAACAATATTGCTGCTATTCACTTCTGCAGTGCCTGGATGGCTGTGCAGCTGACTACTGTATCAGGTTAACAGGACCTCTTGTAGTGACATCTAATCAGCTTGGGAAACAAAGGAAAAGGAACAAGACTATGAAAGCTCTTGGCATCCACAGACCGCTGATGACACTGTCATGCCAGGCCTTCACATCTCCAGCACACACACTTGGGGACACCGACGACAGCTCCAGAGACTGGCCAATTAATATCATGTTCATTCATCCCATGCTGCTGCAAAACACTGGCAGTGACAAGCCATTTCTTCTGTGTTTACATAGTCAGAGGAGCTATTGATCAGCAATCTTCTGTAGAATGGATAATTGCCTGTCAAGATGATCCAGTGGAGAGTTAGAGGCTTTGTTCATGTACCTCCTTCCCTGGACAAAGCAAATAAACAAGAAGCCCATCCATGTCTTGGCATGCATGTGTATCAATATGACAATTTGAGTTTGTCATGATGCCCAGGTTCTGTGGAAATAAAATCTGCTAATTTATGAACTGGTCTGTGTGCGCCAACTGTTTATCTTTTGTGTTTTCAGAGGGTTTCCATCGCTGAAGACTCTGTAGACCCGAGTCCCCCACAGTTATGGTCCCACACCTGAGCAGCGTCATGATATTTGTTTTGCACTGGTGTGAGACTTAAACTGGAGCGGACAAACTTGGCAGCAGGCTGGCATCCTCTCTGCTCCTTTAGTTGTAAAGCGGGTGGCAGACTGTCACCTTTTGGGGCTATCACATACAGCATCAGCCACACACTGAGAAGTAAGAGTTCACTGTCAGATCATTGGCGAGGATAACCACAGCATGCGCTGCTTCTATAATGCCTTGAGTCTTGGTGTTAAAAGTCTGAGTATTTTAGACACATACAGTTGCTTTTTGTAGGTTGGAGTAAATTCATAATGGCAATAAAGCCACAACGATACCAAACAGGAAACAACATTCATATCAAGGGTTATACAATGTGTCTCATAATCATTCATGAGTTTCTTAAATTGCCTGCAGCCAAAGAGAACAATACAATAGAACCCAAGATTCAACCCCTTGCTTTTAACCGTACAATTTGCAGATCTACTGGAGGCGTGTGGTTGATATGCAACATCTGCACTCCATAATCAATCCTACTCTACAGACCCCTGGGTGCACTACCCTCCCTGACCTCACTACACACACACACACACACACACACACACACACACACTCTATAGTATGCACCAGGGTCAGTTTGAACAAGTTAAATACAGATATGGTTTACAGAGTGGGAGGGGAGTCAATGCCACAGAAATAAGAAGACAGAAGGTTCCCATACACGTACAGTAAGGAAAAAATTGGAACAGCGGCAATTTGACGCCACGTGACACCATGTCTTTATTTTAGAGAAGGCACACTGTTTTGAAGAGTGTATCTGGTTTATCAAACAGAGGCCCAGAGGGAACTTCTCTGAAAACAAGTCATTGATACAGTATACTCAACATTCCTCAGCAATTTAATTGGATTTTGTGATAAAAAAATAAATTCAGTCTTTATCTTTCATACCACACAAATCTAAAACAAACATTTTCTAACCCAGCCCTATCGAATCAAATCAGCTTTAGTCAATTTCGAAAAATCTACAATGTGTCTACCACAGGTTAGTACTTGCAGGGTCCAGCTACGTTCCAACAGTATCAGTCTCTAATCAAATCTATTTAAAGTCACGTTAAATGACTTTTTCATCTCGTTAGATAATTTTCCAAGGCATAATATACACCTATTTAACAATAAATGCCAAAAAAAAAAAAATATTTATTTTTTATTTTCTTGTATTTTTACATGAAAATCCCATTACTTTTACTTCCTGGAAAACAGTGTATCTTTACTGATGGCCTCATTGTGTACCAGTCAGCATAAATAAAACTTCCAACGAAGTTGGAGGTGATCCTGAATTTGGTGATCCCGCCCCACCGCCCCTCCCATCAAATCACGCTGCCTTCCTCTCCCTAAAGGATCTCCCATTAGTTTACACTTTTGAATGATCCGCCCCCACGTTATGTCCCGTCCCAATATCCTGTTTCAACAGGAAATACATCAAATTAAGGAAGCAAGATCATTGTGACTTTAAGTCTAACATCGTGAAAGGCTAGCAAAAGCACAAAATAAATGTTTAGATTTGTCTCACTGACAATGTAGGAATAATGGTTTGGATAGGAATCTACAAACAGAGGAGGAGTGTGTACCATCCTAGTGTTTTTTTCCCAGTTTGTTGTTTGTTGTTTTTTCTGCTTTGCTCCACCTCTCTGTGTGTATCTATGAGTTCATGCCTACGCCCCCCACAGGGCCTGTGCTTCCCTCTCAGGTCCCCCTACATGGGGCAGATGTAGACACCCTGGGGGAGGCAGGTTGGGATGAGTTTCCATAAATATCTCCATGAATAATACAACAGGTTGAATGTTGCTCAAAAGATGAGGCTGGGGGGTAAACAGATCAATAGCTGATTAAGCCGCCCAGGATACTGCATTCTCCGTCTACTGGATCTCGCTGAAGAGGAAACCTTCAATCTGCACCAGGACCCTCCACCTCCTGGGTAACACACACTTTTGCAGCCAGGAAATGACCACTTATGGGTAATATGCAAAGATGCATAATCCATTTGAGAATTGGCTGTGTTATGAATCTTGTTTAATTAGCCTGTGTTTACTTATTAGAGCAGCAGGATATTAATGTTCTTTCCGAGGAACAAGTTAAGTTAGTTTTCAATGGACTGTTTTTCCACAGCCTCACACTTTTAATATCACAGTTAAACAATAATTGAGGTAGTGTTTATGCTCATAATGTGACGTTTAATGTTACTTTGAAGGGTGGCAACACCCAGAGCCAATTGAAAATAATGAGCCTCACTGTTCGACCAATCAGGCGCACACTGCAGTACGTCAAAACACACTCATTAGTACAATGATGCGTTAGTGTTGTATTGCGCTTTTCTATGTGCTGTAAAACCAGTTCAGTCAGATCCTTTGAGTCAGATCTGATGCATATTGTTGGACATCCTCAGTGACCGAGCTTCAGCAGTGAGCTCAACAGATGCTGTGGCACTGAGAATGAACATGCATTTTCATACACACCAGGTGCTGGTTGGTCATAAATAATCATATTCTGACTATACTGGCTTACAGCACAGTGTGACAGCTTGGCATTGCAGAGCCATTGTGTTCTGTTGTGAGACTATCACAGGGAGAATGGTTAGTGGTGTGAGATGGTAGTGTTAAACCGTCTTACCCCCCAGTAGTTTGGACTGACAGTTGACGAACTCTGGTTTCCGGGCTGAGCTGTAGCGCTGGCAGGTGTGGTGGAGAATCTGGACAAAGGTGCACTTCTCTCCTGCTGAACCAGCAACCCACTGGTCAAAGGCATTGTCAAACATCAGGTCAAACTCTGGACAGTCCTTGGAGAGAATAAGAGTGGGAGACATGTGAGGGAGAGGTGAGAGACAGATGAGATAAGATAAGACACTTTATTTGTCATTGTTGGCATACAAAGAAATTATGTTTGGTAACTCTCAGTGACCAGCAGCAATAGAGAACAAGATAAAAACAAGATAACAAGATAAAAACAAGATAATAAAAAGGTATTGCACAACATGGATGTTGTGGACAAAGAAAAAGCAAAACTGAAAGAAAAATGGCGAGATGGAGATGGACCTAAAGGAAAGCAAGCTTAAACCATCAAAACCGCATGTATGGTGTATTAAGTCCAACATTTACCCAGCTTATAATACCATGAACAGCAGTGGTTGAGCAGGCTAGAACTGACAGACTCACTCTGTTGGGGTCGATGCCGTTGACCTGCCGTAGCTGGTCAATCGTCCACTGTGACCTCTTTATGAAGGCCGAAGACCCTTGGAACTGCTTCACCTTGGTGATGGATACGTGCGACGGCTTCTTATTCGTCACTATGGAAACAAAAAGGACCAAAAACACCAGATAAATTGGTTGCACAGATTTTTAAAATGAACATCTAATTTCAGAGGATTAAGCGTCTGTGGAAACCATATGTTTCTGATATAGTAGGAAGGTTTTGAGCAGGATAATTGGGGAGTTCAGGGCATAATATGTGGAATATTAGAGTCAGGCAGAGTGACAAGCTTCCTTCTGTGGGCGGCAGAAACAAAAGAATCCATTAACAATGGACATTTCACTGTTGGAGCCAATAACAACAGCAGCTTATGATAAGATTTCCTAAGAGAAGACATGGCCTAGCCATGAGCAGACTAACCCAGTGAACAGGGATTTGATTTTATTATATTCATCCTGCCAAAATGTGTGTACTAATCTGACATATACAATGGGTTTCTTCTGTGTTCCGGCTACACAATACAAACCTCTGCACACTACCGGTTTGAAGAACATGAAAGCATGACTTTATTGTTCCTGTCAAAGTGTAAATTGCTGAGTATTTTCACACTGTGCCGGACACATCTCATTTCTCTTGACAAAAGTGATGTATTGCTTCCATGTATTGCTGACTAAACCTAAGAGGGTAACACATTTCCTTCAAGCCTGGAGTTATGAAA
Organism: Centroberyx gerrardi; assembly: GCF_048128805.1. NCBI lineage: Eukaryota > Metazoa > Chordata > Actinopteri > Beryciformes > Berycidae > Centroberyx > Centroberyx gerrardi. The sequence goes on along the minus strand of NC_136013.1, from coordinate 10,161,418 downwards.
TTCCCCCTAAAAGGAGTCTGGACAGACAATGGACACAATGATAACAGCTAGTCTGTAGTTTAATAGCAGTCGGTACTCTGTAGTTTTATTAGTTGTTGTAATAACAATTATGCTTATTAGTGTAATAACAGTTTACGTTACTGCACAATTCAGTAACAATAGTTTAATCCTATTGCTACACATTTTCTGAGACATTTGGCACAGGATTTGGTATATGGCCAGGCCTTGTCTTAAGATAATTTCAAAATCAGTGATTTGGCCTACATAACTAGTAACATGTTAATAAAGTGTAAGAAAGTCTGTGTGAAAGTTCAGCTCAGCTCTATTGTGTAAAGGCACCAAAAGGAACCGCTACTTGAACCCGGTAATGGCCTGAGGCCAAATACCACTATCCACTTCCTGTCCCATGACATCATCACTGTGTCCTAACCCTCCCAGGCCCCCATGCCTGCCAGCATTACATACACTTCTCTTCCATTCCCATGGATATCCATAGTTGACTCTTCCCATACAGAGATCAAAGCTCTGTGTTTACAGATCATCGCGGCTCACAGTTCTGTCCAGGCCGCTGGATGTGTGGCTGGACACTGACACTCTTTATCCTTCTGAAGAGCAACATGCTCCTGTGTTGTTTTTACAACCCCAAGCGTTCGGCCACAGCTTCCGCTCTCCCACATTGGCCGTTGTGTCATCTCAGTGCTTGGGTCACAGTGTCCGTTCTGCTTTCCTCTCTCCAAAAACACAGGACCATCGTGCTGGTTGTTATGTTCCATCACAGCTGTTGTTCAGGTTTGATTCGTGGAAGCTGGGGGACCACACCCTTCCCAGAATATCTTTTTGAAAATATAGGTAGGGCTGGATCTGAGACTGAATGTTGCATCAGGTGATTTATTCTGTTAGCACGCTCCCCTGAGAGAAGGCATGTTTGGATATGTTTTATATATCCATTTAGACAGCTGTAGCTAATACTCAAGGTGCTGGCCTGTGGTCACAGGGTGGAATAGACAGACAGAGGCAGACAGATACAGGCAGAGAGACAGCCATTTATTTTTGTTCTTTTCTTTGTGAATATAGCGTTATTTAACCAGACAGCCACAACCATGACAAATAGATGAAGTGGGTGATCAGATCTATCTTGGGTCACACGGGAGGCTAATGGAACCCCTAGAAACCAGAAAATTTCATAAAGATGAAAGCTGGATGTAATGAACCAGTGAGTTAAAGGGTAGAAGTCTAGAAACAAAGGTCATCCAATTTCCAGTGAGACTCATTTTTCTCAAAGCCCCACATACATGGCACATGATATAGATGAGACTGCACCACTATTTTCCCCCAAACCGATTAGCTAGAAAAGTGGTTTTGTTGCTCCACTTGATAAAGTGAAGGACTAGATGAAGGAGAGCTTTAAAAATGAATTTAACCACAAAAGCGCGAGAGAGCAGAAAGACCGTCTGACTGACAGACAGTCTCTGCTGAGGCGATAACTGCTATCGGCATCGTTCTCTCCTAGACCCAGCCTCTCCTCCATCTTGCCCTGCCTGTCATGTCCTATGCCAAATGAAAAGTGTGACCTGCTTACCAATCAAGAAGACAACGGCAAACTGTACACAGAGATGAAGGAGATGAACTACATGCAGCAGAAGGGATTTCTTGCTGCAAAATGTACTAAAGTAACTAAAATCGGGAGAATCATTTTGACTGGTGGAATGGAACATATAGATAATAGTTTGACAATATAGCAACCAGTTACGTCATGGCTCAAAATAACAGAGCATGTATAACATACTGTATAAATTAATGGATGAAAAAAGTCACATATGACTATGAATGAGAACAACCCTCGGGAGCTGAACAGCTTTGAGTGACACATCCCCTCATTAGCATATTCACCGGCATATCACAGGCTTTGTGGCAAGCCCGCTTTGAAAACAATCACATTGATGCCAAGATTAGAATAACAGTTACATAACACCGGGGAAATGGCATGAAACCGGAGAAATGGATTCTAAATGATCTGTTGCTCAAATGGGGTGGAAAATCGAGTGCACGTTCGGTGCAAACCTGATAGAATTGTTTAGCTATTTTATCTGAAGGCAATATGATATACATCACATTGACAGCAGACTATTTGTATGCATCAGTGAATAGGTGAAAGAGACCTGTTGTCTCAAGGCCATGGTGCTAAATTGTCAACACACTCAACACTGAGGTCTTAATCAAACCGCCAGACACCTCTGAGACTCTCAAATCAATTTCAAACTCAGCTGTTGACTCCCACCTTGTCTGAGTTGCTCCCTTGCTTATTAAGCAATTACTGAAAGTTATAAGAGGGGCAGGCTTTATTGAAAGAGTAAACGCAAAGAACATTTTGAGAAAATGTATAAACAGGTCCTGCCTCCGAAATTAAACCTCAAGTTGCTCTCGTGATAATTTGGTTTCAACAATCTGAGATTCATTTCCAATGACTGATGAAATAACCCTAAAAAATGCGTGTAGAAAATAATTTATTGTACAAAATAACGACAGTGAAGCAAGTAAGGATACAACAACTAATGACAAAACCACAGAAAGGAGTAAGAACTTTCTATCATTCACTTCATAAAGCCTTGTTGGATTTAAAAAATAAAAAAAAAAGTCATAAGCCACACAATTCCCTGGCTTGCTTCACACTTTTACAGAGCAAATACAGTAATCTCAATCACAACACGAACACAATGTGAAAGCACAATAAACTTTCGATGTGAGTGAGCAAAGTACACTTGGCTACAAATTAATCTAGACACGAGGAAAGAAGGTGACAACTATTGAGAGGCTGCCAAAGCTATTGTTTCCATGTGGGCTGGCTGTCAGAGGAAGGCCACGCTGGAGTTCCTGTCCTCTCGCATGCTCCGATGGTGACACGCTCTCATTTCCCCCAGCGGAGCACGGCCTTGTTGTTGTTGGCCGTGTGCGAGCGCTGCGGCCCTGAAGGGAAACTCATATACTGTACCAAACACAGGCTGGGGACATCAGAGGGGAAACATTCCCAGGAACGGCTTACCCTCACGGAAATATTATCATAGTTGTGGTCGTTAACGGCGCAATGTGAGCACCAGTAAGAGTTCTAGCGAAAGCAACGATGACATAAATGATCATGTGAGAAGTGTGCAGGTTGTCAGCTGCGAACGGATCCATCCATTCTTGGAAATGCTGAATGGAGTACTATGAAAATAAATATGAGCCGGTATAACCAGCGCCAAAGCAAGCTTTTTGACTATGGAATGCATGCATAAATATTTGAGCCAGCCAATGACACAATGAAAGCTAACAGAATATGGAGATGGACCACCCGCATGGGCATAACATAACATAACCACTTCCTTTCTCTTACATAGTACAGCCTAATCCTTGTGTCAACACCGATTCTAATCAAAAATCTCCATCCCAAAGCCAGAAACCTGTTATGCATCAACATTATGAACCATCAGAGCGTAGATATGAAAATCCAAAAAACACAGAATAACACTTTATCGGTGGAAGGAGATCGGATCAGAAATGCAAGGAAAAGTGCAACGGCAGAGGCAGAGAGGCAGTGTGAGGGTAGAGGGGAGTTTTGATTACACGCCGCTGCCCATTGGTGTGACTGGTGGTCCAAATACCCAGCCGCATGATGGAAATATGGACGAATGCATACTACATACACACACACGCACGCACACACACACACACACACAATGTCATTGCATGGTTTGGTAAAACTGATTTATGACCCTTTCAGCCTGCATCAAATGTAATTTCAGAATTCACTTTAAATGCGGACACAGTTCTATGGCTCTAAATTTGTCCATCTATTCTCTAAAGTCATAATCGTTTTTTTTTTGGGGGGGGGGGTTGGTCATCTTTGGTGCTAAGCGTTCATTGCTGTGGTGTTTCTGCGCTGCACTTCCATGAGATCAATTCGCAATTAAACTGTGTGGCCAATAATGTGACGTCTCTTTGTATGGACTTTCTGTTGATGAAGTGAGTTTCTGTAGGTTGTGCCGTTTTCGTTCTTTCGTTTTTTTTTCTTTTGGCTATCGCTGCTCACGCTAACTACCCAGTTCTTCCTCTATTCCAAACAAACCGCTGTTGCTGCTGCTGGAAATGTAAAATTCATCAATTCCTGTGCACCAGAGGATTTTGCCCCCAGAAAAGACTTGCACAACACCGGGTGTTTAGAACAGCAAATGTAAAAGCTTTCCTGAACTGGCTATAGGTTGAATCACTATTGTGTTATATAAGTCACCGATATAGAGTAGCAAAACAGACATTTGCTTATATTTAAATCTTACCAATTATTACAGATAAATGTGAAGGTTAAAAATAAAGTGTTGGTCAAGCTTGAAAGATAGAAGTGTCTTTTTTCTTTTAAACGTTTGCCTTCTCTCTATCGCACTTCAGAGAGGCATTTCAAAGTCCCCATCTCAACCAGGTGGGCTAAGGATCTCTTGAGAAATCAGACCCTTCAGTCGGCAGTCAATTTGCTCTCTGCTGTGACATTAAGAAGACACAGTTGCCATGGAAATCCAATTTGCATGGCACAAAAGGCACCTGTTAAGCGGGGGCTGGCACCTGGCCAGGTTCATTCAGGGACAGCAAACTAAGGCTGTTCATTTAAAACACGAACTGGCCTGTAGGGCCTGGGCTACATCACAATTAACAGAAGTTCAAAGTCCTGTATATCCTTTTGCACATCATGAACACAGTAGAAACTGATAATAGCCAAAGTGATGGACAGAGAAGAGGAAGAACTGTTCTAGTTTGATTGGCTGGGCTAAAGGTTTGTGAAAAAGGAATAATCTCGAGGGACAGACTTCATATGTATGCGCATACTAAACAGAAGAGGCCACAGAAGTCATGGTCAGCTCAATACAACTGATAATTCTACAGAGCAGGAAAGAGCAAAGTTCACCAAATGTCATGCTAAAATACCCAGAGGAACAGCTGACAATCCAACAAAAAAAATCAATATTCAACATTCCATTTTTGGAAGTAATCTTCTGGTGGATCTTCAGTTTGTTTCATAACATGGAAACATACATGACCCAGTGTAAGTCTAAGAGAGATCAGATGACAAGTCAAGTGATTTTCAGTAAGACAAGACTAAGAAGGCTTTCATCTTGGCCAAATAAATCAATAATATTATCATTCACACTCAACACAGCACTTTGTTTGTTGTGCCTGGTGCTTTAGAAGTTAAATGAGCCAAAATAAATATGTAGGCTATATATTGTATAACCCCATATCTTCAGGTAACAACAGCCACCTAATAACCTAGTATAGTTGTGGTCTAAAGAATGTTTTAGTACTCGAAAAAGCTATCTTGGTGCCAAGGAAACTATCATGCAAGGTAAACAGCCAAACAATTTGCCTTGCAGGTTGAATTCTGCGGTTTGTTATTAAAGCTATCGTCTGAGAGCATGTCTAACAGTTTTCTCTGTCTGGGTCTATGATTACAGTTCTATTTTAAAACTGTCCCCACTCTGGCTTGAGCTGGAACACACTGTTATCTTCAGAGGGAGGCTGTCACTGGAATGAACCAGAGCACTGGCTAGACTGGCAACAACACCCCAAAACAAAGACCTATACAGTCTATTCATGGGCTGGAACACACAACGCCTGCTGTGTACGAGGCCTGCTAAGTCATGACGGTGCCCATGCAGTGGCAAGGCACCAGTGGTGAAAGGGAGTGCATATACAATGGTACATTACTATAAAATGGAGATGAGCTTGGTTCAATAATAAGGAGGGTCAAGTTAATCACTCACACAACAGATGCAGACACCATTAGGCTAGCATGTGACAGTGCCAATGCAGCAGAGCACAGTTGCATGTCCTCTCTTCAACAATGAAACCTTTATTAACGACCATAACAAAGCAGTCGCATTACATTTCTTACTGTAAAACTTGTGTCTATGAAAAGTTGGAATGCTGAGAAGTGCTAGTGCATGATCCATGAACTTCCTGGTGATATGAATTATAGCCTATATTTATACATGTTCAGCTTCCCATTAATCATAAATGTAGGAGGCATTTTGCCTCCATGAAAGGGTTTTACTCAAAGAGTCAAGCTGGGTCCATAAAAAAGAGGCCGTCTGACTGGAGCTGACCAAGTGTGTCTTTTCATCTTTTGACAGTGACATTGCCTTTGATATTTTAATCAAGGCCAGATCACAGAGACCCCCAAAATAAGGTGTTTCAAATTCTTAAAAAAAAGAGATTAAATTATTCTCTTTCAATATTTGACAAACCCAGCTGTCTGGGCTGCTGTGAATCCCCTTAGAAGCAGGACATCAGGGAAACGTTCCTCATGGAAGTTTGATGGATAGCTAAGGAGAGACTTCGTATCACACAGAGAGACTTTGTTTTGGGTTATGAGTGAACTATGTTTCTAGCTACTGTATTTTGAATTTAGTGACTAATTACCTTAAGAACAACATCAATTACGCAGCACAGCTAATGGCTGTGAAAGTTAGCAGTGGGAATACACGTGGGGTAATGCTAATGACTGTTACAATGACAACAACAGCAGCAGGAGACGGATTGATTGTTGAAACGGGCATTAACTTGTCTGAAAAGTTAATGTCCTTTTTCTATTATATGAAACTAAATTTGCATGTTTGCATTTCAACCAACCTTGAAATAATATTGATATAACCTATGTCTTATCATGTTAAAACCACATTTAAGAATAAAATGAGTTTCTTTGAGGATCTTCTGAAAGTCATGTCTTTCCTTTCATCCCGGCTCCTTGAAACAGTGAGAATTTCAAAACTAAATGAGCTTTTTAAAACACAGCCTCTTTTCGCCTCTAGTCACATCTGTTATCCATCCAATTATAACACTTACCCAAGGACAGCACATTAAAAGGATTCTGGAGGCTTGACAAATCATATGTGTCAGCCATGCAAAACCAATAGGTGAAAGTCTCATTTTAGGCACTTTCTTAAAGTTGGACTGAAATCAACGCAGGATAAGTTTAAGTATTTTACACCCAACAATTAGTAAAGAATTTTGCTGATTTTGCTTTCAGTTTTATATTTGGATAATTTATGAGATATTGCTAACCAAAGACCATGGGACAAACAAAAGTGTCTTGTGGTACAAGTGTGGAATGTCTATGTAATCAATATTATAACATTATGTTGCATCGCCTCTACCCAGCCAATTAACTGTTAACAGCAAGAGTGTTGTACAGCAAATCAAATGATACTCATCAGAAATTTCGAGTGCAGCTTTAATTTGCCTCCAGCCCTGCTGTTTTCTGTTTAGATGGTAACTCCAGTTTGTGAAGTCGCAAAGCTCCGGGTGATCCGCCATGTTTATTGTTCACAAGAGTATCCGGAGAAGTCCTGCCTCTCCATTGATCCGATTAGATAGTAGAGAAAAAAAAACGCCAGTGACGTAGGGCGCATTTCTGCTCCGAGTTGAAGTTTTTTCAACTTGGGGTGTTTGAGGCACTCTTCCAAAAATGTGAGACGAATGGAATGTAGCAATAAAACTTGCATTTTGTGTCACATAAAGTAGGGTGGTACAAACTTGTCAAGCTGTAAGAAGGCATACTGTAAACATGGTGGGTTTTATGCAACTGGAACTCCAAGAAAAATATTGAGGAAATGCACTGAATGACTGACTTCTTTTTCTTTTAGCATTCTTTTTATTTTCATTTTCATTAGGCTACCAGCAAGTAAAGTTCGCAGAGCAAACAACACGTTTTGCCATTGCTTCTTCAGGTCTGCTCTCATATATGTATGTTGCTACATACATCACTATATCACAGCAGTTCACGCAAAAACAATACACAAGGAGCCCAGAAGTTAGTTCAGTCTGTCAACTCACGTAAACAGATTATAGAGAATGAATGTCTGTGTACTGGGGTGTGTATGTGTTACATAATGGAGTAGGAAACATTGTAAAAAGTTTGTAATGGGGTTAAATAAGTGTTTCTTACTAACTTACACTCACACCTTTCCTAAATATGTTTTGTTTTTGTTTTTCCAATTAAAATTGCACCTAAAAGTCACACAAATGTATTATTATGAGCTCACAGTAGCATTGCTTCGGAATTGATAGGTGATATTCCAGAACTGCACAGGATGTGAATGTCACTTCTCACATGAACTTGTGGTGAACAGCTTTGCTGGTTTTACGGTTCCTGATTATCTGACTGAGACGACTAAGACAAACTCTTGCTTGCCCTCAACTACTCTCCTGCAATGGAGAATTTCATTGATTTACAACTGCTGAACCCTGTGGCTGACTACAGTCCGGATGGAAACTCTGGATATGAGTCTGAAGACGATTCGGATGAAATGGTCCGAGCCCTTCTGGCCAACGACGACGGAGCCAGAGACCAGCTGATTGAAGCTCTGAGCGATCCAGTTGCTCCTGCTCCTACTGACACTGTCAGCATCTACGGCACCACCGCATCCCAGAGCTACAGCCTGCCTGCCCAGAGCTACAGCCTGCCCCAGAGCGACAGCCTGCCTGCCCATAGCTACAGCCTGCCCCAGAGCGACAGCCTGCCTGCCCAGAGCTACAGCCTGCCTTCCCAGACCTACAGCCTGCCCCAGAGCGACAGCCTGGCTGCCCAGAGCTACAGCCTGCCTCCCCAGAGCTACAGCCTGCCCCAGAGCGACAGCCTGGCTGCCCAGAGCTACAGCCTGGCTGCCCAGAGCTACAGCCTGCCTGCCCAGAGCTACAGCCTGACCCAGAGCGACAGCCTGGCTGCCCAGAGCTACAGCCTGCCCCAGAGCGACAGCCTGGCTGCCCAGAGCTACAGCCTGGCTGCCCAGAGCTACAGCCTGCCTGCCCAGAGCTACAGCCTGCCCCAGAGCGACAGCCTGGCTGCCCAGAGCTACAGCCTGCCTTCCCAGACCTACAGCCTGCCCCAGAGCGACAGCCTGGCTGCCCAGAGCTACAGCCTGCCTTCCCAGAGCTACAGCCTGCCTTCCCAGAGCGACAGCCTGCCTTCCCAGAGCTACAGCCTGCCTGCCCAGAGCTACAGCCTGCCTGCCCAGAGCTACAGCCTACCTGCCCAGAGCTACAGCCTGCCTGCCCAGAGCTACAGCCTGCCCCAGAGCTACAGCCTGCCTTCCCAGAGCGTTTCCTCCGACTGCGGGGTCAGTACCAGCAGCCAGCTGGGACTGTTTGGCTCCTACTGGACCACCAGCTGCTTTATGCCAAGCCCCGTCCATGGCAGCAACGGTGGGGCTTTGCAGAATGATGTGGAGGATATGGAGGTGGACTTCAGCCTCAGCTGGCCCACTGCCAACTCCCACCATACCATCGACAATAATGTTGAAGAAATGGACTGGCAACCATACTGCTGCTATTTCAGCATCACCAGCAGCTGCCCCTCAGGCAGCTCTTACCATGCTTTAGTGAATGATGACGATGTTGTGGAAATGGACTGGCAACCATACTGCTGCTATTTCAGCATCACCAGCAGCTGCCCCTCAGGCAGCTCTTACCATGCTTTAGTGAATGATGACGATGTTGTGGAAATGGACTGGCAGCCGTATGACTTCTACTGTGGCATGCCAGCACCAACTCCAGCCTTCCTTCCAACCGCTCTGATTGTGAACGTTCTCTCAGCTTGTAACTCTGACCTGAATGCAGAGAACACCTCCAAGAAGAGAGCCATGAAGAACAAGCAGTGTGAGGGAGAGGGGGTTCCACCCAGAAAGAGAGGGAGAGCACCGTATTAGGGCTTCTAACCTCTAACAAATCAGCAGATCAGCAAATGGAGGATGAACTTTTTTTCACTTTCGCATCTTGATTGTTTTACTATTGTTTAATCGTTTTACTGTTGTTACATAAATATACCATAACAACTACAGACTTAACTTGTGTACAGTATTTATTTTATTCAAATTAGATAAAAGACAAGTGTTAGTTTCAGGGTTGCCAACTTTGGTCAGCTGGCTGGAGTGAGATTTTCATGTCACAGGCTTTCACTTTTGTGGTTGCATTTTCTTCACCATAAATCATTATTTATGTAGCCTAAACACTGACAAACAACTGATCATTGACGGTCAAGTGAGGTATGGAAATCTGTCTGAAATGTGTGGACATTGCCTCCCAACACACAATTTTCACAAGTTGCATTTATACTGAGTTTTGAAAACCCTTAACAGTAAGACGCTGTTTAACCAAACAGTTAATTTCAAGCACAAAATGCAACAATGAAGACATGCCCCAGAATTGAGCAAGTCCACCAAAGCAGCACACTGTCATCTGCTGAGTAGAGTACTTGGTCAGGTAGTCTGTGATACTGACCCAGAAAACACTAAGAACAGCTATCAGCACTGCATTGAGCCTTTGTATAATGTGGTAAAATGTCTTTGGTTGATAGTATAAAATATGCATACTGTAGATAATTTTCTGAATTACAGAATAATGTAGATAATTTAAAGATATCATATTGGGACCCCACTATCCCGGACCTTAATCCCACACAATGTAACCACACTATCAACCCATTAAAGCTTTACCTTGCTGTCTAATACTTTTAAAACATACTGGTAGTGATCTACTGTGCAGACATGCATGCACCATTCTGCACACAGTGGATGTCACTATGTGCAAAACAGTTTGATCTGAATATTAATCAGACATACAATTCAAGAGACTTAAAATAACCTACATTACTAATGCTTACTATTACAATTCAATTCAATGCTTACTATCAAACAAGAGAGTATTGTGTGATTTCCATAGATGACAGGCACGTTTTTATATTACTTAATTATTATCTATTCAGATTTGTTACCAATATAGTGTAGTGTAACAAATCACCTAGAGAAGAGCTGGATAAGAGAGTTACTAATTTATGATCTGGGTAACTATCACTTATTAAAAGTTACCAGAGTTGTTTGATATTTGAAATAGACAGAGAGAGGGAAGCTTTTTGTCCCCAACAGGATTTCTGTTGTGTGATAGTAGAGATAGAATAGCGGCCATTCAACACAAAGCTGCTCACCTCCTTCAGTCTGGTTTACTGGGTGTCATGGGGTGACAGGCTGCTGAATCTGAATCTGCTGGGCCTAATACCGGGGAACATCTGATTTACTGTGAGCAGCCTGCCAAAAGTTAGCTTGTGTTGACTAAATTTGAGCGTGTCTAATCACGTGACTGCAGCGCGACTCGAGTTGTCTGCCTGAACTGGCTTTGCAGGCTTCGCTTCATTTACGTGTATCATTGAAGCTTCTTTGCATGCAAAGCGATGAATTGTACAAAATTACTTTTACCACATCATGATGAAGTTTCATAGTGCCAAGGCTGAATTTGGCTGTTGAACAACATGGCACTGTGGCAACTGCGGCACGGTAAGAATGTTAACATGCAACACGTGTCCATTTTGTGGACAAGTTTGCACAGCCCTTTATTAGATGATGATTAAGGGGGGGATGTGATTTCTCTGTTGACAGCCTGTGATACTGTGAAGGAGAGGCTACTGATTAGCTAACTGCGCCATTCCCCTGGATATATCTGAGGCGTGGAGTGCAGCCTGAGGGTGTAGACTAATGAGGTGACATGAAGACCAAAGTTATCAGCAGAGAACAAAGTTATCAGAACAGCAGTGACTGAGGAGGAGATATAATAAAAAATAACAGCTGAAAATCAAGAGGAGGTGGGAGATAAAGAGTTGGGAAGCCAATGCAATGGCTGAGGCATACAATGGGGGGAAGAGTGGCTGAGCCAGCTGACTCAGGTAAGGCCTCAACATGGCCAGTGTACCCCTCAGAAATTGTCATGGTCAACACAAAAATGCCTCATAACAGATACTCACCGGAAGATGGAACCATTCCATTTGTTTGAGGATACACAGGACCTTGAACTGTGTGGATATAAGTATGTCTATATAACAATTTCTCGCATATACACACACACAGGAAAATTTGTCATATTATAGCATGTGATACACAGTCTGAGACCAAGGTCAGGCACAGATTGCATTTAATCATGAAGAAGAATAAGCGATATACATCTTGCTAGGAAAAAATTCATCATCAAATGCGGAGGCAAAGAAACCAATCACAGTTTCCACAGCAGCAGGTCATTCTGTTTCTTTCTCATCTCTCTTCCTGCTCCCCTGCACATCCAGGGGGAAACCAGGGCCTCTTGTGAGGCCCTGATTCCACATTGTAGCCCCTGCGCTCGTCCATCACCCAGTGCCCCATGGATCACTTAATAACCCAGCCATTCAGCCAAGGCCCCAGTCCACATACTAAACATTCCTCCAGATCCAGAGCCCACGGATACAAGGAAACATTTAATTACACTGGGGCCCAGACCTGAGGCTTCTCTCCCACTGTGATGCTATGGGCTGCGTTTCATACCCACCCTGTCTTGGTTCACTGTTGGCCATGTAAAAACTGAACTGATTATGCTTCCACATGACTCCCATTGGCTTCAACAAACTTAAAAATGACATGGATTTATAATCTTTAAACAGCATATGAACACTAAATCAGATACTGGCCACACCCCAATCAGTGATGTCAAAGCCGGTGTTTTGCCTTTGACAGCTGATGCGAAACACCTGCTTTGATATCACTGATTGGGGTGTGGCCAGAAGCGCAACATGCCTGAAAGTTTCAGCCCATAAAGAGCAGTGCAACAACAATTTTCCACCTTATCTGATACAGGGTTGATTTGTGCTTTAAAGGAAGCCTTTACCCTGTACCTTGTGTGGCATTTCTAGATTTCTAGAGGGCAACTAAAATGGGAGAAAAGGTAAGAAGTGAGTGTTAGGAGAGATAGAGCTAGACTATAAATTACATATGTAGATTTGGCTGAGAAAGAGAAAGAGTGAGAAGAGGAGGAGAGAAAAGGGAGAGGGGGTGTTCAGTCAATTTCACAGCTCTGTGTGGAAAAAGATGAAACATGTACAAAATCCATGTGCCAGAACTCTGGAGAGTGTTAATACACTAAACCTCATAACAACCAAATCTGGATAACATCATGCAATAGCATACTCCGGCATTTCAAACAGTCAAAACAAGGCACATTCCTCAACACTTACTTCTCCTGCATGACCTAAACTGATGTGCCTGGAACAGAAATCCCTTAACCGAAAACAACCCCTGTGTCAGACCTGGGTCAAACAGTGTTTGAAAGTAATACTTGGTGTTTGTTTTAAGCTATTTGGGAGCACCAGATGGGTGGTGCGCATCAGGACAATTAAGATAGTGTCAAATATGCTGTCAATCACTGAAGTATACACTCCCTGTCCCATAATAACCTGGAAAACTAATCTCTTCAAGAAATACTTCACATCCACCCCTCCATCACCTCCCTCTCTCCCTTCTAAATAAAATTCCACTTGCTCTAATTTCTTCATCTTCTCAATTCTCCATTAAGGTATAGGAATATTTGTTACATCTTTTGTCTGGCTGCTGTGACTTTGACCCTTGCACTCCTTACAAATGATTGCATGATGTTGGTAATGTAGGAATTTAAACTCACTCTATTGTGGCACTATTACAAATCGCTCTGAATAAGAGCATCAGCTAAATTGCCTGTAATGTAAAATGTAAATATAAATACTTAATTGACTTTCAAATAGTCCAAACCTTCTGGCATTTACCCATCTGATACTCAGCACAATACAAATAATAACAATTATTCACAACTACCATTCAACCCAGGCCTGTTACGTGTATCAGAATTAATTCAAACCTCCTGGTGGAGGTGGATTGAAAACTTTTAGGTCCTTCTAGTGAATATTTCTAATCTTAAGACCTTAAAAGTCAAATCAAGTAACTGTCAAAGTGACAGTATTAGATTTCAGGCCCGTTTCCTGATCTCATTTCCTGCCCCATCTGTTCTCTTTTAGACAAAGTTTAACAGGTTTAAAGCATTACGTGGCACACTGTCTGTATCTCATATAGAGGGGGAGAGAGATTAATATCACACAACTCGGTCCAAACATCCAAGAATACACACTGCTCATACACACTTGATCTTTAAGAAAACAGAAACAAGGTTCACTGCCAAGGGCTTCTTCATGATAGGTAAATTCAGAGAAAGATTATCTCAGGACTACAACAGAGGAAGACATTCCTTTAAATAACAAAGGGAATGTGATTGCTCCATATATTACTATGCTGTAGAGCACTCTGCTCTCTGTGCACTTCGATACAGTGTCTCCTTTTCAAAAGATTAAAGACTGAGAAACATCGGCAATCGTTTGTTGCTGCTGTTTCAAAAGGACTTAACTTTTGTCGAAGAGGATAAAGTATCCCGTTAGGCGTTGAAAAGCAGTCACATCTTACAGTTTGTGTGTTTGTTTGTGTGTGTGTGTGTGTGTGTGTGTGTGTGTGTGTGTGTTAATATATGGCAGGGAGTGGGTGAGGGCTAGGTTCATGATTCCCATCACGTAGCTATACAGACAGGATTAGAGCCCCGCCTGAAATGCTTTCCCAGGATTATAGAGTGAGGGAGCTGTGGAGGAAATACAACTTTCACCCAGTAAGAAAACAAAATCTTTATGGGATCTTTGAGTTCCATCAGGTCAAACCCCCGCTCCATGTACAGCAAGGGCAAATCTGATTGTTTGAATGCTTGAAAACGGACCTCAGTGATGAAAGACCACACAGGCTGACAATCTGAGCGCTCAACTTAATGCAGCAGGTTGAACCTCCTTGCTATAGCTGCCATAAAAATGTTATCTTTTCTCCGGGTGAAAATTAATCGCACACCAGGAGAAACTCTCTCAACTTTTGACTGTTGAAGAGTTTCGGGGGTAAATGATAAATGCGGCGTGTCACCGAAGATGCGCGGCGAATAGCATCCCATCAGTCTTCCTTCCTCTCCTCTATCAGATCCCATGAAGACCCCTCTCCAGAGCAAGAACCTCCTCGAAAAGTCCACACCGCAACATGATCAAGGTCATGCTGATAATCAACCGAGCCAGATATGATGTTTACCACAACATGCCTTTCCACTGAACAGAAGGATCCATTATGCATGCTCCTTAAGGGACTTCAACACAGCCCAGGAGTTATTAAAAGAACATTTTTAATTCCAGGAACTTGGATTAGATCCTCTACACTGGCAATAAAGCTAAAAATGATGACTATAATAGGGGCCCAAGGGGTGTCATTTCATGCCTCTCCTAAAAACAATTTTCCCTCAACATTGTCATCAAAGTCGCAGCAGCCCCTTATTAGCTGTCCACATTCAAATCAATTATCTAGTTGATAACATGGATGACGTAACCTGAGCTCAAAGATGATGCAAAATGCTGACAGATGTGTGCAATTCAAGAGCGTGTAGGACACATATCTACCATAGCAAATTGGGAATTGATGATTAACAGAGGTAGCTGCCAACATGAGGAACTGTACAGCTGTACAATTGTCCAGTGAAAGTCTGAAGGTTATCCCCGACATGAGGCAAAGTTCTCTTTATTTACAATCTTAAAAAGTAGTAAAGGCACCTGAGTCTTCATCTCTGCTTGTCTTTACTCGCTCTCTAAATCCTTTTTTCCTGTCCTCCTCGGGAACATCTGGTCAAAGCAAGAGCGGAGGACAGGAGGATGAATAATTCAGTTCTCATTACCAAGGGGTCGGGGGGATGAACAGAGAGAGGGTGATGTGCCCTCATAAACAGAGGTATTTTATATTGAGCACATGTTTGTGGAGTGATATATTAAACTAGGGTTCGGCGTGACACATGGCTCTCCATCACAACCTGGACCTGCCTTGTGGAGTTTATGATCACTGTCACAGCAGACGTGTCTGATGAATAAAGGCAAGCTAGGCCCTGACACTAAACTACTACCAAAACTATAAAACAGAGTAAATCTAAAGGTAAGACGTCTGAGCAGATAACTCTCATTTGGCTTCATTTCATTGCCGTTCATTAAAGTTGTATGACGCCATACTGAATAGGTAATGCATGTTTAATTCAGTGTGCTGAGGTTTTGGGTTAATAAGGAGAGCATAAAAATGAGATGTAAGCAGCCATTTTAAAACCAAGATGGAAGATGGTAGCAATAGCAATAAGTGGGAGGATAGGGATAAGGAATGGCCCTGAAGCAGTGAAATATCGGAAAAGCTCACTGATGCAAACGCTGACAAACCCCAAAACCAGATCAATACTCCTTTCAAGTATCCAATTAGGCCTGCTGGCTCACTCACTGGATATTTATCCTCTTTTTCAGTCCCTCTCCTGGTTAGGAACATCTTTGTGACTGATCTGCCTACAGTACCTTCCATTTTATGCTCAAGTCATTTCGCACAACGCAGCGGCACAAAGAATGATGTATTCTCACTGCAGGTGTAGATGTGGGCTCACCCCGCATCGTCAAGACAAAGACCTTGAAAGAACTTGTCACTAGTCAGCCAAACACACCAAGATACAAACAGAAGTACACACAGAAAAACAACCACACATGCACAAACACTACACATAAAAGAACAGTCCAGTCTTTTTTTTATGTGTCACGCCTTGCACTTAAGCTCAACTCCAATGGATCAGAAGGAGTTACAGTGTAATGATTGGGGAGTGCTCCAGAGCACAGACTGAGAAGAGATAGCTAATATGTCCCCCGCGGGTCTCACACACACACACACACACGAGCACAGTGTCCTTGAAGGGCACAGATTGTTACTCTGACAGGATGGATCACAAAGATGCAGGAAAAGTTTCATTTCTTCCCTCTGTCGATGGGTTTCCATCTGCTCTTGCCATAAATGATGTTCCATGTAACAGGAAAACAGCAGGGGGTTACGAGAATGATATAGCCTAAAACCATCTTTCTTCCCTTCCTTCCTGAGCTTACTGTTAAGTGCAGCGGAAAAAACCCCCCCCAAAAAAAAGATAACCTCAATTATTTTGCCTTCAGTTCATTTGAGAATATATGTGCCATTTCTAACCGATGACCTAAAAAAACTGGGTCTGATCTCATCTTCCACTTTAACATAAATCAAAGCAAAAGTGCAAGATATGTGTTTTTTTTCCAGTATGTGTGCGCTTGGCATCACAGTAGTACATGGTGTGTGTCGATGTGAGTGCTGTCAGGCAGCCTGCAGGGGTGCTAAGCCATGCCCTTAGTGCGAAATACCAGAGTAGAACCCACCCAGTGCTTGACAGAGGAAGTCCCAACAGTAGAGCACCAGACTCCCTGCAGCCTGCTGTCATCGGGCCCGTTCAGCCGCACAGCTGCCTGGAGAGAGAGGGATGCCAAGATGCCAGTCCCCATCCTGTCTAACCTTTAAATCCTGCCTAGCTCTTACCACCAAGAGGCCCGACTGCCTGGTGCTGGCCTGGACACCTGCCAGGGAACGGTGATGTGTGGAGACATGACCATCATCATCATCATCATCTTAATTATTTGTACAGCATTTTTTACAAGTGCAATGTTTTATTTAACAAGTACAGATGCTGTATAGTCCCACAGCTCCTAGCAAGGTGCATCATCAGCTCATGACCTGAGAATTATATGGTTTTATCTGGGTGGAGTGCAGTTCTGAGATATCGAGCGAAGATCAAACATTTGATATCCCAGCTGGAAAAAGTGTTATGTACGTTCTATCTTTTTAAATATTTATCCCAAAATGTTCTTTTTTCAAAAATAACACCACACAAGCATTACGTTAATGTCCATGTGGATGAATCAATTTTGATAAAAAAACAGAACCCAGTGTTTCCCACACATAGGCTTTACTTGGGCGGGCCTGGGCGAAGGATACTTAAAAACTCTTAATAAGATACTGCTCAATAAACCAAAGAAAACTGCAAAATATCCAGTTATTTTCTCAAGCACCGCAAATCAATTTTATAGTGCACTGGTACAGAATTAGTCTCTGATGACTGACTGACCTAACTTTGGCCCCTGATGCCCACATCTTGTGGGAAAAAGACATCACACCACAGTATTGGAAAATAATTCATAACTTGTATTCTGTCCATAGTGCCCACAGTTCTTACAAAGCACTTTGCAGAAATGGAAATCAGAGCATGGTAATTAAAAATGAAAACTGAACATAATGTACAAGCAGTAGAGTTGGGAAAAAAATAAGGTCAACACTACACAATCATAACATTACATAAAAACAATTCTGTAAAAAGATGTTTCAGGAGTTGAATATGCCTAAGCTCTTCAGGTAGGCGGGTCCAAATTCAAAGCACCAGTGGCGTGCACAAGCTCTAAAAGGGACAGGGGCAAAATTGTCTAAAACGGGCAGCTTCTGGGCTATCCTGGCAGCTCAGTTGGCTAAGGCACCTACCATGAAAATGCAATGTCTTGAGTTTGAATCCAGCCTGGAAACTTTATCACGTCATCCCCCCCCCCCTCTCTCTCATCTTTTCTGTCTCTTTTCACTGTGAACTGTCTAATAAAGCAGAAATGCCATAAAAATAATCTTTAAAAGGGCACTTCAGAAATGCTACCCGGGATCCGGGGGCATGATGTGCGGGGAGAAATTTTTTACAATGTGCTTTTAAAATCTTATTTAATCGAAGTTTTGAACAGTGGCATGTACATACCCTTTCAGGGGAAAAAAGTACAATATACTTACCCTGAGTTCTTACCGAGATTAATACACAATCACAAACACCAACAATACACAAACAATCCAATCTAAAAATTACAGATATAAAATGAAATACATTATGAACTTAAACAACTCTGAAATATCAAATAGAATCCTAGCAAAGCAGTTTCTTTGTTTAACAATATAGTTTCCATTTCCATTTTCCAGAAACTAACAAAAAATATGCCTTGGTATTCAGTAATTGAAATTTGTAGGGTTTTGTAGTCTAATATACAGGTCTGGACTGTGTGCAATTGTGCATAATCACTACCTAGCTTGCTGACCAACGATTAAAATTCTCCAAATCTATCAAAATGGACTCCAACTCCAACGACGGCTATATACACAATATAAAATTTTCCTCAACTTTGATGCTGCTCTTTTGAGACTGCCGAGAAAGTTGGAGGTCAGAAAATATTTGGCGTACCTCTCATCTACTGTGGGCAGGCATGCACTGTGCATGTAGCAGGGGCATGTAATCAGAGCGAGCGAGCGAGCTGCAGTGGATACGCACCACACGCTGTTCTCTCCTACTCTCTCCGGTATCAACCAGTGCCTCGCAGACGCAGCGTGGCACAGCATGTTGTGCTTAGACAGGGCCAAGTGCAGCCAGCAGATTGTGAGATGAAAGGGCCAGGGGAACAACAAACAGCATTTATTTCACAGATTCAGAAGGTTATCTATTTAGACAAAAATAAAAACCGAGTGAAAAAAGAAACACCACTCAAGGACGGCACTTCTCTAAGAGACCGCAATTGGGCAGGTGATGGAGCACTGGCCGGGGTCTATGTGTGCACATGCCTGCCCAGCACCTTCCATTTTTAGTCTAGAGACTTTGTAACGGCCGAAAAAGAATTACCCAAAGATTGTAGGCTTAGCTCCAGGTCACAGGCGCTTAAAAAAATCTGAGATATGAGCTGTATTTCACAGCAAGCAGTACTTTAATCACTTGCAGTTAATTAGGGATCAGATTACATAGACTATAGACTGGTTAAAATGAATTTAGTAAATTTAGTGCAAGTATGCACAATCTGATGGAGGAGGATGGAGGGTGACTCCATCCATATTACATAGTTACCCTACATCCCACCCTAGAGCACTGTGAGCCCTGCTGTTTTATAACAGCAGCAGATATACCATTGTAAGTTTAACTTTAAGAATGGTCTTTGTTCTCATACAACTACTGGGCAAGAATAGAATTACTGTAAAACTTAAGCAGCGAAAGAACAACAAGGCTACCTACTGCATATAGAAGTGGATGATACACCAAAGGCTACTGAATGCTGAAACTTTAGACCGTCAAATTGATTGGTCTGCAGAGTAAAAGGGCATTGCAAACATGTATTTCCATGTTAATAATGTGATTAAAAATACTCCAATTTAATCCCCACAGTATTTAAGGAAACTGGTTGCCAGATTGCTGGTATTCCAGCATTTGTCATCAATTTCACTATTTTGATCGACCTCCTTTCCCAAAAGTTTGGGTTGCATCATTCTTTTAACTAGCCACCCAAAGATAACATAACATTCATGTCTGGCATTTGAGTTTTTTCCTGTAGCCATAGCACTGAAGGTGAAACAGAGTTCCATTTCCAGAGTTCATTTTAGCCCTGATGGTTCTAACTTGTCTAAGTTGATCCTCGGTGTAAAGGACAACAGGGCGGCTCTCTGCACAAAGGCTCACAGTGTCTCACATATCCTCCGAGGCTCCAGGCTCTGTGATTGAATGTCTCAGTGGCAGTTCTGGGAAAGGTGTGAGGTAGTGGGTGGGGAGCATATGGTGTTTTTCGGGGTCCCGGTGAGGTTCGTGCCAGGCAGCAACTTCCCTACAGGGAGTGTTGTAGATACAGAGAAGGACTCCAGCTGCTCCTTCGGGTGACCTTCATTACCACAATTAACATGCATGCCACTCAGAGGCACACTATGCTGGGGAGGATGCTGCACTGTGAGCATGGGCAGAGTGGAGATGGGCCATGGGGATGACACAGCAGGCCAGAGTGAGTGGAGGAAACTGAACAAAGAGTGTATTTGGACTGGGTTTATCAAAAGTAAAAAGAGGGAACAAGAAAAGAAAGAATATGATTGGGGGGGTTCATTTATAGACTAGGCATCTGCCACGCATTTATTAAAGGTGTGTACCATTTTGAAACGTCAATATATCATTGTGAAATTAGGCTAATTGTATACCATGGTATAATTACAGCAAACAAATGGTTGACACAATTGGCAGCCTCCATCTTACAACAGCAATATTGTGTTTCTCAAAATTAAGGCCATATTTCCCATAAGGTCCATTGCTTCCCGTCACTAAGAGGATATTGCTATTGTTCCACCTCCCTCTCCAAGTGTCACTTTGTGTACATTTGTGCCATAAAGCAATAAAGTAGATCTTCCTTAAAGCACTCTAGTAAATCTGACCTGGTGGTGCACAATGTAAAATGCATTTTAAAGACTGGTACAGCTTGCAAATCTTCTCAGCACTGGACTTTATTTACAGGACTTAAAATGCTACACCTTTAACAGTCTTTAAGCAAATAAAATATTTGTTTCAACCGCACATCAAGATGATACAGCAATTTTGAGTAAAGTGTTAAGCATGACTTTGAGATCGATTGAGCAAGAAATCCACAGAAATAGTTTTCCTAGACAATAATACAAATCTGCAGTAGTACGCCATATCACAATTCCCTGGTTAGGTGAACATGCATGGCAATCAATGTCTATTATTGCTGTGTTTACAACCCCTGGTGCGAAGGTAGGGCAGCAGGGACCACCCACCACGCTGAAAGACCATTAGTCAGCAGCCCATCACTCAAAAGGACGAACGATCTGGCTGATCGTAAAGCAAAATGACAACTCTGATCACGGTGGTATAGATTACAGAGGATTCATCTGAGAAAGCAGATTATCCGTGTAGTTTCCCAGCAGTGCAGGTTAGTACCCCTTAAAGGGGTACTAACGAAAAGGGGCTATAGCCTTAGAAATTGGCATGCAGAGCACAACAGTACTTCTCCCTTAGGTCCACTCAGAGTCTGTATCAGTCAGTGGAATTACTGAACATACGTTGCCTGCCCTTCAAAGTAGTGAGGCATGATAAGTTTATGGAGCTACTGAGCCATTACGCATATGCATTGACTTCATGGACATTATGCCAAACTGCCTCTTCACAAATCTGTCAACACCATTCAACAGTCTCTTAAAGCCTGGACTTAAAACAAACACAGAAGGATGGGTTAGATCATCTAAGAGGCCCACAATCTTAGTTACAAACATCCTCCTGTCTGTCAGGAACCCTGACTATGGAAAATTCCAATAAGGAAGAAAGATCACAGAGTGGATTACATTACAGCTAATGAGCACTTTATTCTGGCCTTTTTTGTTAGAGATTACTCTGAGGCTAATCAATCAGAGAACACAGAGGCCAGGCAAGGTGAACAAAGCAGAGGCCATTACCTCCCGCTTTCCACTGCTTCACTACACAGACCCATTCATTTACATGCCTGATCAGGTCCCTAGGTGCGGAACATACAAAAACACAGGCCAGCGTAATTGGTCAGTGAGAGGTTCTGATTTGTAATGACAGCAGAACGGAGCAGAACTGGACTGTTTGTGTTGTTTGGCTAGATAGAAGGCCTCCCACGTCCCCCATTGATAGGGATGCACCGATCCGATACTGATATCGGATATCGGTCCGATACTGACTCAAATAGCTGGATCGGGTATCGGTGACAATGGGGCCGATCTATTCAATTAAATTCTATGTTTATGTCTACGTGCGCATACTACGCCATGCGTCAGCAGCGCGCCGGTAGACCCGGCCATTTGCCTTCGGTCCGTCCGGTGGCTCCTCCGGTCCAGCACATGGATGTATTAAACTAGGTCCAGCAGCTCCGGAGGATCCCGCCTGCCGCGCTCAGCGTCTCGCGCACTGAATTCTCGCTCATGGGGCGCGAGCCTTCCGCAGCTAGCATCCAGGCTAACAAGCTAACCTGGCGCCCAACCCTCATAACAGAGCCGGGGTCGGGGTGAGCTGACCGGGGGTCGGTGCTGATGCTCGGTAGTTAAAAACACACCTGCATGAATACTTTGTCTCGGTTATATGTTTAAACTCTCCCGGGTCACCGCGCGGCCGAGCAGGCTGGCTGCCATTTAACCTGCTAGGTAAAGTAGTTTTCCACCAATTATACAATCAGCGCGTCCAGCCAGACTCCATTCATAAATCCCAGGTTTAAGGGGACTCGGCTGTAGGTCAACGTTGTTTCCTGCCACAACACGATTTAAAGTGTTTTCCGTGTTCGTCAGGTACTGCTGCTCCATTCGGCCGACACATAGTCAGACTAACATACCTTGATTTTTTTTCTGAGGGCTGTTTCATAAAGCAAGATTACCAGTTAAGCCAGAGTTATTTCAGTAATTTAGGTTTATTCTGCATATTTTGAATGTTTTGTTTTTACCAAGTTACTTGTTTATACTACTTGTGTGAATTGTGATTTAATTTATCAAGTTTGTTTGCACTAGTTTGTGACTTAATTGTGATTTAATGTTTACATTTTGTTCTCATTTGATGCAGTTGTATTGTTTTATACTGGAATTTTAATTTCTGACCAATTTGTTGCTGCATTTAAAAGGTTTACACTTGAATTGTAATTCCTGTTAATTTTGAAGATGTTTTACCAAGTTGCTGGAGCACGATTATTTATTATTTTAATAATAAATAACAATTGAGTACATTTACTGTATATCTATGTATTTATTTGTTACATTTTGTTTTACAAAGTTAGGAAAGCAATGTTAAAGTCAAGCCTGATGTTGCTTTACACATAAAAGAATGATCCCAGTCTCTTCCACACAGTGAGGCATAGCCTACAGTTTATTAATTAAACACTGGTATCGGATCGGTACTCGGTATCGGCCGATACCCAAAGCCCAGTTATCGGTATCGGTATCTGGACTGAAAAAGTCGGATCGGTGCATCCCTACCCATTGATCTGCCTGTCTGATGGCTATGGAGACTGTAAAGAAGGCTAATGAAGACAATCTGTGGTTATTGGATATGAATATAGGAAGAGTGCTTAACAGTCCACTTATGTGAAGAGCCCTGATTTGTATGTTAAAGAAATAAGTCAAATGCAATTTGCTGTGTATGTACGATGTATATGTGTTTGTGCTGGCTAATCTCAGTTCTAAGTAGTTTGAAGCTGATATATTAAAAGTAAAAAGAATCTACATCACCATAGTCTATTTCTGTGTCATTAATGTTTGAACAGTAAATGTACCAAAACCAGAAAATTGTACTAGATTAGGCTAAGCGCTTTATTTGCATATTGGTCATCTTTTCACTGATATGACAAAAGCAAATCATATGCAGAGCGAATATGGTCTGCACTAACACAATGAAAAATAATTGCTTACTTCAGTTCCCCATGTCAAATTTTCCCTTGCAAACGCAGACTTGTGGGTTACAGACTATACTTATGCAAATTACAATTGATTTCACGCCGGAGAACATTATTCAAGTGGTGACCCAAGGTCAGATGACCCACTCTTCAAACATACTGCTAGTTCATATTCTACTGGGCAATGCCCTGACCCAACAGACTTTTATTGACATGCAATTGGCGGCAGAGGCAAAGTGAAAGTGCCGTTGTGCCGTTTGCTGATGTGAGCTTTGGCTTCCTGTCAAGAGGAGCACTTAAAAGTCTTAAGGGCTTAACACTACTACGGTTTCTACATAAAGCTGTGAGTGACAGAGACACATGAACTAACACCTCAGATCAAACCATTACTAAAGCACTAGCCCATAAGTTCTTAGCACAATGAAGATCTAAACAGGAAACTACACTTACAAAACAAAAAAGAAAATACTTATTTTCTAGCATACTGGGGTGAAAAACAGTAGTATGTCCTTCATAATTATGAAAATTTCACACAAGCAGTATTCAAAACTACACTGCCCTATATTTAAAATGTAAAGTTACAATACGTTTCTATAAGAAAATGAAGGTGACAAGGACAGCACGAACATGCACATGGGTGCGCTCACAGAGACAAGTTCACGGGTGCTCTTGCCGTAAGGGAGGCAGCATTTATCTTCCTCAGCTTTCAACCCTCAAAGACTCCAGCTATTCATCACTATAGATCAGACTCACGCTGAGGAAGTGGACAAGTCTGAAGAAGAGAGGAGGTGGGGGATGCAGACCAGGAGATGGAGAATATAAAGAGGAGAAGGTTAAAGACAATGAAGGAAGTGAGCGAGGATGGGAAGGAGGGAAGAGATGGAGGGAGAGATGAAGGAAGAGTAAAAAGATAATGAGTGATCACAGGGAAGGACAGAGACAGATGAGCAGATGAAAGATAGGGGCAAGAAGAGTTATATATCCTGAACCCACAGTTGCTCTATATAGAGGGGAGTTATGGGTTATATGGGAGGAGAGAGTAATGGAAAGTGAACTCCATCTTAACTTTCATCACACGAGTCAAGGGTCACAGAGCAGGACAATTGAGGTCGGAGAGAAGCCTCAGGAAGACACCAGCCGGGCCTGGGGCGAGGCTTAGGGTGAACTCCATCTTAGCTCAGCAAACTGTCACGACGGGCTCAAGATGTGCTCTGGAAAACGTGTTGATATCACAGTTCCCTGAATTCATACGTCTTCTGTGAATGAGTTCATTTAAGAACAGAAAAATGGGATGAAGATTATTTGCATGATGAAGGTATTTGTCACGTAAAAGGTATGTGCAGTAGCACCATTTTGTCGATTAGCCTTACTTTTGATGAAGAATACCCTTTTTGTCAGCTTTTCTGTGGCTATAATGGAATAACCTTGTTTGAATATCTTCTCCAATTCATTTCAGAATTCTGATAAGTTTGTTATCATAAAAGAGTGAATTACATTTCATGTTCTTTCCATGACCATCATGAAACGACTTGATGAGAGAATGTCTTGTTCAAAAAGAGAACAGCGTATCTGATCTTGTGATAGAGGCATGGCAACGCCTGCCAATTACTGTATGAGGAGGAGAGTGGTTGAAAATATGCATCGCCTTTTTTAAATTACCTCCAAATAAAATAACTACACTGTGGAAGTTGATGACTCAAACTCTGAACTTGATTACAGAAAGTGAAACTTTTTGGTTACAAGAAATAATGAGGAGCAGAGACTGTAATTGTAGAAATAAATCTCTGACCTGAGACCTGTGGGTAAACAGATGGGTCAGGGAACCCGATCTGGACCAGTGGGAGCAGTGATGAATGAAGTGAATCAACTGTCACTGATTTGTGGTAAGCTACTGTACTAACCACATTCTCTGCATAGTGAAGCTCAGTGAGGGAGTCAGGTGCCACTGTCATGTATACACAGCATGATAACACCCAGATGGTCTCTGACTACACACTGAAGTATTTCCACCCTTCACCTACGCTTTTACAAATATCTAGTATAATATGACAAATATAACAAATATCAAAGTGGTGTAATAAGCAACAGTGTGTTGGCTCCAACAAGAATGCTGTCACAAAAAAGCAATACGATCAAGTAACATTGGGACTCTCTGGGACTGGTTGTGTTGCAGACCAACTATTTTGAAACTGAAGTCAGTCTGGAGACTGCAGACCAGCTAACATGTTTGTGTAAAATGTTTCACTGGGATGATAGATTCTAGTGGAAACTTTTGGCCAGATGTGGCTTTGTCCACCTGCGACAATAAAGCACTCCTGAGTCTGGCTGAGGCTCATCCCATATCTCTCTCTCTCTCTCTCTCTCTCTCTCTCTCTCTCTGATTACCAGACCTTATTTGAATCTGACTTTACCCCTTGCTGCTCATGGTTTCTTACCGGATACCTCACAAATCTAAGGAAAAGAGGGAAAACTTTAGCCAAAAAAGCCATTAATTCTAATCTCACAACAAGCAGACTTTTATCTGATAGCCATTACAATGAGTGATATTATGCAAAGCAGTTTGTGTGTTTGTGTGTGTGTGTGTTTGTGTGTGTGTGTGTGTGTGTGCACGCAGTCATGAGTGTGCATGTTTTCCGGAAGGGGGTCTGATATTCCCCACAAGGTCCAATTACTCAAGCCCAGTAGATCCAGAGCTGTCTGTTTGCATCAAAGCTGATCTACAGCTCAGGGCCTGAGCCAACCAAACACACAAGCCTGCATTCACAAACAAACACACACACACACACACACACACACACATACAAACAAACACACTCCCGCCACCCAAACAGAACAGCAATGAAGGAAGGACCATCTTGGGGTGGTTCACAACCTGCACTCGTCCAGCCTGCACCCCTGGGTGAACTAAGAGCTGAGAGGGATTCTGCCAGACTTGAAACCAGCAGCTCAGTGGACAAGCCCTGTCCTGCACAGCTGTCCACATGTCCTCTGGGACTGCCTGAACACTGCACTGGGTCAATTCTCCTATAACCCTACACTGTCACCCACTCTCACTTTCAGTTCTCACTCACTCAGTCTCTCCCACTCGCTCACTCGTTCTCTCTGAGGGGGAAAGATCACAAAAAGAGCGTCTAAGTCAGGGATCTGACAGACTATGTTGGACCCTGGCCCAACCCCTAACATAATCACTCTGCACAGTTTAGCACTAAAAGTTGGCTCCTGTAGATTTAGCCTTGAGTGCATGTTGCTCAGGGAGCACAAATCCTTCATTGTGTTAACCTCCCTACTTGTTGTTATGGATGTGTTGATTAAAACTATTACTCTTCCCTCCTCTTCCCAGTATTTCTCAGAGAAATACTGAGAAATCCAATGCAAATAAGATTAATATAAGGTACAGACTACTGTGTTGTGTCAAGTCCAAAGTCATGGACATGATACCCTTAGTCTTGTTGTTGAAGGTATTGCATCCAAATTCAACAATCATAGACAGCAGCTGGTTCAAATGTGCTTATTTGGGACTGTAGATAAATCCACTCTGTCTTTAAAGAGACTGATAGAGTTAACTCCAGATGCACTGGCTCAGCAAATCCATGTGCCTCACTTCAAAATCAATACTAGCGGCTTTGAAATGATATAAGAATCATCAGACTCAGCTAGCATATCACTGTGGAATCAGATACGGCTCTGAATTCATTACATCTGATGGTATCTATCCTGCTACGCCTTATTAGAACATTCCCAGAGAAGCTTTTCTTACTCCACTCATCTTAAATCTGCCCTGTTCTCTCTGTCTTCCTCTCAGACAGCATACCAATGGACAGAACAGAGGTAGTGGACATTTCTGGTAAGGGTGAGAGGTGAAAACTGAAATTGGTTGTGATACACCACCAGGCTAGAGGCAGGACTGAGGAGATAATGAATGGAGCCTCACAAAATAGTCACCTGCCAGCTGTGTAAATCAAGTCTAGCAAAGACCAAGCGTAATTTTATTTTATCAATGAGTTCATTAAGAAATCTTTATGGAAATTCCATATAAGACACCTCACCATCTGTCTCCAGTATGTATAGCATGCTACTTTTACAGAGGGCCTTGGGCTGCGCTCTGTATGTGCTGCTGGCAGGAAGCTCCACCCATGTGACTATGTGATTATTCATGGTTTACCGCACTCACAACCGATAACAAATTAATGCAATAAGCATGCTGCATTCAGTTAAACCCACCCTCTTTTAGAAATATGCCTTCGTGAATGCTTAGTATGTTCGTCATGCACTGAGATGGAAGAATAGAGGCAGCTATGACAGGTAAGACCAATAAAAGGCTGCAAGTTTGAGCTGCATCCACCTCTTTAAGGTTAGGTGCAGCAGCATATATATAGAAGTGTATGTGTGCATGTGTCCTTGCATTTTTGCATTCATACAACATATCTGTAGGTAAATGCCCAGTTTGTGGGTTTACAAATAGATTAACTGCCCGATATAAGCAGGAATGGATAAAACAGATGATCTGGATGCATGCTGGAAGCCATGAGAAATGAGACATGCCACCTTATAGGATCCTTAGAAACTGCCTAGGTATCAGTTTGTGATGTGATTCATGGCATGTAAGAAAAGCAAATTAGATGCATAGCTACACCTCGGCCCTGGCAGACACGGGTCATGAATCGCACCGTTAGGAATGGATGGATCAGCACTTCCACTTAGTCTCTTTATTTATGGCCAGAGGTGGGGGGGGGGTCCTGAATGTAAAATGTTTGCCTTTGCCAAGCAGAATTCTGCATTTGTTGTCTGCATTGTTCACTGACCTCAGAGCTGGTGGGAGAGAGCTAAATAAATATTTGCCGCGACAGTTGCAGGGGCTGTTTTGCAAAAGAGCCTGATCGATAATTCTCAGTCTTTGCCTCTATCAGTTACAGGCAGTTAACAAGCCAATTCCCTCTCCTGAGCAACACAACTACGACCCTGCAGTGGAAACTTGAAGTTTGAAAGGGATGATAATGCCATTTTGTTTCTCCATTTTAAACCATTCAAAGAATGAGGAAGGGGATCATGGGGAGCAAATATTAACTCTTGTACAAACCTCTGTTGATTCTGCCCGCAAAGCCAAAGGCAGAAGAGAGAACGTGGCAAAAAGATCCACTTTAAGCCGGGATAAAGTAATTATATATCACACTGAGTGATTCAAAATGAACGAATTTGCATTTGGCAGTATTTGAATCCTAATGTGCCATGGATAAGCCATGTTCACTTATCTTCCTGAAATCCTCAACTCAGCCAATATCTCTGGAGGGAGGATACTGACACTGTTAAGATCTTATTATGCAACACATACCCCCCCCCACCCCCCGCAGTACTGTAGCTAGTAAGACATCAAATGGGAGATAATGAGACAGCAAGAGGGAGGGGGGGTGGTTCCTGAAGCAGAACAGCTTTCTAAGGTTCTCCAAGCCAGCCAGATGAACCCTCAAGGTCCTTGTAGGGAGATGTCACTCCGACAGCTTTTTAGTGTTTGACAGGTTCTTCAGTGTGAGTGTCCGTCTGTGGTGCTGGCTCAGATATGCTTTGGGTTTTACCAGCCCCATAACACAGGTTTGTATTCAGCTGACGTGAGACACAGACACACCTCAATGCTGGGCGAGTAAAGAGGAGAGGAATCCAGGAAAAGATAAAGACAGCAACAAGGACCGAGAGAGCGGAGTAAGAGAAAATACTGTAGTGAGTCATTTCTGATGCCATTTCTCACTTTTGCATATGTCTTCCTCTTTCTTCTCCCTCACATCCTCTCTCTCTGCCAACTTCCATGTACTGAAAGTTGGAGAAAGGGAAGAAGAAAGATGGAGAGATAGAGAACTGGGAAACATGAGAGTGTGTGTGTGAGTGACAGACATGGAGAAAGGAGAGACAGAGGATATACAGGAGGACATACTTGAATTGATCAGCTCCTTTGGCCCAGGCAGATATTTTATTTATGCAGCACTTGGGGTATTAGACACCTTTCTAGCCATCAAAGGAATTGTAAATCAAGGCATGACACACACCGCTACTGGGAGTGTGTGTCATGCTTGTGTGTTAATCTCAAGAAAAACATGACTTTGGACCTAGGTCTGGGGTCTAAAAAGACATGCATTATGGTAAGAAAACATTTTCATTACGGTGCACATAAAAGATGGGGCTTTCACTCCATATTGGAACTACAAAGTGTTCTTCTGAAAGTTAAAAGGTCATGCAGCTGAATCACAAGACAAGTTTACAGCAGACCTAGGCCTAGATGTAGAGGCAGGGGATTAAACTGACACAATCAGACAGAGACATTTCCGCTGAAAGTGAAGTGTTAAATATGTCAGCTAACAAATCAACTAATCAGACTGCATCATATTAGACCATGTCCAGTACTGGCTTAATCTTCTACTGAGTTTTACAAGAAATGCTGCAAAACAGTATTTTATATTGTGTCTTTAGACAGTATTCTGTTACACTTGTAATACTCTGGTACAGTAATAACAGTAATAGCCTTCCAATTTTTAGTTTCCATCTCTAGCCCTCCTACTTTCCAGTAAGAACGATCAGAGGTTAGGCCCCCTGAGATCTTTCCCTCCCTTTCCTCCCCCGCATCTCTGTCTCTTTCTCTCCATCCACCTCTCCCTCCCCTTCTCCTCTTATCCCAATCCCTGTGGCTGAGCCGGTATTTACTGGACGGTCCTCCTTCCCTTCTGGTCGATGCTTCCACGTATCTCAGACAGTCTCTAATAATCAGACAAGGTGTTCCATGACACACAGAGCCACAGAGGGACTCTGACTGAACAGATTTACAGGCTGCGCCTGTGAATTAACACTGCGGGGGATGCAGCCAAACTCAATAAATTTGTCATTTCCATCCATTAAAATGAATCATCTCTACTCGTGGAATCATGGTAGATTTCAAGCCTTGGCTGCTGCCAAATGGGTCTTCCATTCCATGATGTTGCAAAAACAAATCTAGTGGCTATTTCAGTAAACAGTTCAAAGACACAAAAATGATCACTGAAGTAACACTCTTATGCATATAAATCTAGTAATGGGTATGTAGTCATACTCATCACAATGGAGTATGAATCAAGATAAACCCTGATTCTTATTTCATTCTCTACAAAAACTATATTTAACTGACTGTCTGCAGTTACAAAAGAGTACTACCCAGAACCCAGACTTCTAAAATTGTGCCTGCTGCCAGCTATTTAACCGTGTACTAGCAGCCAGCTACTTTTTGTAGACATACCAAACTTTTTATCAGCCAAACTGATGATAAATTGTAGCAGAGGCATGAAGCACGACTGGCAATCGTGTAGTGTCAACTTCCCAGCCAACTGGCGCTCTTGACTTCGATATGCCCCTCCCCCCTCCCTCCCCACATTCAGACCTCCTCTCTCTATCGCTGACTGGTTTTCCTCCAACAGACAGCAGGTTGTTCTGTGGTGCCAAGGTAAACACATTATGAATTCACTGCAAAGTTACCATATGAAATAAAACATAATAAGACTTGATACATTAAGCACTTAATCGATGGCATGCCACAGTGTTTAACATAATGTTAAAGCCGACTTCCCAACAACATTGATGAATGTGTTTGTAAATTAAACTTAGCATTAAACTTGGCATTATAAGTTAGCTAATGTCCCTGTGGGTGTGTCACAGATATCTAAAATTAGCTATGTAGTAGTGAATAAGTGTGACATAAGGCTTATTTATTCCAGGAGACAACCAGCTAAAGTCAGAGTAGTTGAGTAGTTGATCATATCAAATTAACAACAGACCAAAGAATCTGCTCCTGCAGTTTCTTTGTATTGCACATTTTGTAAGTATTGCAACAGAGATGTCAACAGTTCCTTTGTACGTTGAATTAAAAAAAGGATCAGTTGATGCAAAAACCCCTTCCCCCCTGGTCTGCAGCACTGTAACCCCTAAATTGTTGAGGCAGGCCTGGTTATGCAAATTAGTATTTTTTTTATATTAGAGAATCAATAAAGCATGGCTTAACACATTATTTGTTGATGCAGTAAAAGGAAAGATGCCATCGAAAAGGAAGAGAGAGGCTATTGCAAGTCAGAGGACTTTCTTCTTGCTTTCAGAAAAAGATCTTTAGATCAGCTGCTTTAAAAACACATGTTGCCTAAATTAAAGGTTCTGTCAACTTTTGATATTTTGGAAAATGTTTTGATATTTCACTCATTAAATGCACTGTTTAGCATCATGGGTAAAAAAATGTAATGGGTAGAAATTTGATTCAACTTGTGATTTTATGAAATGCAGGCCCATCAATTTTCCCTTTGTTTTTTGTGTTTGTTTCTTTTTTAGAGCCC
Organism: Centroberyx gerrardi; assembly: GCF_048128805.1. Lineage (NCBI taxonomy): Eukaryota > Metazoa > Chordata > Actinopteri > Beryciformes > Berycidae > Centroberyx > Centroberyx gerrardi. The sequence goes on along the minus strand of NC_136013.1, from coordinate 10,129,123 downwards.
AGACAGGCAGCACATACTGTGCCAGACAGATTTGAACAAACAAGAGACCAGAGCTGGAAAATTTGGAGAGACTACACAACATGGAGAGGCAGAGCAACAAGGGCAGACAGATAGACAGAGAAAGACAGTCAGACGTGGAGTGACAGAGGAACAAAGACAGACAATGAATCATGGGGAGACAGAGAGACAAGGAGAGACAGAGACAGAAAAGACAGAGAGGCAGAGAGACACAGAGATGCAACAAGCAAAACAGAGCCAAACATGCACTGGGGCAGAGATACAGAGAGCAGAAGAGATACAGCACAGCAGAATGTGAGAGGAAAGTGAGTGAGGAAATGAAAGCAAAGACACTACATTCACCATACACTTGTTCAGGTGTGCGCTCCTCTCTTTCCAAAACAGAAGGGAAAGGCAAATCTATTTTCACACAACTGGCTAAATGTTATGGCTATTTCATTTTCACTGGAGACAGGGCTGTAGTAGCTTATTTATACTGAAGGAAAGGGAATGTTTTGTCTAATGTGGGATCCATAATTCCTTGTTGTGTTGTGCATTCAATCAATTAGCCTCTATCAACTTTAAGACTAGTGCAATCAAGGTGGAATAGTGCATGCTACATTAACTGTGCACAGGCAAACATTCATCAAAGAGCTAGAGAGGAGACAGTTATCCCTAGCAGCCCAGTATTACTCAGCAAAACAGACAAGGCACTAAGTAACACATAATGCTTTACTGTCGGCCTGTTGGCTCAGGCAAGAGGAGACAGCCAACAAGAAATTAGCTCCTCTGCTTGACCTTGAGAAGGATATTGAGATGAAAAGAGATGAAAAATTCTCACCACAGAAGTGAGAGAAGCCAAAGAAGCATACGGGTTTTGTTTAGACAACTAATTAAAAAAAAATAAAATTCAAAAAAGGTCTAAGAAACAAAGTATAACATCATTCTAGTTGATGAAGTTACAGATTGTGCTGTTGCGGAGCAGCTACTCATTAATATTGACTGTATGGATATTAATGGTGAGACACTCTGGCAGACTGAGAATCTGCAGTTGGCACCGGAGATCAGTTTCGAAGGGCACTTCAAAAGTTGGACTTGATGAAGGAAGAGAATATGGTGATGAGAGTGATGAGTGTGTAGATGAATACTGAAAGCTGTGAGGCAATGTAGCGCGACACTGAAAGATTGTGAAAGTTTAAAGGGACGTTTTGTTTAGAATATTCATTGAGAAGTGAGACATGGAGAGATAGAGGAACAAGGAGAGACAGACAGAACACAACAGACAGTGAAACACAGACATAAGTGTGTAGACTGTAGATTTCAACTGAAAGTTGAAAGGCAATAGAGCTGAACTTTGAGAGATCAAGATTGAGGAAGCCAGAGACGTTTTGTTTTCTAAGAATATCAATTGAGAATGTTGGATAATTTTCACATAATTAGATACATTCTATACCATCAGTACACAAAATACATAAATGACTATGTTGGCTTATCATTAATCTACGCCCACCTGTTACTTATAAAATAAACAAATTTGTACCAAAGTTTCTTTTCTTTATTCAAAATTATTACATAAATCCACACATGATCTCATTTGGCTGATTTCATTTATATAGCTGTGAAATTTGCAAACTTTGAGAAAAAGGACAAGGCATAATGAGAATACTGCTTGGTGTATTCATAAGTTCATTGCTTAACAGCTGTGTTAGGAGCAGGTAGAGAGGCTACGTTTATTATCTCTGTATCTAGAACTAAAAGCTCTGACATCATTCGTATGTGGTAAGTACAACAGCCATCTGTATCCTGTGCTCCCTTACTACAAAACCTTTCCTGTACAGTGTTAAAAGTTAGTGTAATTTATTTGGAGATGAGAAATGGACGGCCACATTCAACAGGCCTTAGAATTGACCTTGACTCCATGACCAAAAGAATGATTACCTCCAAATGTGACATATTGAGAAATGTAGCTTCACAGAGTGTCTGGCACTATTGTTCATTGGCAGTACAGTTTGTAATAATCACAAAATGTCAATACATTGTGAAATACAAATGAACTCTGCTGAAATAGACTTTATTGTTTGGCCTAGACACAGGTCATAAAAACATTTTTCTTCATATAAACCACTCCTACTTCCAATACCTTCGGAGACAGTTTTAACACAGCTAAATGAAATGTGTTGGAAAGTCGATTGGAATGAGTAAATAAAGTTGGTTATTAAGTGTTTAGTCATGAAGGCTCTCAGTTCGACAAGAACAGAGCATCAGCTAATTATATGGATGGCTGCCTTTTACAAGGCTGGGGCTCTGGAGTCTTTTATTATGGCTCTCTCCTCTTTCCTCCTGGAGTGCGGGCTTTGTTATCGCTAAACAAAAGCTGAAAACACCATGAAGATGACTTTTTCCAGGTACGGGGGGAATTCACGGTCTTTATTCTACTGGTGAGCCAATACATATGGTCAGAGTACACAGTATCAAAAACATGTGTGGTGGGGTCCTTTTCTACGATAATTACCTCCTCAATGATCCTTTGGGGTCCTCATCGCCTCATCTCCCTGGCTCCTTCCCTGCCGTCTCGTGCCATCAACACTTCCACATATGTGCACCACATTATCAAACTTCAAAACAGTGAGAAGATCTACAGTACAACCCAGCAGGGAGGCAAGAAACAAATCCCTTTCTTTTTAAACACTTCTGTCAAAACAGCGTAGAGCAGCCATGAATCTTCAGGCTAAAAGAGGGGCCACACCTAGCTGTGTTGTCGTAAGTTGGTCGTAACGACCAACTGTGACTGCGAGTGGACCACCAGGTGGGAATCAAGTCTTTATGCATCCGCTTCAAAGTCAGACCAAATTCTCTCCACAGTGAGAAGGGACAGGATATGAGAGTCTTTGTTTACCTGCTTCATGGATAAAACTGTGTGCTGTACCCACCCCTCCTGGGCCCTTTCCATAGAAGTTAGAAATTCTTAAAAACTGTGTGATAGAAATAAAACCTCGTCCAAGTCATGTTTGTGGTACACACAGACATTAAGAATATTTTCGTTGAGACTTCCCAACTCTTGAAATTTAGTATAAAACAAACAAACAAAAGCCAATATCACTGCGCCACACCAACGCTACGCAAAATAAAACCATCAGCTCCAACCCACAGATAACCACAAACAACTCCCTGATGTGATCTAAAATATCTCCCCGTCTCAGCGCGGGAGGCGCGATGAAACAATATCCCAGTCCCTTGTTTCTTCTCTTTCATTTACATCTACTCCTCTCCTCCCCTCCTTATCTCCAGTGTAAGCAGGAACCCTCCTGTGCTCAGTTGAGTCCCAAATCTGGAACTGAGCTGCAGCAACAGCAGCCAAGGAGTGAAAAGTAAGGGGGGGAGCCAAGGGGAGCCGTCCAAACCAACAACCGCACGTTACCTCCTCCAAACCAATCATCAGATTCCTGGTGGAAAGAAGGCACCCTACTGTTTCTGCTGGAAAACAAATAGCACAGGAAAACAAAAAAACAAAAAAAGAGTGAGCAGAGCAGGATACTAGAACTGCACAGACTACAGTTGATTTGTGAGGAGGTCATGAGGCAAGAGATTGTGAGGGAATTCTGTGAACCAAAGCGCTCTTTGGATACAAGACAAGCGGACTGAGTTGGACAGTAAAGGAAAGAGGAGGGCCTGATGTCAGAGGCTGATAGACAGTTTGGCCTCGGTGTAGGAGAGCATTGTGAAGGGAGCTGTCAGAAGCACTGAGGCATGTTCTCATGTCTCAACAGACACACACACACACACACACATACACACACACACACACACAGAGACACACACTCGCTCCCTGTAGAATGGATGAAACGAGTTGGCTGTCTGTACAGAGGGGGCCTTTTGTATGCACAACAGCACACATACTTCAGTCCACCTGCAGAGCACCTGAGCCTTTCATCTATCCATCTCCGTCTGCTGTTGGTGTGCATGTGTGTGTATATGTCTTTGTGTGTGTGTGTGTGTGTGTGTGTGCGTGGGCATGAGTGAGTGCAAGAGAGAGAGAGAGAGAGATATCAGAGACCATGCATGCCTGATGTTTGTGCATTTGCCTGCCTGCATGTCTTCATGGGCATTATGAGCTTTTAAGCACTTGGATATGTAAACATAGAATAACAAGTGTGTGTGTGTGTCTGTGTGTGTGTGTTTATGCTTGCGTGTGTGTTTATAGTTGAGAGCTTTTTCTGCCTTCCTCCCTAAGCTTCCAAAGGATTGCCGTTCCATCGGTTTCATCTTTTCACTCAGGTATCTGTCCTTCACTTCCCTCACCTCTAATCTTCTCTCTTGACTTTCCTCTCCTAGGCTCAAGCTCAGGTCACTTCGGTGCTGAAGCCTTTCCCAAGACTTAAAGGACCCTCATCTTGGCTAAGAGGAGATTTGAGGTGAGGGGATGAGAGGGAGGTTGACGAGATAAGACGGAGGGAGAGGGTTGAGGGGTGAGGGGATGAAGATGGTTCATGTTCGGAGGGTAGATAGACACAAAAAAAAAAGAGCAGAGCCGCTGCAAGGACCTAATTAGGCTGGAGAGAAACTGCCACAGCATGCCGATACAAAGAATCAGAGTTATTGGTATGGTTTGCACGCACACACAGGCACCTTTAGAGGCGATATGGTGCTGGTGTCATGCTGATGTGTCTGGCCCAATGTGAGTGGGCTGTACGTCTCTCCACTCAGTAAATACTGTGAGGCCAGCATCAATCTCCTCTGTCTGCTGCTACACTGGCCCTGTGAGAAACCCACAGAAGGCAACATTCCTCACGACACAACACAGGCCACCCACACTCCCACGCCTGGCTAAACCTTGTTAACAAGCATTTGTCCAGGCTCCCCGAGATGTCTGAAAAAGTTATATCTACGAGCAACAGTTAGCTAGAGCTAGAGAGCGAAGTCAAATGTGAAAATGGCCAAATGATATGGTCCAGCGCTGAGCTGAACTTCATCATCTCCCATGGGGGAATGCTGTGGCAGTAAAAATGATATAAAACAACATGCAAATGAAGTGCATGTTACTGTACAGGCTATAAATCATATTCACCATGTTCAGTAGCACAATCATCATCGCTACCACCCCCATTATCTCGTCCTCAAATCCACTTCTCAGTGATTGGGAGCAAGCTGGTTCAACTGCATAGCCTGCATGCCCCCAAATGGTCTTCAAAAGTTTGCTCTGTGATATGCTTTGGCAGACTCTACTGTTGATTAAGTCGTACTACTCAATTCAACTAGCAACAGCAATTCGATTCCCAATTTTGTTAAAACACGAATGCTCTCAAATTCTCCGAAAGGGGATTTTAATAGAGAGAAACATTCAGGTGTGTTCTAACCTTGAGCTCTACGCCTACATCCCCACTTAAAAAAAAAACATCATCTGTCTTACGGTGCAGTCAGTGTTAACGCCTCTTATAAATATGTATCTATGGTCTCTCCTTTGGGTTTCCATCTGAATTTTTTAAGGTTGGATTGACCTCGGCAAACACACACACACACACACACACACAAATGCATGCATATCAATACAGAAAGACAGACCAATGTGTTTTTGGGCTTAGGAACCAAGGTCAGAACTGATTTGACTTTCTGATATAGGGCTAAGCAGCTTAATATACCAGTGTGCTCCACAAGCTGCTCGCCCATCCATCTCACCAGCTGATCAATAGCCTATGAGGCTGCCGATGATGAATGGAGTGGAGTGGAGAATGCAATACATGGTATGCTGTGATTACCGTGGAATTGATATTCCACACAGCTTTGGGGAAAACATTGATACTGGGCTGTTATTGAATGTGTTTATTTGACAGATAGAGAGAGATCTGTCCTTCCAACTAAAAGTGTGTGGGCGCAATGCAAGTGGGAGTGACTGTTATATACACAAATGTCATAAGTCACTGGCTGATTGGCTCAAATTACAGTTAAGCAAGTCAAAGAATCTCTGGGCATCATGTGATTCAGCAAATCATATCTACGATGTTCAATTTCCAACTGGTGACGAGGGTCTGATCAGGTGGAATGGGAAAAGAAACTGAAACATACAGTACATAGATAGGCACACACCAGATAGGCAAACACAGATACACACACACACACACCTACGAAGCCACAAGTATGAAGTTCATAGCATATCACATAATACACAACCTACGCAAAAAATTCATTAAACATGTAAAAACAACCCACACAGTAACATGTCTGCATAAAACACCCAGTGCATGAATACACCCACAAACAAGGATGCCCACATGCTCCCCACATGTAAATTCACATATTAACATAAAACATAAATGTATCCACACACACAAAGCATGCATCTGTTTGCACATTACTGGGGGGATGGATGGTGGCTTGCATCGATCTAGCAGAGTAAGGTAGTGGGATTTTAGAGGCTGGTGTATTCCCGGGGACGGTTCAGAAATTGACAAATGGTCTGCTCCTCACTTTCTGTACTAAACCCTCTAAAGCCCCCAACCTGTGGTCCTTACACACACACACACACACACACACACACACACACACACACACACACACACACACACACACACACACACACACACACACACACACACGACAAGGGCAGAATAAGACGTCAAAAATCCCGAGAACAGGGATTGCTTACAGGAGAAAAGCATGAGAAAGGAACAAACAATGTTTTCCTCTTGGATCAGAGAAAATGAAACCAAAACCATGTAGACTAATAGGCTACTCCACTGAACCTTCCCAGTGTTTTATGTTGTACAACTGGCCTCACTTCTCCTCTGCCAAACGTTGTGTGTGTACGGGCCAGTGTTTCAGCCCCGAGGTCCAGCCATAGAGGCACCGCATGGAGCCTGCTGATCAAAGAGAAAGCACACTAACTGACTTGGTCCAGCATGAGCTTCTGGCTACGCTCCAACACACTCCTATGTCACAAAAACCCCTGATGCTGTTGTTGTGAAGGTGAAACGTGTGTGTGTGTGTGTGCATGCATGTGGGGGTGTGTGTATGTGTATGTGTACAAGATCAAAAGGCAGCTTAGAAATCCCATCATAGCATACAGGCTAGTAGCATCCACTGGTTAAAACTGCACAACTCTGGTTACAGAGATAAAGTGAAGCCAGAGCAGGAGTGTAGACAGTGTTTGCTTTTGTACCGTATTTGGTAGAAATAGTCAAAGGAGCCACAAAGCAAATAAGACCCGTGTAATTCTAAATGATCTGTAATCCATTAAAAACTATTAATCACACATCTAAAACAGCTAGTGGCCTGTTTTAAGTAAACTCAGACACTATTGATTTAGGCCTTGCGAGAAAAAGTTTCCTCTGATGGAAAATAGTTTGTCACTACAGGGCATTTAAAATAATATTATTCGACTTTGCTGATGGTTGACTCATTTCCAAGTTTTCGCCCTGAGGCCAAACAACAGTTCGCTAAGTGAGTAGAAACGGTCTTGTTTTCCTGTAGCAACACTGAAACAAGGAGAAACTGATCTGGAAGAGGCAGCCGTCCAGGTCTTTTTGTTCCACTGATAGATATAGCTCTCTAGCTAGGACAAACACAGCCGCGTGTTCAACAAAACAGCCAGTTCATGGACTCAGACTCACCCACTGAAAAGATTTTAAACGGAGAGCTGCGGTTACAAGGTCAATTGCATAACCTCCATATCACATGGCTGTGAAAACACTGACTTATTCCAGAAGGATAAGAAGTATCAGAACAGTTATTACTGGGAAACCAAAAACAAGGTTATTTATGCTCAATTGTAATTTATGTCGTAATCGTCTAAATGTTTTTTGTTTTTTTATCCATTCAGATGTGTTTGATAAAATTACAGCATATGAGCTTGGAATCAGAGCAGATATGATGGTCTGGTGTTTCATCTTGGCACCCTGCTCAACTTGAGAGTAAAGTGCCAATGGCAGTCTCTATAGTAGCACTCCCCACACTATAGGCTTCTTTCTGCCATTATATAGGCCACTGTAGATTACATAACTCTGTCACTGTATGGCTCTGGGGCCTGAACTATCTGCTACTGCAGCCACGGGACTGTCACTGTCACACACACACAGTCACACATGCGTTCACACGGTCTCACACATACACTCCAAGTCATGTGCACCAGCCATGCAATTTAAATGCGTTGGGGAGTGCAAGCTGGTTTCATAGACATTGCTGGGCTGTAAACACACACACACACACACACACACACACACACACACACACACAAAGAACTCAGAACAATGCTTGGCTGGCTTAAGAGACTGGCTCCACATGACTAACTGAACTACAGTACTTGCCTTCACTGCTGTGCTCCCCCACGCGATACAAAACAGCAGCTTAGTCAGGGGTCTGTTAGTACGGAAAAGAATGCACAAACTTTTACTAGGCAAACTATAGCAAGATGAGCTTTAGTGGTGGTGGTGGTGGTGGTAGTAGTGGTGGTGGTGGTGGTGGCCACAAACCATGCTGTTTCACTACTTGCTTTAGTAATTATGCAACATCCATTCACACATACAGCATACAATATGATATTTCACCAGGATAAACAGAATGGAAAATGTTCCTCCTTTTAAAATGGTCTAAGCACATCAAATCGGCAAAAGGCTTTTCAGCACAGAGAAGAGATCAGCTGATGCCATCCGCATGAATGGCAGTGAATGAATCGCAGTCAGTTTTTTCAGTCCTACGTGAAATACAGACAGCCTTGACTCCCACATGCACACTCCATGGACCAAAAAGAGCTAATCCTCTTCTTCAGTTGGGTTATAAAGTAAATGAAGTAAGAAGGCAACAACCCACAGTCCCTTTAGTCACACAGTCCATGATCAGGTCTCCCCTTCCTGACAGGCTGCGTAGTGCAGCATGTCCGGAGTCATTGACTGTAGCCAGCTTATCTTGCTCCAACCAGATGATGCACAGAAAATCCTCAGCTGATGGCAACTTTAAGGCAATTTAAATTGGCTACCCCTGGGCCCATCACCACGGATTTATGTGAGAGCCACAGACAGAACCCTACATCCCTAGGGAAGTAGATGCAGGGGAGGGTTGCACACACACACACACACACACACACACACACACCTGGAGCTGCCCAGTACAACCAGTGACTGAGCAGCCCCACTGGAGCAGTTTGAGGTTAAATGTGTTGCTCAAGGCCACATCAACAGCAAATACTAAGGGAGAAGAGGGCATGCCTGGATTCATAATTTGTCCCATAAATAATTCATTTTTGTTTTCACTTGTATTTCCGCATTAACCATGTGATCATTTAAATTTCATGATTCCAGGGATTAACGTTTCCTCTGAGGAGGAGAGACTTACAGTGTGTGTAGGCACCCTGCTGCCCTGCTGCCCTCAGGATGCCATCAGCTTGTGCTGATATGTACCCACATGGGAAAACCAACTCTTTGCTACTGTGTATTGTTCTGTATCACTGGTCCAGGTAATGGTGAAAAAAGCAAAGCAGCCCCACAGATAGCCACAGCACTCACTTAAATAGCAAGACATAAACAAGCAAATAAGGGTGAAAACAATAAATGAGGATGAATTCAGAGTAGGAGGAAGCAACTGCCCATTCCCTAATTTTCATAGCCACACTCGAGATTCAAACCAGCAGCTTTTTAGTTACAACTAACCCCTAACCTATTCATACTAGGCTATTCTCTCTGCTATAATCTTGATTAAAACATGTCAAGGAAGATAAACGATCAGATGATTTATGGATTTCAATTATGCCACGCAGATTAAGCAGTTGGGACATCCAGTGGTTTTAATAGATGTTAGAGCAGCGGAGCTAAAACAGGACGCAAAGGTGAAGGCTGCTGCTGGGGCCGTGATGAGACCGGCATTACAACAAGTGAATATGAACCGATACTCATTTCCACATCAAAGGAGAAAAGACTCAATCATAAGCCCTTTGAAAAAATGTGTTGGTTTTTGAAAACCCTGTGGTTACTTTAAGACGGGCATTTGATACACTTGGCTTTTATGTGTTTGTACTTAAGAGTTTAAACACAGAAGCAGAGAGCGTTCAGCTAAACTACTGGAAGGCAACCTTGAATCTGAAACCAGCACAGGGAGAGCTGCGCTGGCCTTCACTGACTTATGCATCGCTGATATGAATTCCCTCTTAATCGCCATTAAGTAAGTTTGAATTTTGAAGTGACGTGATCTGCTGCTGCCAAAGTAGAGTTAAATACACATTACAGTGCCAGGATTAAGAAAATGTATTTGATCTCCATAAGCAGTTCCTTTGGCTCTAATATTAATAGGCTCTAGCTATTCTCCTCATGAATAATACGCATGGCTAATTCAATTAGCAAGCAATATTTCAGCTAACATTCCAAGTGGGGAAAAAAAAACGAAAACAATTTAAACCCTGATTTCTAGTGAAACAATTATTCAGTTTCAGACTAAATCTAATCTATTTAAAAGGATTGACCCAAAGCCCGGCTGTAAATTGATTTAGCGTGTCATTCTATTGGCAGAGGAAACGTAAACATGCTCATCAGTGTGAGCATTAGTGGGTGAATTAAGGGAGACGTGGTGAAATGTGACTTCGGGTCTCCACTGCACCCCCAACCCCAACATCCGCACACACAGACAAACACACACACACAGCCATTTAAACACAAACATACAAACAAACACACACACACACATACATCCCCTGCCCCCTGGGTGTTGTGAGTAATGCTGCTGTCACATGCAGGAGCGTTATGTGTCACATACAACAACCATTACAACTCATCCCTATAGATTGAGGAGAGGAGAGGAGAGGAGAGGAGAGGAGAGAAGAGAAGAGAAGAGAAGGAGAGAGGAGAGGAGAAGAGAAGAGAAGGAGAGAGGAGAGGAGAAGAGAAGAGAAGAGAATTCTAAAACACCTTTATTTTGACAAATCCAGCTAAAAAGCAGCGACATTCAATTTGTGATCACACCAAAAGAAAATCAGGATAACAATGATACAATATATTAAGAGGAGAGGAGAGAAGAGAAGAGAAGAGAAGAGAAGAGAAGAGAAGAGAAGAGAAGAGAAGGAGAGAGGAGAGGAGAAGAGAAGAGAAGAGAAGGAGAGAGGAGAGGAGAGGAGAAGAGAAGAGAAGAGAAGGAGAGAGGAGAAGAGAAGAGAAGAGAAGAGAAGGAGAGAGGAGAGGAGAGGAGAAGAGAAGAGAAGAGAAGAGAAGAGAAGAGAAGAGAAGGAGAGAGGAGAGGAGAGGAGAAGAGAAGGAGAGAGGAGAGAAGAGAAGAGAAGAGGGTTTCAGGTTTTCTCGACTGACCTGAGAGGCAGATGAAGGTCATGTAGTCTCCCTGACCGCCGGTGGCCAGGAAGGGGATCTTCTTCTTGGTCCTCCGCTTCACCTGCACAGCCGCCAGCATCTTCTCATCGTGGGGCGTGAAGACCTCCTTGTTGATGGCTGACTTGGCACTCATCTCTAGGGCCGGCGGGAGTGAGCAGCGGGCAGAGGGATATGGCGGAGAGGACGAGATCCACTCTTCACTGAAGCGGGGGAGATAAGAGAGTTAAAGGATAAGGCCGGTGTTTTTTAATGCATTGCTTACAGTCAACAAATCCTATGAAAGTAACAAAATCAGCAATGATTTTGTTTTGCCAACAAGTCTCGTCCATGTAGCCGGTGCCCAATGCAGCCATGTCCCAGCAGCCACAGAACTCCGTTGTATTAAAAAAACACATCACAGAGCCATGCATATGTTGCTCTGGGCAACATATTTCATCATCACGATGCACCGGGCCAGCCGACTTTTTCCTCAAACAACTTAATAAGCCGGCTGTAAAGACGTTTGCGATCTCAGGAAAGTAGTTCCGTAGCACCGAAAATAGTCCCCGGCGTAATGAAGAATTTGTTCCCATTTAAGTTTGATTTGGTAATAACTACAACAGCCTGACTTTTCATGGTAACAGTTAGCAATTTTTAAAATTTAAACTATGTCTTTGTGAGCTGTATTTCAAGGTTTTTAGCTTAAAAGTGGAGCCAGTGACTTCCGGGTTGACGCCAAAAAACGGTACGTGAGAAAGTAACGGGAGTAGAGCAAACGCATTGTTGGTTTTGTTATTTTCATAGGATTTATTGACGGTAAGCAATGCATTAAAAAACACCAGCCTTATCCTTTAAGGGAAAAAAGTAATATCAGATTACATTGTCGAGGAGGAAAGATGAACCGCAACACCTGGTCAGACTCTGTTACACTTCGGGAGAGTGAGCAAGAGCGAGCGGGAGAAATCGTTCCCGGATGGTAGAGACAGCTTCGACCACCCGTCTTCTTGTCTGCTCACAGCCTTAGCCGTCACCCAATCATTCCCCTTGGTCTCCAAAACACACACACACACACACACACACACACACGCAAGACCAATCTCAATTCATACACTGTCCACTGCTCACAGCGAATGGCACCGTAAAAGAACATAATGACAGAGGGAGTAACGGGTTCCAAAACGCGGGACGGTCGCTCCTCTCTGTGTGGCAGCCAATCTCCACGCTCTATCTCTCCAAGTGCCTTGCCAATATTCTCACTGGAAGCCACTGCCACTCGCCAAGTCGAAATGACTTCAACTGAAACCGTTGAGAGTAAGTCTTGCTGATACAGAGCAACAATCATGTTCTATTATTGCAGCCATCTTTTACTCATGAATTTATCTCTCTTGGTGACTGGGAACATGCCACCAGGGAGTGAGCGCTATGGCTGATGGTGTCAGGGAAAACAGTGCTTAGTTGGGCCAACTGTGCTTAAGTGCAGGATGCGGTCATAAAAAAAAGTGGGTTAATTAGGTCCAAATGCTCTCAAGAGGACTGTGGAGCTTAATCATTTTCTCAGCCACACACACACACTCGCTCGAGAGACACACACACGCATACAGGCCACACCGCTGCTGATGCACCAATCTAACTGTCAGTCTCAACCAGTGGATGAATTACTCTGCTGTGAGGCATAGCAACCCAGACTGCAAAACAATGCCTTCATCAAATTGGCTTGCTAATAAACAACAGACCACAAACACTAAGTTGTTTTCTAACAGCGCAGCCAGTTTCAAAGGAGTGTTCGGCAGCTGAGGAGAAGCGAGCAGAATCAGTATGTGGACACAGTCTCAGCGTTCACCAATCATCACAGAAAACAAAACCAGCAGGAGTACAAGGCTTACATGAGCAGTATAAAGTCCCCAAGCAAACTTCTCCACCCCCAAACACGGTGAATCAAAGGCTGCCATTGTTACTCGGTGGTCTTCATTGTTATAGAGAAGGATTACGTCAGGCCCAGGAAGGACACTCGAACAGCAGCAGAACATACAAGGACCATGACAACAGGCAGACATATAAAAGATATAATCTCACTGCATTGGGTTATGTATGCATTCAGGAATGTCTCATAAATAAATGCATAAAACAAGATTTACAAATAGGCCTATATATCACAAATTGCACAAAAGTAAACATGCACATTAAGCATTTCAAACGCAATTGTTTTTATTGCATAAATATATTATTCTTGGAAATATATAGGCCTATGTGAAATTGCTTCATATTTAATCAGATGAAGGTTGCCATTACACAAGTCATTACACATGGCATTTGGGTATAGGAAAAATACATTTGTGATCACCCTTGTTTATTTACAAGTCATGATATACATTTGCAAATCTAGTTTTGTGCATGTCTTTATATACGAGACATTCTTGATTCCATAGTTATGCAGTAAATTGTCTTATTGCACAAGCGCTCAATGTGACTGAGGCTCTTTATGCAATGTAAGACTTTAAGAGTAAACAAAAGCACGAGCCAAGATTTTGTGGAGAGTAATTAGAATGGCTAATAAATATGCCTTCCCTTGGGATCCTGAAAACGTCCAACATCCCAACACTAAGCGTAGGAAATAGACCCATTAAGACTAATACACCCTCAAACTTGAGCACACAGCTGTTCTGCACTCGACCTTCTGTCAAAAGCAGGAAAGGTCTTTGGGCCACAGCCTTTTCAGCTGACACCATATAGGAATGCAAAATAATGCTTTGAGTTAGAGTGGATTCACTAGTACTATTTCATATCAAAGAGTCCTCTGATAAAACAAGGAAGAACTGTACTGTACCAGACCTATATCCCCATACCAATATCCCCTGACTCTATCAAGCTTTTTGAATATTCAGTTCAGCTCTGAATGTATTCAGCACTTACATGTTCACCACTGACAGTTTTCCCCTCCATATGGTAGACTAAGCCCTATTGTGTGTCAGAGCTGTCAGTGCTTTGACACCGAACTTGGAGACAATAGAGGTGAATCAGTGAAAGGTCACTGGTCTTCTTGCTCTCCAGTTGTAGCAGAGCATCCCAGCAGAGAGAGTCTCTCTCTCTGAAAGCTCTAATCCGTAGTATCTCTCCCTCTTCTCTTCTCCACCATCCTCCAGCTGAGATGGAAGGCTACCCCCATCTTCCCTGCAAGCTGTCACCAGGCAAACGGGAGCCCATATGCCCCCTCAGGTGGCCCACTGAAGCGTGACGAGAAGGAGGGATAAGGGGATGGGGGATGTGAGGAAAAAAACAAGGAAGAGGAAGACGAGGAGGAGGCAGACAGGAGCCTCCGGGCGGTGAAATGTGGCCAGATACAATGCGTAGCTTATGGTTTGACTTTGAGCTGCCTTACGCAATGCTCACAGTGCAGGGTTGTGCTGCTGTGGTGGAGCGAGCCAGGGAGCTGCTGTGGCAGTGAAAACGACACACATATATTTTACTGCTGCTTATCACCCCATTTCCTAGCAGAGCCCCTTTCAAAAACACTTCATTAAGTGTGGCTGTACCTTGCCAAGCAGTGAAAGGAGTAGCAGTGTTCCTGCTCATTCCCTCGCTCCCCTCTTGCCCAGTGTGTTAATGTGAAATCCGTTCAGTCGGTGCTCACGGCTCTCCCGGGGCCTCTTCGGAGAGGGGTCTTTGAATTAGCAGCACAGCCAGTTCTTTTAGCACCACCGCAGGCCCGCTCTCCAGGCTCTCCTCACAAGCCCACGGGAGCCTGCCACAGCGGCAGCAACAGCCTGAAGAGGGAAGAGGTTCCAAAGACCAGGTGGACGATATGGGCCATGACAGCCTCATTACACTGATCGGCCAAGATTAGATAGAAGGTCTTGCCACCCATTTTATTGTCTTTAATCTCTTTTATCACGGCATGAAAACTCAAAGCCAAATTAGCTGTTGACATAGACTAAAAGATCCATCTCAGAAGGAATTACAAAGTATAAATTGCTCTGCTGCTCCCAAGCCGGAGAGAAGGGCTACTGAAACCTAGTGGGACAGCGAGGTGTAGCTTTGTCTCTCTCTGCCACACATGGCTCAGTGGTGCTGTGAAATAAATGTGTGTGTGTATGTGTGACAGAGGATGTGAGAGAGTGAGAGTGAGAGAGAGAGAGAGAGAGAGAGAGAGACAAACATGGGAAATCACATTCCTGTGCCTTATCTTTCATTCACATTCCTTAGAGAACACCCACCATTTAAATGGGAATTAGAACTTATCATTAACTCTGTTTATGTGTTTATGGGTGTGCGGAAATGCAGACATGCGCAAAGAGCTGCAATTATGGGGAAAGCGGAACCCAGTGCAAAACAGCATGATACTGTTTTCGACTCTGATGCTAAGAAGAGAACTGTCAATTAAGGAAATACAGGGGCGTGCTGCTGGTGGCTCAGACGGCAACTGCACACACTTCAAATCTCAGCTAATGCTATGCCGTCACATCTTTCTTTACTTGCTTTCAGGATTTTTTTGCTTTATTTATCAAAAAAACGAATAAAATAATCTTTTTAAACAATGATAATAAGGATGTACAATTTCTTTCTGGAGCCCCGATGGTACAGTATTGGAGAGACATGAGTAATGCCATACTTAAAATAGAAATAGAAAATAGTTCAGTAAACACAAATACAGGTGCACTGGTGTGTCAACAAGCATGTTGAAAGCCTTGCTTGCGGGTAAGATAGCAACAGATAAGAGGCCGCCTACCTGCAGCAGAAGACAAGAGGGAAAGCAGTGTGATCAAAATGTTTTTAGTGTCACCACTTAAACTTCCTATTGGGGGGTAGATAAAAAGTAAACTGACATTAAGTACGACTCGCGGAAGAGCAACTTCACTTTATACGATTCAATTAATATGAAGAACATGATGATATCTGGCAGGATAACCGGCTGAAACAGATAACATGATCCTCCTCTGGTAGTAATTCATCCCCGATATCTTCTCCCCTATCCACATTTGACCGTGACCTCTCTCTTCCCTCCCACCTTTCATCCCTTACTCGCCCTCCCCGTAGAAACTCTTTCAAAGGCAGAACAGTTTATATTATTCCAGAGACTCGCCATGATTCCCTACTCTCAAGGATGTGCGAAAGAAACGGAACACTTCGCCTCATCTGCAGCCTCTCACGCATGTCTTTCATGTTGGCTCATGGCTCCGCACAAAGCCTCGATTTTACGGCAAAACCTCCCACAGAGCACGCAACTTCATGGATTACATCTTTAGAGAGTGATATCATACAGTGGTGACACTGGATGAGTGATGATCCAACATCCCCACATGCACAGACGGTGAATGTTACCTCTTATAAAATGATGGAGAGATAACATTGTCCACCCTGCTGACTTTGTGGTGTCAGTGCCAGCTGATGATGTATCAGTATCTAGGCCTACCTTAGGGGGATGTGGGAAATAAATAACATAGAAATAGATAGCTTTAGGATAGAATAAGACTGTGTATATTGTGTTTGCCATGTCGTAGTAAAAGAGCACACAAGTGCATGTGAAGTGTGGGTGGTGTGCAACATGTGAAAGTGGTGATAGGAAGTTACTAGAGTTCAGTAATGGCCGCAGACGAAGCTGCATCACGAGGTTAAAATGTCATGTGAAACGCACGTATGTGAAGAATCAGTTGAAACCACTGTTATAAAGAGGAACTTAGTCTGGAACATATTATAATCAGGCTGTACCCACCTGTTCTGTAAGATGTTTGTTACACTGTATAAAAGAAAGTCTTAAGATCCTCTTTCCTTAGAGACCGCTCTATCACTGCATGATCCTCATGTAAGAGAGTCCTCTCTCCATGTGTAAGGAATAAAGACTTGTATTCACAGAGACATCTGAATTAGCGTATTAATCCAGGTATTGAGGGGATCATTTTTCCCTGACAGGGCAGCATTGACCTACAGATGCTAGAAAACTCATTTGTTACATGAGCAGTAAAAACAGTTCAGTTGCAGGCCACTTGGACGTACCATGTTTGCTGATGGGGCCAATAATGCAAAGATTTATTTCGTTGCACAGCTAGACCTTACAGTTCACGCTGAGGGAAAATTCTCTCTGGTATTTCATAAGATGAGACATGAAAGTCAGTAAAAGGAGCCCATTTATTTTAGCACTATTTCAGTGATGTTCTAGAGAGCAACTTCGCTTTGGGACTGAAACGGCTCTCTCTTTTCTGTGGTACTTTGAGGCTGGATTGTGAATCATTGAGTCAGAAGAATTTTCTCCGAAATAGCCTAACCTAGGCAAGAGTGCACCACAGAACCATTGTTGCGATTTTTTGTTAATAATACCGATGTAGAAAAACAAGCTCAAGGGTCGGACTGCTCATTTAAGCTGGGTGCACACGCCTGATGTAGCCGGACACGTTGTTGAGATCTCAGACAAAACACCCAAGTGGGAGCCAACTCGGCGAAGCTCATTAAAGAGCAAATCAACACTAAATCACAGAAGGCGGAAAACTGTTGTTGCACTGCTCTCTATGGGTTGAAACTTTCACACATTCTGGCCACACCCCAATCAGTGATGTCAAAGCAGGTGTTTTGCATCAGCTGTCAAAGACAAAACACCTGCTTTCACATCATTAATTGGGATGTGGCCAAAAGTGCAACATGCTTGAAAGTTTCAAGTTTCTTTGAGCAGTCTCCAACATCCAAAGATCTTCAAACACTCAACTACAAGAGCACAACATGCAAAAAACATGTTTTTTTGCTGACAAAATCAAACATGTTTGCATGTTGTGCTCTTGTAGTGTGAGATATGTAAAGACAAGTTTTGAGAACAGTGAGCAGCAATAGCTATTGAGCGCTCACTAGGAAACCAGGCAGAAGAGGTAGAAACTACAAAACAACACATCAAGTTTTATAATTTACCTCCAACTCTCCCAGCAGAATAGACAAACCATGCTGCCCGTCGCTTTCCAACCAACCTCCAAATTTGGCATCTATTCCTCTTCTTTTCTTCTTTTTCGGCACAAATGAGTGCACACACGGTAAGTGCTGTGAGCTGCTCTTTCTTCTCAAGCTTTAATTTAGCACAACCAGGTGAAAAACAAAGTAGTGTTTCGCGTGTTTCGCAAGACAGCGGGCTATCGAAATCCCTCCTGACCAAGTCCAAGTGAAGAGTCTTTCAATGTGTGACCCCTTATCTGTGCCATATCATTTAGCGTGTGCACAGCACCACGTCGACGGGACAACAAACTACAGGATAGAACGTTGTTTAATGTGAGCGGTACAGAGATCAGGCTTTTGACAGTCGTGTAGTTTGCACTCCAACATTAGGATTAAATTCATTTTCACATATTGAATGAGGGAACCCGTGTCAGCATGCATAATCGGCATTCCTAATCCGAGATGCTATTACTGCCTGCCATTTTATTTCTGCACACGCATTAGTTAACGCACAGTCAGGGTTTGTGTCTAAATCGCTCCCAGGTAAGGGGATACTTTGGAGGAGGACGGAGGGTAGAGGATCAAAACCACTCCTTTCTGTTCTTTGCCCGACAACCTCCCCTCATATCTTCATTGTTCAAAATTTTCTTCATTCTTGCCTCACAAATTTGTGCCTTTGATGTTTCTTCCTCAAAATCTTTGGGGCAAACAACGCAGAGTGTATACTGAGAAGGTGAAAGGTCAGTGACAAAGTACAAGAAAATGGAAATGTCCTGCTGATCCCTATGTCATGCTCTAAAATAATACAAAACTGATCACAAAAAAACAATAGCTCTGTCACAGCAGCAGGTCGAGTATGACCTCTACTCTTTTTCCCTCAAAAGGAAGAATTTAAGATAAGAGGAGGATCCATCCATTTTCCTGGGTGACTCAGCTGCCAGTGAGGGTTATATAGTGCCAGGGAAGCACTGGCTAACCGTGAATCAATGAATGGCATGCCAAGCCCCCAAATGAGCTCATTCTTTACAGCCTGGTGCCTTATGGCAATAAAACCTTTGGGAGGGACTGAACAGCAGTGGGTAAACAGCAGAAAAACCAACAGACATCTCTAACATAATAGCCAGAGGAATAATTTCCACAATGACTAAATTATCAACTCAACAGCTGGGTTCAGCCTCAGGCATTAACAATACAATTATGAATCTACAATTTGTTTACCTAAGGATAAGCTAATAGGGATAGTAGCATTGTGTCAATGTACATAGCCAAAATAATGGGTTTGGATGATGTAGCCTAGTTTAAGTAAAATCAGCAAATAATCTGAGGTTAAACTGCTTCAGATGAAAAAAAAACAACTTCTAACCAGCCTTGTGTGTAACTTTGCTTTTTCTGTATTATACCATATTATTATAGTTGTTGCTCATGGTCAGAGAACCGAGCTGTCTCATGATGTCAGCCATGCAGGCAACCACAGCGGGACGGATCTTGGTGTTTCATCAGACTCTGATTGGCTGTTTTTGTTCCTCTCTTCATTATACGAGCCACTGAAGGAAACGAGGCTCGTTATGTCTGTCTTCAAGGCTGCCTCTGAAAGCAGCGCCTGTCCTCTGGCAGCAGAACAAGTTGAGACAGTGGACGCGCGGGGAGGGAACCCGCTCGACAGTTGTTTAAGATTATGCTGACTGTAATTGGATGCTAAAGTATGGGGAAAGGTATAAGCTTATCTTTTATGGGGTGCCAGAGCAAATTAAGCCCTGAACTCCTGTATGTGAACAAGAAATATTTGAGCATAACCGAGTTAGTTAACAGCACTGGGAGGCACAGGGGGAAGATTAGGAGCCTCACAGCTAATGTGAACCGAGCGCCCAGCCTGGTCTCAACCTGTCACAGAGATACTGTGGAGGAGACATGAGGTAATTGCTCCTCAGAGATACTCAAATTTAAAATCCAAATAGCTTTTTCCACCTTTGGCTCCAACACACACACACACACAAAGCTCAGCAAAGAGGTACAGTAGGCAAGCCCAAACATTAATTATAGCACGCCACACTAATTGACCCCTTTTCAGCCCTCTTGTATGAGAGAGGTGTGTTGTTGTACACCTCCACAATTGATTTGAGCCTCACGGAAAAACAACCGCCCTTCAAATGATGCTTTGAACACACAAGTTTTCATGTGAATAGAACATAGGCTACTGATATTAGTACCACAAAGATATAGGCATGGGATCAGTGTGCCTTAAACAACTTTCTGACTGGATATGGTTCATTAGCAGTTCATGTTAGTTCATGGTTCATTCACTGGCTCACTTTGATATCACCTGTTTTAAAACATATCAATAGTGCAAGCTGTGAATGTATTTATGAACAAAGTTAATATGTGAGCCTCTGCTGATAATAAATGTAATCTTATCTTGCCACATTAATTTAAAACATCGATGGGTGATACAGTAAAGTAGCCTACAATCATAATACTCTGCTATCAAAGTTTACTCATCTGGCTGGGGGATGACTGGAATATTTGCAATTCCGTTGTATGGTACAGGGACAAGGCTCCCTTGTTTTAATGAAATACCAGAAGAAATACCAGAGGTTTGAGCAAGGTTGTGTTTCAGTTTGCTTTTCAAAACACCGCTGCCTGAATTGGTACAACTCCAAAACTGGGAGGCGTGGTGCTCCTACCAGCTACAGCGCACCTGTGATCACGATACAACACAAAAATGGACACCTATTCCGCTCAAATTAACCGCAATTCCCTAATTTTTAAAGCAAATGCGACAACACGTCAACTGTTTATCAGCAAGTTCGCTTTCCAAGCGCACCCTTCAGGAGTTGTAGGAGATGACTGCTTTGCCAAAGGTTGCTCTTGGGACATAAAGGTCTAAAAAATACGTTTTTTAAAAAGGGGCACGCACCAGTATCACACAGACGCGCGCGCGCGCGCACACACACACACACACACACACACACACACACACACTTGCTCTGTTCCCACCGCAAAGTGGCTGAAAGGTTGTTGACGCACACGGAGAGTACAAGTGCCAACATTTTGTCAGTAACGCGGCAAATGAGTCGTCCTACGTGGGAAAACATTGAATAAACTTTTTAAACTGCAGGCAGCCATCAGTTTGTACATTAAACCCACCACTCTACATCACAACACTAGTGTAATCTAACGTTACTCACCGTTGTGTTCCAGCGACGTTTTCCACGTGCGGTTCAGAAGGCTTCAGTAAATTTCTCCAGCTGTCACACTTCACCCGCTTTCAGCAGCCTCGTCCTTATTGTTATCTGTTCAAACCAAACGATAGCATTTCGTGTTTAACATTGCGCTAATTTCACTTCCACAACAGTTGCTCGTGTCTCAGCAGAGGGGGGGAGTTTGTTTTCCTTGCTGCCGTTTCTGCGGAGGGACCCGTCTGTCTGGATGGGAAACCAGTAGCAGGTTCCCAGCCAGATGGACCCAACCGCCAATCACGTACAGTACAGTTAGTCACCACGTAGCCTGTTACACATTTTGTGGGAGTCTCTTTGAAGTGCAAAATTTAAAAAATAAAATAAAATACGCAGGCTAAACAATAGGTATTATAATGAGGTATGGCATATTTGTGGCAGAGACAATGGTAAACATGAGCTGCAAAAGGAAATGTTACTTTTTTTTTTTTTTTTTTTTGACCATTTTCCATCTACTGTGTTGTACTGGCAGCCTGCTTTAGTTTTTCAGACTTAAACCTCAAAACAATAATTTGTAGAGGCTCCTAATACTTTGCAGAGGCTCCCTACATTCCTAATAACAGCTAAATGAACAGCAGACGACCTGACTGTTTCCCTTATGAAAAACAACTATAGTAGCCTACAACAACTACAGTAATCCTATAAAACATTTAGAAGGATACCATACAAACATCACAGAAAACTACAGTATAAGTCCCAATAGGAATGTCATAGTGATAGATAGGAGATGAAAAAATGCCATAACTATGATTAGGTCATTGTGGAGCGGACTCACTATTGAGTAACAGTCACACTATAAATTCATATAGGGATATTATTGGACTATAACAATGACAAAAGAATATTTAACCTTTTTTATCACCTGCTTTTGACTCAAACATCAAAGAAATCCTAACAATAGAAGACACAATGGCTAAATGAGCAGTAGAACTTCTAGGTATTTCCTGGGGTAACTGTGAAAACCAAAAATAGCTTATGACTAACTTCTTTGGATTACTGGTTTAGACCAGGCCTACCTGAACATTTTCCAGCAGCTCAGCAGCAGAGATGTGGGAGGTGTCAGCCACTGTGCTCCTGACTGTCCGAAACTGCCAGCTGTTGGCCACCATGCATCCTTTGTTCCTACAACCATGCCAACAGCATGCAGTTCCCTAGAAATTCACACACATGCAGTGGCACTGTGCGCGTGTGTGTGTGTGTGCGTGTGTGTGTGTGTGTGTGTAATGTTTTGCTTGGCTGGATGTGAGTCATCCAGATTCCCCACAGAGCTCTAATTCCTGTCCTGATAGAGTTTGGCTTCTTTTATAGGCTGTGTATGCATTTCAAACAGACTGGGACACCATCGCCTCATCTGAGATAGTTCAAGTTTTATGTTTGTTTCTTTGCCGCTGGTCATTAACATGTTTTAATGGGCAGTGATGAACATCTTAGCCATCGTTATTTGTCATTACAAGCGCAGAAGACCAGCTGTACCATGGCAGATGTCCTTGTGTTAATTGAAAATGCCAAGGTATTAAATTCATGACAAAGAATCAACCTGAGAAGTGATTCACCCATACAAGAAAAATAAATACTTGGTGGTCGGCACACAGCAGTCTAGTAATCAAATTTTAATATTCCTTACTGGCCTTCAAAGCTTCATTGGGGACATTTTACAAGGCTTTTTCTGGATTTGTACAGTATTTCTACGCTATAAACTGTTGCAACACTTTATTCCTCATAAGGTGTCACTGTAAGCACATAAGACCAAGTGTATTAACGGCAGATGTCAGTGTGTTAGTTGACAGAAAAAGTAAGGTAGCCTATTAAATGCATGACAGAGGATATGACAAAAACAATTCAATATCTTAGAGAACTGATTTTCTAATCCATGTAAAATACAAAAAAGTTACTTGGCAGCTGGCACACAGCAGTTCAATAATCAAATAAGAATGTTCTTTATTTCTCTGGCCCTTCAAACTTCCTTGGGATCTTTTTACAGTTTGTCTGGCTTTGTATTTCTACGCTACAGTAAGCCGCTCAACCATCTGGTTCAGCATGTGGAAAGAGTTCATTTCAAGAATTTAGAAATGAAAAGAGTTTGCAGAGTCCTCTGAGACTGTTTTTTTTATATCCTTACCTTCAGACTATCCACTTTGATTTACAGAGGCTCTTCTATTGCCTGTAAATTTGGATGTGGAGGGGGAGTGTTTTGCTGCTATAGTCACAAGGCCGTTGGGACAGCAGCAAAAAGGTACAAGATACAGTGTGAGACTCTCTGTGACACTGTAGGAATACAGAACTGAGCCTCTGAGCTCCCCTACATGAACAAACACGCTCAGAGTAATGAGTCACTTTCTCCAGGTTGAGGAAAAAGACAGAGTGGCCAAAGAAAGAAAGCAGATATAACGTGCACTCACACACACACCCACACACACACACACACACACACGAGCAGAGAGGGTTAAAGGGGCATTAGCTGTTTCCTGCTGGTGAGTCTGGGAATTCAGGCAGCTGGGTCTCTCTAGGGAGAGATTGGCCGGTGCTATGCTCTGATGAAAGAGGCAAAACACTGCATTGAACCAAGTCAATGTTACTATGGCACTACCAGCCTCAAAACAGTCAGCAGAGTGATTGCCCAACAAACATGTTGAAAGCCTGAAAGTGGTTATTGCTCAATTCTATGCTGAGGTTACATTTTGGATGCATGAATCAAACCACAGGGACGGAAACGTCCTCCAGGGTTTTGCTAGCATGGCTAGAAGTTTCCGAGCGGTGTTGGAGGGCTGGAGTCTTTAGGACTGATGGAAAGAGTACTTTTATTTTCTAAAGCATCTACTCCCTCTTGTGCTTGAGTTTTATTTTTAGACATAACGGCAGTGAGTACAACAAGACCTATTATTTACAGTAAAATGAAGTAATTCTTGACTTTACCTCCCATCATCAATACTAATTTTTGATAATATTAGAACTAAACTCAAGCCTCATACTGACCAAGTGATTACTTTTACCAGGGCCATGCCAAAAATGGGTATTTGTTTAATATTTAGTGGAACAATTTTTGGAACACACGCAAAATCTTGTGCAAAGTGAGTACCGCTATGTGAGTTAAAGCTGCTTTTTTTGTGAGATTTTGCTTTTCCGTGAGTCACTTTCTAGGTCAGGACTGTTTCCCTTTCTTTAGTACAATTTAACTCAAGTATCAGTGACGTTCCTTCAACATGAGTAAAACATATCAGCAGTTTTCCCATCACTGTAAGAGTCCCAAAGGAGCTCCACCACACATTCCCTCTCAGCTGACTCCATCACCTCTCCTTCCCTCCCTCCCTTCCTCCCCCTCTCCACACACACCCTCTTTCCCTCCGCCCCAAAGCGCCCTCCACAAGTGGAAAACGTAAACATCCTTCCTGCCCGTGACGTTACAGGAGGAGCTGTGCGGGCCCGGCCGGAGGAGGGAGAACTAGGCGCCTCAGTCCCTGCGGAGAGCAGGGTAAACACGGAGATCTGACGGTAGAGGAATGGAACGGTGCGATGGACCCTCATGCTCCAACCGCCGGCTGCCTCTCATCTCCCCACACGGCCAGATGGCTGCCACACACACACACACACACACACACACACACACACTCCCCTGATACACTCTCTCTGTCTGTCTCTCTCTCTTTCTCTCTGCTGCACCAATCAAACGGTGTATTCATGTGGTTTGTTGTTTATTCTGTACAGTGTGCTGTATAAATCATGAGTTCATACACTGGTTACAGAAGAGCTACGTTAGAGCTCACTAAAGAATGACACGTTTTGTTCTTTTCTAGTTAACTTCCATACCTTGCTTCAAAAAGTGTGTGCGTACATGTGTTTGAGTGTAAATACTGTATGTCCTTCATGTGAGTTTCTATTGTGTACATCTTTGCACCAAGCAGAGAATATCAAGCAGCACATGTTTTATTTTCTTTCATCCGAGTCGTTCTCTGGCTCTCGTTAACTGTGAAGAACTTTGTGGAACACGTCAGTCTCCATTTTGAGCAACATTCAGGGAGGTGGACTGTGTGTTTATGTGAGGGGGGCGTCTGAACCTCTTGTTTAGATTTCACTTGTCAAGCCAGGGGAAAAGTGTGTGTGTGTCAGTGTGTGTGTGTGTGTGTGTGCGTGTGTGTGTGTGTGTGTGTGCTCCTTTCTACACCTTTTCATGTACATTATCAAACTAGGTCAAGTCTAACAATCCACTTTGATAATCATTTAGCAGTGTGAAAGATATTAACCCCCACATAACCCCTAACCAATCACATTAGATACACATAACCCCTAACCAATCACATTAGATACACACCTAACCGATCACATTAGATACACACCTAACCGATCACATTAGATACACACCTAACCGATCGCATTAGGTGCACAATAAGGCAACCTGTGCGATGAAGAACTCTGAGGTGAATAAACGACTGACTTCTGTTTCGTTTCTGACACTTTGTCTTGCATATATGTTCTTTCCGCTTGACACTTGCCCATTTCGCACATTCAATTAGGCTTCTTTGCCTGAGTGCACTTCAGTCCAAATCCTCGGGTAATCAGGACCTATTTGAATACACCTGGAGTAATCAAGCCCCTTTGTTGCATGCAGAATTGTGTGCGCTGTAGCATGGTAAAACAAATAAGCTTTCACAGAGAACACTGTGCTGAGAAGAACCACTTTATAATGGACATTTCATAATTTCCAAGGCATATCTGTATTTTTAAAATGAGTCACTGTAGGACAATGGTTGTCAAAAGACTTTATTTGATGAGCCCTATGTCTGGGTGAAGAATTATCCATTTGACCTTTCAATCAGTGTGGGATCAGACAGACCTGTCACTTCTTTAAAATTACCCCAAGTAAGTGCAGCTTATATCAGCGCTCATATTGACGTCAGTCTCAAAAAATTGTTTCCCTCTTTGAGTGTTGAATTTTGCGACCAGTTATAGGAATATTCCTTTGCCATGTTAATTAAATTTGAAGCAGATATTAACCATCGATCATCTGAATGTCAAGCCAGCCACAAGTAATGGCTTTCATATTCAGATCAATCATAGCTGCTATAACACTCTCTGAAATTATAGTGAAGAAATTTGCTTTGAATCCTTGTTTTGAATTCCGCATTGATCAACAAAACTGATTAAATGGTTGCTTGTTCAAGTCAATCACTCATTTAGTTTTAATATACAAAATCAATACTTAATTAAATAAACACTGTTGGTCTACAAAATAAAGGAGGCCTCACTCAACTGGCACCATTACTCTATTTATCTTTTCACATAACTGGTTGGACAAGACTTTCCACTTTTTAACCTATAGTGGAGTGTTTGTCCTCTATCTCGAACCATATGAAGAAACAACTTCCTTGAACTAAACCGTCTAAAAAACGAAAACGCTTTTCCTTCCTCCGCCTCTTTTCCTTCAGTTACATAACAATTGATGAACAAGGAAGACGAGGAAAGGAAACAATTCAAGATGCAACATGTGTCAGTGGAGGAAATGCATGTCTTTGTGCCACCTGGACTGATGTCAAATAATAGGACAGACAAAGGAGAAATCTTGTCTTCTGTAAGACTACCGCTGCTTCACTATAGTGCAGAAAACAACGTAAATGCAATGTGGAATGCAAGACACTTCATAGCTGGGAAATGAAGCATTGGGACTGTGCTCTAGTCAGTCTCCTCTGTTTCCCCTCACCACCTATGCATTGTGCCAGCACTGGAAAAACATTTAATCTCTGTTTGCCCACAGGCAGCGGCTTAACTCAGGGGTGAAAACAGGATTTTGAGAAAAAGAATCCATCTTGAATCAAAGTTAATACTCAGAGGTGTGCTGAAGCCGAATTATAAAGCAACTAGCCAGGCGATAGACTCTGTAATGGAGACACACGCCATTAGCCGCCACAAACTGCATCCATCTCCATCATGACAGTCTCCTCAGCTGACTGATAGGTGTGTGTCTGTGTGTGTGTGTGTGTGTGTGTGTGTGTTACTCCTCACTCCACCAAGTCACCTTGATTAAGATGGATGCTGATAACCTCATTTGACTCAAAAGGCTCACTCAAACTCATTTATATTGGAGAAACTTTGGCCCTCTATTGCTGCAATGTATATCATGTATATCCCATGTCATAATCAATACATACAGTACTGTAAGTGTAGAAATCTGCCAGTGGGGTGAGACAATTTCACTTGTTTCTGATGCAGAGTCACTTGTTTTGGGAATTTTCTAGAAATGAGCATCAAAATCTTGCACTACTATCAAGAAAATGACACTTGATTCTACAAAAGTTGATTTACATTGGAAACAAATGAAATGATCTCACCCTATTGTCAGATGTTTTCACTTGTTTTAAGAAAATTGGAATTTTAGGACTCAATAATAGACTAAATGACTTGTTGAGATGGAGATTTTTTGCAGTGTAGAATTGATAGTGTTAATACAGGATGTAATACATAGTGAGGGTTTCTACTAGGCTTCATTGTCCTCTGTCCCGTGTCGCTGCCTGGCAGTGTAGCCCGCTCACTCCCGGCCCCTTATCGTCTCTGTTGCCAGATAACCCTCAAAGGCGGCTAATTTAGCCGATCAATGAGCACAGCCCTCTGGGTATCACAAAGAGCCGAGGATCCAATTTTATTTTCCAAGTCCAATTTGATCTTTATTGCAGGCGGGACAAGTGGTGTCACACAGAGACATTCTCAGGCCCATAATGCCACAGGGGGATAATATGGAGATGCAGAGATGGACACAGGGGTGCTGGCACCTTGGGATTAACACAGACCTATTTCTTATTATGTTTTTCTATTGGGCGCAATCAAGGGTAAATTAGTAGATGATGAAACAGAGAAACAGCACCAACGGGGCCCTTAAGGTGATGAGGGGTCAAAGAGGGCAGTGGACCTCTTGTTGGTGGCATTGATCTGATGAGACTCATTTATGGACACAAATCTCAATTCAATCACTACAATGAAGAGGCCAGAATAAATTGATACAATGTGAAGCAATACAATAGCAATAAATATGAAACATTGCACAATAAAAGCTGGTATACAAATCCGCCTTCACTGTGGCCGAGGTCATATTAAATAGGATTTCTGTATTGAATGTACCCGTCTCATTCAAGACAGCGCCTCTCTATCATTTTCTTGAATTTGTACTTGTATTACAGGTAATGTTTCAGATGAGGATTCCTGTCATCTTGTATTATAATTCTAATAAAAACCCTCCCAGGCCCCTGCTGTGCCCTCCTAGTCAGATGAATCAACAGACTCACACTCCGAAAATGCCCCATGGGACAGACAGGTTCCGCCACCACACAGCAACCAAAACAAAAACACCCATCCAGACACTTGTTTGTTTGTGGCAAATGTATTCCCCAACAACGACAGCCCTTTAAATTGTATTAGCTTGGGTGAGAAACAAGATTTAGCAGAACCAAAGAGGTTTTAGTGGGCGAGGCAATGCAAATTAGCCAATTTTGTGCAACAATGCTTAAAGCCGAAAGGTGCCCAGGGAGAAGTGGATTACCTTAGAAAAGACTCCCACAGCAAATAGGTGGATACTAAATGTTTGGAAGTGAAAATTCAGCTTGAAAATGTTATGTAAGCTGTAATACACAACATCTTTATAGAGGCTGCAATTTAATAGCGTACTGCACAGTTGACACTTTTTTACCATACTTGACCTTGAACACTGAGTGACAATGTTTGGCGCTGATAGTGAATGGTTAGAGAACACAGTGCCTATATGTGTGTGTGTGTGTGTGTGTGTGCATGTATCTATTTGCACTCGCGCATGCCTGTAAATACACATATGCACTCTTTTACACAGTTGCACGATATGTGTATATTGTATGTATGCATGACCGTGCAGTTCTCGTGTGCTGAAAGTGATGATGTAAGCGTCTTGGCTCACAGCAGGCCCGTCTCTATAAACTCTATAAACACCATGTGACATGACCTCACCGGCTGAGAGGACACCCTCAGGATCGGCTCTGAGACTTTAATGACATGATTCTAATTTCTCGCCATCCTGGACCTCAGGGTGAGACTAACAAGGTGGTAAGTGGATGACCTTAGGCTTCCAATACTTGTCCAGCAGGTGAGATTCAGTGGTGTCAAATCCTGTTTATGGATGAGACCGGTTCCGTGTCCCAGACTCTTCTGCACTTCACCTTCCACTGAGACAAGGACAGGTAGGGTAAAACTCCCTCTAGTACACATAAACAACACTGCTGTTACTGTGTGAGAAGGAATGTTAATATATGCACTAAGGTGAACTCTGAGACACAGTCAACAGGCAAAAAAAAAAAAAAAAGGTTGACGTGAGGAAAATTACCAATACATCAACCACAACCCATAAAATCCACCTAAAACAGAATTCCCATGGTTTTCCCAAAAGCAACATGAGCAGGAATAACTTTCTCCAAAAACTAGAAATCACAGAACACAGAGATACTCATCTGACAAATTAATTGGGAAAGAATATGAAACTGATTTTGTGGGCCCATAGAATTGTTGTTTTAGCCTTTAAGCTACACTGAGCTTTGATTCTTGGTGGTGCTAACTCTTCTGAACCAGAACATGTTCTGTCACAGTGTCCGTAAAGTCAGTTTAGCAGCTCCAGAGCGTAATTGATGACATCAAGATAAGAGTCTTGGCTCTCGTGTTTCCAGCTTTGAGAGAGACTTTTCCATGGTAACAAATCTAGACTGAACTGTCCAAGATAATAGGAATAACATATGTGAGTTCGTTTCAGGGTGGATATTTGCTTTAACAATATGTGAATCCAAGAGGTCAAGCGCACTCAGGATCAAGATCTAGTGACGCTGCATGCTATATTGAAAGTTGCTGTCAGCAATTGGAAAGGAATGGAAAATGATTTGGAAAACATGATGCATTGGACATTTATGACTCCATCCAGATTGTTTGTTTGCACACTTTTTGCCTGTTATGGTGAATGAGATTTTGAAGTACTCCTAAGTACTACATTCATTTTTTCCACTAGACTGGAAAAAAATGGTCTGTGCAGTGTTGCCTTCCAAAGATTTTTGGCTTGTAAAAAGCAGCATGAGGGAATTCATGCAGCACACGCATTGGAAACACATCAGACTACTTAGTGATTCAAGTTTATGCCCTTTGTTGTAGATGAAAAATACACAACTGAAATATCCAAGGCTCCCTATTATGCTGAAACAACTTTATTTTACAAAAGTTGGAATATGGCAATGATAAAAACAATGTAGATGGTGTTTCAGCTCCTGGGAGTCTGTTCATAGCTGTGCACAGCAGGCAATCTTCAAAAGAGAGAAAGAGAGAGGGAAGGGAAGAGAACTGACAGCCCGATTTGGAAATCTGTAAGATCTCATCACGTTCTTTCATCATGGCAGCAAATATTTTAACCGCTGTGCCACTATAAACTGTGTTCTGACACGTAGGTCTTGACAATCGGTGACAGCGGTTATTGAAAAAGAATACGAAGCAATTGATCTGGCCAAAAGACTGGTCTGGAGGAAAAAAAAAAACAGAAAAAGAGTCGTTTCTTCACAGAAATGTCTAGGCTTACTAGAGAACTAGCTTATCAGCACATCTGCTGTCACATGGCTGACATTATCCATAGCGATGCATTCACCGCAAGACAAAACTGTGGATGTCAGCAAGACTTTCAAGAGACTAATCTCCATGACATGAACAATGACTCTAACAGGCTGTGAAGTCGTTCAGGTATGAAGAAAACAGAGCAATACTTCCCTGGAAATGAACTACGCACTGGGTTCAACAAGTGAAGAAAGAGGGAAGGCAGCAGCTGTCTCAAATTGCAACAGGTGCTATTGTACCTCATGTGTTGTGTGTTTCCAGTCTTTACTTACCGCCCACAGTATTCTCATAATTATTCGTGAACCGTAAATTCACAATCCACCAATTCCACCCTTTCAGAAGTCTAGCAGTTGGCATCCGAGTCTATTCTCTCTTTCAGCACATCAAGGTCGTCATCCACCCTGTCCTCCCCAGGGGTCTGAGGAATTCCACGTCACTAGGTGGAGCGACCGCTGTCTTCCAGGATGGAGATGTCCCAACTTCCCATACACACTGTGGACACACACAATGGGCCAATTCCCCCCGGAGCAGGCTGAGGGAATATCAGAGGTAGTGGTCAGGATAGGAGGTGGCGTTGTACGAAAGAGGCGAGAGCATAATAAAGACATGTTGAAGCCATTGCGTGCATGAACACACACACGCACACGCACCAGTCTTTGTAATATGAGATATTCAAAATTACAAATCTGAATCACAGGCAGGAGTGGGCCTTGATTAGGTGCGTGCTTCAGATGGAGCCTGGGATGTTACTGCAGTCGCTCTCTAAGTGTCAGACTGAGACTCATCTTCTGCAAAGGACAGGATGTTCTGGCAGAATTCATTGTTCCCTCTGCAACGCCGCACACCTCATCTAGTCCCACACCCGGACCTGGAGGGTGGATACTGGTGAACAGGCTGTCGCGTAAGATGTAGATGGTTAAGTTGGACTACTTTGAAACCAAATGCTAAATGGATGAGGTGTACAATAGTGTGCAGAGCAGATGTACAGTACTATGTGACTGGGAAGAACGATCCTCCACACCGTCAGTGTTTCTCAACCATGTGCCATGAAGGCCCAAGAGTCTGCAGAGTCTGTTTTCATCCCAACCAATCACTACACCAGCTGACTTCACTGGTCTGCACACCTTCAAACAGAGAAAGGAGGAACTAATTAGTGAAATCATCTGGTGTAGTGATTGGCTGGAATGAAAAGCTGCAGACTCTTGATTGAGAGCCACTGCCAAACCATCTGTGACACCGCTTGAGAGAGGAAGATGTGAAGAACCTGATATGTTTCTCTGTTCCCCTTCATCAACACGATTGCCCACGCTTTCCTTTCAATTCGCCTGTCCTCTATCATCCAACCCACACCAGCCATCGACTCACCTGTTGCAGCCGCCACGTGTGCTCGCAATCATCCTTAGCATGATGCCAATACCTTCCTTGTTTAACCCGTGCCCCCCCTGTGCTGCCGCTCTGCATGACACCAGCGTGGACATCAGGTGGTGTGAGCAGCTCCTCGGTTATCACGGCCACCAACACCTCCGTGTCCCAGCTGCTCAGCAGGTGACAGACGGATGTACGGCGTGCCACTGCGGGAGAATGGGCCAGGGCCTGCAAATAGACAGACTGTCTGCAGGCATTCTCTGGTCTAATCTCCTCTTCAATCTGGCACTCCGTTTCCACTGGGATGCCAGGTAAACATGTCAGATTTACGCTGCTTATCTTTGGAGAAGTTTGGAATCCGCCTAGTATGAGACCGCAGTGGAGAGATGGAGAGTACAGATGGTTGTATACTGCCCTCTGGTGTAGATATCTACAACTGCCCAATCTGTACCTTAAAGAATGGATGTATTGTATGGTATTTAGGTATGATGGCAGTAAAATTTGCAAGAATATGATGTTTGGAATAGAAAATCTTCAGTGATGACATCATTGTGTACCAGGAGACGTACATACACATTCCAGCCCATAAAACCATCAGATTTTAGAACAATCCTGCCCCTCCACCCTTCCCATCAAATAAAACTGCCTTTTTCTCCTTTACTAATATCCCATTGGTTTACATTTTTCAATGATCCTTTCCTGTGTTATTTCCCGCCACAACATCCTGTTTAAACAGGAAATACATCACATTAAGGAAGCAAGATACTCTCAAAATGCGATTTCATTGTGACTTTAACGACTTTTATGTTATTGTCTGTGGGCATAACTATGCGATCTATGTTGGACAACAATATGATTATAGCGTAATATGTCAAAAATTAAAACTCTTGAGGCAAAGATAAAAACAAAGACACCTTAGCTTAAATAAAAATTACTTTTATTTTTTAAAATAAATGCATTTTTACAGTCTGAAAACAGCAGGCCATGCACTGCTGCTCTGGACACTGGAGGCAAACAAAAAACAACAACATCAGAGGAAAAAAAACATAGGCTAGGCTTGTTTTTCTCTTACTTCTGTTCATTTTTGCTGATTTGTCTCAAACTCCAGGGTCTAAACGATGTGGGTCTCCTTCATGCTCCTTCATACATTATTAAATGACACACCTCAGTTGTGATAAAACCAGAACATTAAGTGATATATTTTAAAAAGGCACTGAACAAATTAATTTTGCAGCAAATCCATGTACAGTATCATTGGTAGTTCAAAGAGTGAGCTGAAAAAGCAACTCAGTGCCACAACTGCTAGAAGAGAAAGCAGAAAATGAATAACACTTGAAGTAGAGGCAAGAAAAAATAAAGCACAATGAAAAGGTGTACTTATCCATACTTTAGAAAAATGATATGTGAGGACAAAAACGGTAATCAAATCCTATAAACCTGGAGTTTGAGACTAGTGTTATCTTCATATATATTCATATATATCTTCATCTGAAAACTCAGTAAGACCATAACATTGGCAGGCACAAATCTGGATACTACACATGTTGACAGATGGCTTTCCCCCCTCTTTTCTGGAAAAAATACACTTCCAACCCCCCAAAAAGCAGCAACAAAAGAACAACTGTACAATTCTATAAAACCTGTGTTTTTACATTAGTTACAAAAAACTAATACTTCATTTACTGATCCTTCATACTGAGGACGAAAAAAAAAAAAAAGACTTTGCATATTCATTCTTCAAACTTGGTGACCTATTGCTGGTGTGTAATGATAAAAATTATAATAATACTATATGGTGTAAGAAAAAGGATGGCAATAAAGTAAAAGAGAAGCTGGCACAAGGGAATAATGATAGTATCCCTCCTGTAATGTTGTGTACATGCACTAAGCAGACAGATGGGGCTTCGAATCTCTGAATGCAATTCCAAACATGCTGTTGATATTTAGCAGCCCTCTGTGGTCAGAATAACAGCCACAGAGAGACACATTTGGCAAAATATTACTCCACGTTGGCACCGAGTGTTCCTTGATGGCAACATAAAAATCTGCATTCTCAGTTCAATACTTTATTCTGGAACATTTAGTGCCAGGAGATGAAAACTCGTAATTCAGCTTCCCTAAACAGGAGATTGCCCATCTGTGTCTGACTGTGGTAAAAGCTTGGACAGGATAACCATTAATGGACTATGATGTCCATCTTGACAAGCCATTTAGCCTCGTACTGAGTCTTAAAATAGTTTTCATACAACAAGTGAACAAAATCTGCCAATGGGGTTAGATATTTCCAATACAAATCAACGTCAAATCAAGTAATATTATCTTGATGTGAGTGATCTGCCTTATTTTAACATATTGTTACTCGTTTCTAGTGTAACAGTAAGGATGAGTGAAATGATCTCACCCCACCAGCAGATTTTTCACTTGTTTTCAGGAAAACAAAGACTGAATACGAGACTAAATGACTTGTTAAGATGGACATTTTTTTTTGCAGTGAGGACTTTTAGGTCATTTACCATTCCGATCTTCAAAACCACAGGACACTTTCATCCCAGTGCACTGAACTGTAGTGTGTTTTCAGACATGGCAACTATCGACAGTCTACTAAAAACAAAGCAAGACTCGGTTCAAACTCTCAGCGTCGCACCTGTCAGCATAGTGTAATGAGAATACAATGGAGAGACTTGACAAAGAGGAGACACCATTCACTACCGCTGTAGACAGACACGCTGTGATGAGACAAAGCAAACAAAGACATTAGAAAACAAAAGCAAAAGGAAATTTAACTACAGCTTATTCATTAAAGGGACTGTATACTGTAGAAGTGCTTACACGTGACTTCGAAGAGATAAAAAAGTGAAAATCCTTCAGAGAGTGGACAGGATGGACATAATGTGCCATTGCAGCTTGCGGATACCCCTTCGATTGGATTCTTTGTGTATGTGTGTATTTTACGATACATAATTAGATAGAACTGGGGGTATCTGTGGCACCATCATCACAATATATTCTAGCTGGTTGGCTGGCAGATCGATGTTACTAGCTCCTTCAGTCCAGTTCCAGAAGAGAGACAGAGAGAGACAGTGAGAGAAAGAGAGAGAGAGGAAGAGAGAGAGTCTTTGGGATCGAAAGGACTCCTGGCGTTTGACAGGTTTTAATGGGTTGTCATGGACGTAAGTTGGTGAGCATCACTCCAGGAGGAGGGGAGGCGGGAGAGCTGGAGAGGGGTTTGCAGGAAAACCAAGACAAACGTCCTGCTTACGTTTCTGTTAGGCCTCTGCTCGATATATGGGGGCCACAGGAGTTGATGTTCAGAGTTCATCTGGACTGCGTTCAGCAGAATATTAGTGTTTTAACAAATGACTTTGTCAGCGTTAATGCAAAAAAAACCCTACAATAAAAACGGTGTCAGCCATGGCAATAGTGGTGCTGCGCCGGGCTCTTCAGCACAGTTCCAAACAATTAAAAAGACCAAGAAATAGTAGAATAAAATAAACCCATAACATCTAGTCCCACCCTACCCAGCCGTGCCCCTCCCGACCCCTGGCCTGCAACCGCTGGCCCCTGGTTGCCCGGGGCGACTCAGACCCAGCCGCTGGTCAGCTTATAGAACATCTCCTCGTCTAGAGACTCGTTCTGGTCCTTGGCGCGTGTGGACAGGAAGATGTAGCCGCCGATGAACTCGTGCACCACCTTACAGTCCACTTCGGCACAGACGAAGGACAGGCTGGGCTCGTCTGCAAACTCTACTGTCACCTGAGCACACAGAGCGGATCACATCAGTCATGCTTTTGGGAAAATGGTCATAATGTACTTGTGTTTCTTGCCAAAGTAAAGAAGATTTTGTACCAAGCATAGCACTTGCTATAAATGGGCCTGCTTATGGATACTCTTACAGTGTCATATATCATCAATCTGAGATGTCTAATGCATTTATATTATTTTGTGATGAAGTGTTGTAATTTACGTTTTTGTTGTACCCACTTTCCCTCAACCTGCCTTGTCTACTTCGGTGGTTGTCTTTCAACAAGAAAAAGTGAGAGCCCCTTACTCAAAATGCAATGCTCTTGCTCTTTGATTCTGAGGGACTGACACCAAAACCTGGGATTTCCCGTTGATGTTTTAGATAGCTTCAATTTTGTCTGGTATCAAATTCCATTGGAAATATCTCACTGTGACATCACATTGTCTATGTTTTGC
Source organism: Centroberyx gerrardi (assembly GCF_048128805.1). NCBI lineage: Eukaryota > Metazoa > Chordata > Actinopteri > Beryciformes > Berycidae > Centroberyx > Centroberyx gerrardi. Next base: position 10,092,558 of record NC_136013.1, on the reverse strand, counting down.
CAGTTATCCGCATTAATAGAAAAATACACCACCAAAAATCGAAATGGGCCCAGAAATGCAAGGTACATCACGGTTTTGTTAACAGTGTTTTAGGGTGTATTTTTTCCTTTGAATTGTTACTAGGGTTGATTATCAAATACGATGCCTATCAGTAAGGCACCCACTTTAGGTATCAATATTGATTTTGGTATGAAATGAATGAAAAGTACTGACAAGCTTCAAAGCTCTCTGAACCAATCGAGTGTTCAAGTAAAAGCTCTGATATTAAACTGTTGTATGTTTTCAGTGTCCCCTACCATCTTGATCTCCCAGTTGACGTTCCACTGCTTCATGTTGCTGAAGCGCCAGGTCTTGATGGCGTCTCCGGTGCTGGCATCCATCCGGATCAGACGGTTGTAAGTGATGCCGATCAGCTCCTCCCGCTTTCCACCCTGGAACCTGCAGACGAGAAGAGGGAAATGACCAAATGAGTTGCCGTCAACACAAAATACACCTGAGTGTGTGATAGAGAGAGATAGAGATAGACAGACAGATCATTTATTGAATTTTTGGAGGCTGTGATGGGACTTACTTGGCGAGGAAGTGGGTGATTCCGAACTCAGGCAGGGACTGCCACGCCTGGATGAAGCGCATCTTGGCCTCAATGAGACTCATCTGGGCCACATTCTGGTGGGCCTCGAGGATCCGGGCCGAAATCTGACAAATACACATACAAAAAGCTTTATAAACACGACTGTTCAATATACTCCCACCATTAAAGTCGGCACAAACGCTAACACACTCCCACTGTAAACAAATGTATCCCATTCACCACACTAAAACCATCCCATGAGCCCAGATCTACAGACACCCAACACGTAAGAGGAAGCCCCGGCTGTCTCCATAAAGCCGGGAGGGCATCCAGGGTCAGCCTGTAACCAGAGGCTGCCACAGTAAACATCTACTTCACACAACTAGAGAGCAGACAAACAAACATGTAAAATATATGGCCCTCCTGAGGAGCCAAACTAAGGTTAATGAGCCACAGTAAGCTTCCACGCTGTATGTGTGTGTGTGTGTGGGTGTGTGTGTGTTCCTTTACAGCCCTTAAGTTGTTGTTGTTGGCAGACCAGCCAAAATTTTTTGCGTATGATTCAAAAGGGATCAGCAGAGCAACAACAGAGATATCAAGAGCAGCTTCGCTTTCTAAGATCAGGATTCTGTCATCATCTCTGGTGAAGTTTGCTTGTTTCAGTTTGACAATATTGACTGTGTCCATGTAACTCGGTGAGCTTATCTATATATGCCTGGCTTGGGTTTTTCTTTCCTCAGTTACATTTCACTGAATATGTTCCCGTTAGATGTCCGTCTTACTACTGCTACGTGTTCCTATTGTGCAAATGAATAAATACACAAACACAAAATAAATGCTCCATTGTTTCATTGTTGTATCAATAAGGTTATGTGTCATTTGTGTGTCTGAAATATTTCGGCCTTCTGAAAATGTGTTAGAAGTTGAAGGAGAAGAAGTAACATCCAGAAACTAGAAAGAAGAACACAGTCTAGACTCTACTGACACTATCAGCCACTACAAAATGTTAGATAGCTACTTTTGGTTAAGTAAGACAACGCAGAGACATAGACAGTTCAGAGTTTACGGAACCGTGCACATATCTACGGCTTCTAGGCACCCAGTGGACACACAACTTAACTTACCAAGTCCCTGATATAGCCTGGCTGAAGAGGGGAGGCGGGGATGGGAGAAGGACACAGAGGAGTGAAGGAGATGCATACAGGGGAGAGAGAAAAGAAAGAAAGACAGGACAAAGAAAACAAGCAAGTAAGTCCAATGTCGAGGGGAGAGAGATCCAAAACAACAAAGTAGCAGGCCATAATTGTAAAAAAAAGACAGAGGGGAGAGATGCTGTGAAGCCTGGGGGGGGGGGTCATGCAGTATTCAGTCTAAAGAGGGAGAGAAAGTACAGTAGCAGCAGTCAGACACTGTATAATCTGTAAAAGCAAGGAGAACGAGTTACAATGAGAAATTTGTGTGGTTTCACATACAGGAGGTTGGCACTGGACCTGTACATTTCATGTTTGGACAATATATAGTTATTCAGTAAAAAGTAAAAAAAAAAAAAAAGTAAAAAGCCTCAGTACTAGATGGTTACACCCATAACTGTAACCTAGGGCAATCAGATATCCCTTTACAGACTTTCAGAATGTGTCCTTGTAGTAATCAAACTGCGTGTCTGTAATTCCCTTTCCATCCACAAGATGGCGACGTGTACCACAGCAGCACACAGTGGAAGCAGCAAGACCTTGGAGTGCCATGTCTCCAATCCCCCCCGAGTTTATTATTATGCCTTCATTGTTTGATTTCTCTTATGTAAAGCTATATGTTTGGCCCCACAAGTCCAAGTGATCTAAAAATCCCTGTGTGTATCCTCTGGGAACCGTAGCACGGAAGTCTCTTTGGGAGAGTCTGACGAGCGGAAGTCCAGTTAAGGGAGGGAGGGAGAGAGGGAGGGGGCGGGCGGGCGGGAAGGGAAAAGGAGAAGAGAGGAGGGTCGGCGTCCTGCATGGCTCCCACAGCTGACTGGGAGCGAGCAGCTTTTCCCAGACGCTTTTCCCGCCCAGCGCTCCCGGGCACGGCTCATTTCCTGATGCCCCACGCCCACTACATGAGCACACATGTGCGTGACTGCATGGGCACACGAACGCCTCTGCACACACACACACACACACACACACACACTGTTCTTTCATTTCGTGCCTGGGGATACCCTCGATCAGACTGGGTTTGTGACTGAGACTGGAGCCAGGCCAGACGGAACCACAGCCCCACACACACACACACACACAGACAGACAGACGAACCCCCTGGCTGAGGGAGACGAAGAACAACACTGGTTCTTGCTGCGGTCCACTATAAGAACAACTGTGCGTGCTTTGAGTCTCCTTCTTACACAGTCAACCAGAAATGCTGACACCCTATTTCCCTGAATGTTCTTCATCTTGGGTTGTGAGCATGAGTCAACACGCCCTCAATTTCTGTTCCAATAATACTTAAAAGTTCCATTTTACAAGCTAAATACGGCAGAAACCCCCCTGGCTGTTTTCGGTGCATCCCGATTCCCTTCCCAAACATTTCCTGTTTGATGGCCCTTCCCTGTACTACGAGAGTCACCCATCCAACTCTTCCTCTCTTTCTGTCCGGCTCTCTTCCTAGACATGCAGTACACGTCAGGCTATGGTTACGGCTCAGACTCAGACTATTTCTGAGTCATCACTTACCAACATCCTCCCAGCATCCCTCCAACCCCCTAGCAACATTCCACTTTTTCCTATACAGCTTAAACAAAACCAGATTGCGTGAGTACACAACAGGGAGGCAGACCCCCCCCCCCCCCCCCCCCCCCCTTCTCTCCCCCTCCCATCCCCAGTTAACACAGCTATGGCAGGCGTGTACTCAGCTGTTCCAATGTACACACACCAGCCTATTATTTACATGAGAATCCATTGGGCACGGGGTACAATTTTCCTATCAGTTACGAGAAAGTTAATCCGTGCTTAGTGCTTAAATATTACACCTGGTTATTAAGATGTCTGTTGGTGGTTTGCCACTGATATCTCAATGGTGACAACTCTATAATGTTCTGTTTGGACTGCTAAGTCTGTGCCGCGATATTTTCCGATTTATCTCCTCCGTGACCACAGATCTGGAGGTGGAGTGAGTGTTAGCAGTCCAGTGGACAAGATCGCTATCCCTCCGTTCCTTCTGTCTACCAGTGCAAACAAAAGACCGAGAGACGAGGTAAAGTATCCATTACAGCACGCGCTTGGGTCTGACATGAGCGACTCTACTGTAAGCAAGTTGAGTGGTTTGGATTGTCTGCTGTCCTGGTTTCCCCTCAGAAAGAGAGAGAGAGAGAGAGAGGGAAGGAGGAGGAATGGAGGGAGGAGGAGGAGGAGGAGGAGGAGTGGAGGAAGGGGAGGAGAGGGAGGCTACATTCCAAAGCAAGACAACCCTGATGCCAGGAGGCGCCCATCTGGGAAACATCAGACACTCCTCCATCTAACCCCCACAACCCACGCATCAAACGTGTAAACAACCTCCCCCAAAACACACACAAGACTAGATAGTTACTGCTTTCTCTCTGTCTCTTTCATACCAGTATATTTAACATGTTATCTTCCATGTTGCTGTAGCTGCAGCCTACAACGCATCGCAGCGGACACATCTGCAAAATCAAGTGCTGGTGCCAGTACAAGCTAGTAGTGTACTATTAAGTTTCAGAGGTTAGAGCTCCATACAGGAACATGGACAAGAACTTGGCAGCGCAGTGAGACCGCCGGCCTCTCTCCTGCATGTTTTACCTGCTTGTTCTTGTACTTCTTCAGATAGCGTGGGGACACCAGGCACTCTGGGTTGATGTCGGTGGTGATTGGCTCAGCAATGAACGTTGGGTCAGGGTTCATGTGCTGCATCTTGAGGAAGGACAGAATGTTCTGGACCTCCAGGTTGTAGGAGCTGTCGGCCATGGTCTTGCCTTTGGAGGCCAGGCGACACGCAGCCATCCAGTGGGCGTACTGTTTCTCCTGGAGGGGAGAGTCAAGGGAGGACTGTCAGGTCGGGCTGATGATGAGATACCTACTCTAGTGCACTGCCGATTCGATAGCTGTAAAAGCACCGTTAAATTGTATGGAACCAGAGGTGGGGACTCACATGACACAATTTTAATTGCTTGAGACTTGACTTTGAAGTCTTGACAAAAGATCTTGTGTTTGTGAAAATTAATTAGATTAAAAGTTATGAGATTTGCTCCACCAGACAGCTGAATTTAAATTATATTTTCTGAATTTGTATGGGATGATTGAATTTATTCAAGTTGAAACCGATTACAGAAATCAAACTCATGTCGCACTTACCAGGTTTTTATACTGTTTTTGCATTGAGAAGTCCTAGATATTTTGTTTTCTTTAAGATATTTATACTGGACTCTTGATTTGTTCTGACTTGACTTGGTGTTCTACATTTAGACTTGGGACTTGACTTGAGACTTGTGCCTCAAGACCTGAGACTGACTTGGGACTCGAGCAAAGCTGACTTGCTCACACCTCTGTATGGAACGATAGGATTATGATGCATGTCTGATGGTATGTTGACTTAATTAAAGAGACTCACCGTATCACACCGAAGCCAGATCTCATTCATGCCGTCGGCCACAGGGATTAGCAACTTGATGTTGAATTTCTGACCGGAGATGTTGACATCTGGAGTTACCTCACAGCCTACAAACGGAAGCCACAGTTCAGAGGGGAGGGGTCAAAGGTCACACCCATTCTTCACGCACACCAGCATGGATCACATACTTGTGTCAGACGAAGAAGCGTTGCATTCTTGTATGAGCATCTGTTGGCTTCTTTTGTGTGTGTGTGTATGTATGTATGTATGTATGTACATGAGTGCGTATGTGTGTGTGTGTGTGTGTGTTGTGCACATGTATCTGTACCTCTAAGATTCATTTGGTGAGCAGGTGTCCCATGTGCCTCCTCTTTGCTCTTGTAACAGGAAATTGTGATATCCTTGAATGTGCACCAGTACTGCTTATAGCCTTTCAGCGTCAGTTTCTTGGGTCTGGAAAATATACAACAGACAGAGGGAGACACGTCAGACCTCGGATGGAAAAAAAGCACCCATTTTCTTTATTAGTGGTCAAGAGTAAGCCTGGGGGAGGGGAGATAGCAAGTAAGCACAAAGGAAAAAAGAGAGAAAGAGAGAGCTGCTTCTCAGGCTTTAACGCAAAGTCAGCACCGTGAGCGGGAGAGAAGCCAGCGTTGGGCGTGAACATAAATGGAAGACCATTATAGAGGAAATGCCTCTTGATATAATACCCCCCATGGTTTATATATTTTATGAGGCAACCAAACCACAAGGGCCACCTGCCTGTCAGCGAGGGCTTACATCCAAAGAAGAAATATGCTTTAAAATGCTCGGTCCCATTGTAATCAGTTTCCAAAGCAGAACTGAAAACTCAGCTTGCAAATGTCCTTTGGCAAACAATCCAGCCCATTACGCTGATACAAAACAGGCAGCAGTTCTCCAATTTAGCCAGAAAACCTTATTTCCTCCTTTGCCTGATATTAGATACTAAACATCCTTTGGACAAATGCAATCTTTGCACGCACTCACATGCAGTTGTGGGTTTTTCAATAACACCAGGAAAGGCAAAGTGAATGAGTATAGGGTTTTACAGTATGGAGAAGCTGTGGATGTGGACTTACTTGAAGACTTTGACATAATCAGCTAGCTCAGGAATAGATGTGATGTCACCCTAGGAGGAAGGGGAAAACAAAAACATAGTTAGTGTAAGCTTAAGAGGTTCTGGTGTGAAAGAATAAGACATGGTGAATCATAACCAAAACAATGACCTCAGGCTTGACTTGACACATTTCCCTTGTCATCGTTCAGTGTGCTAAACACAACACTGCTTATATAATATCTCAAAGCTCAACTTCCTCTGATAAGCTGTATAAACTTCACTACTTTTCAAGGCGGGGCAGCCTGAACAATGGAAGCGTATAATATCAATCTACCCATATAAAATGTAGCCTTCGTTGGGTTTGTTTTAGCGTCAAGTATCTCACCCCCCCCCCGGCCCTTTTGTCAGATACAGGCTTCGTAAATAACAGTGTGAAATTTTGCACTTGCACTGAAATTCATTGTGATTTCCCCTAACCTGGGTCAGCGCATGTATGCTGGTTATAGCTACTTTTTAATGCTATTGATAAAAGCAGACTTCATGAGAATGTCTGTAGTTCAACATAGAACTAAGCACCAAATCCACTGCAAAATCTTCACTGTTGTGAAAAAAACAAATTCACACCTTGATGTGAGACTGGATGAAAGCACAAGGCCAGTAATCCCTAACTTCATAAAAGTATTCCCTGTAGTGAACATTAAGATATGGTAGTGTTGTCATACCAGTGTGTTGGATGTCTTTCCTCCCTCCAAGGTAATCTCCAGGTCTGACAGAGCTGCATCCACCTCATCCACCTCCTTCTCACTGTTATTCATGTGGTTGTCTGAAGACATGATTGACAGCTTGTTGATGTGGTACTGAGGAAGAGAAAGGTAAGGTGCCAAGTTAGGCCTATTTTTTAGCACTTAACTTGCCATATTACACCAGGGTTTTTCTTAGGGGTGCAACGGATACCGAAGAAAATCCGAACTGTACGGTTCGCCACCCACGGTTCGGGTTGCACATGCGTGCCGCGGTTCATTCGGTTCTGTGTCCCCCCACTCCCCACGTGGGTCCGATCTCCCTGGAGAGTATCTGTCCAATCAGTTGTCAGAATTACATGTCAATCTACGATGACATCACAGCTGGATTAGCCTACTAACACAGGAGTAGCCTATGGAGCAAATTGTGGAATTTTAAGTTTCACTTTCAGACTCTGCTGCTGCTGCTCTGCTGGTCTGTGAATCGCCAAATGACAAACATGACGTGATGCGCACATCGGCGCATTAGAGATCGATTTGGATCAATTTGACCAACTTTTGATTTTGTGGCTTCCGTGTCGATATTGCGGCAGTGCGCCGCAGAAGAGCCCGACGTCACTCACGTCACACACGCAGCAGGAGGAGAGGAGGAGGAGAGCCGGCAGGACCAAAACAACTTTTTATTCCCCAGCAGTGATCTCTCAGTGAGTTCAGACAGGCACAGAGCAATAACTAAAACATCGGGGGTAGTGATGCTAGGGTCAGGTTTTTTTTTTTAACCCGCGACCGCCGGATCCGACACGTCAACATCCGAACCCGCCAGTTCGTTCTCAATATTATCTTCAATCACCCGACCCGCCCCACCTGCGGGACCCGCGGGTTTCAGGTTTACCCACGCATCACTATTTGGGCTGTTTATAGCAAAGAGTTGTAGCCCTGTTCAGTAGTGGAAGATTTCAGTAGGTAGGCCTACATGATTTAAGTTGCATTTTATGTTGATGCCCTGGAGTAAAGCCACTGAAGGTTGCATTTTATGTTGCAATTTATGTTGATGTTGGCCTACATAGCCTACAATGCAGGGATATTTTATGTTAAAATAACAAAGAGCCAGTATTTACTTTACTTTTGTTGATTTAGTTATACTGGACTTTAATTTTCAGTGAAAAAGTCTTCATTCAGGAAAACTTAAGATAAATACATTGTGTAAATTGGAATTTGCAATCGTACTTCCCCTGCCTAGTGCACCAGATATAGGCCTATATACCGCACCAAACCGAAACCGTGACCCCAGAACTGTGATATGAACCGAACTGTGAGTTTTCTGAACCGTTACACCCCTAGTTTTTCTACACATTTTTCCATTTGGAGATTGTTGATGTGATTCTTGAAATTTTGTGAGTAAATATCAAGATTTTGTTGGTCTTCAATAACATTGTGATTGGTCAAATGACTACACCATATCTCTCTATAACTGAAGAACTAATAAATACCAAAGTATGGTAAATGACAGTGGGTTCACAACTACATACAATGTGCAGTCATGTGTGACATAGGACTGAGCAGCAGTATTTATCCATAATTTTCCACAATTTTGTCCAATTCCAAAACTTTTCAAGGTCAAACAATGATCAAATTCATTTTCCATATGTTTCCAAACTTCCCAAACCTGCACAGCAACCTTGTTAAACAGAGTAATTTAAGACTATGTTTCTTCTCACATCCATCTGAGACCCACATGTGTTCATTTCACCCGAGGTGTCAGAGAACAGAGGCAGCTAGGAGGAACACCTCTGGATTTGATACGAGTTCGATGTTTTAAACAGCAATGTTGTTACGGAAATCAAACCTGTGATCTTCCAGTTACAGGACGGTCTTTAACTACCAGGTGTATGGAGATACAGTCTGCTAGCAATTGTTAGCTGTTCCAACACCTTGGTCAACAGTTTTGCTGATTTCTATAAAGCGTCCTGCTATGCGTGCTACTGGTGTGCCACCGCCCAACTTTTTCTTATAAACCTGAATTTGTCTGTGATAATTGCCAAATAAATACTTTAAGACCTGTTTGGCATCTATGTTAGCAAGTGCTGCCAGTGCACACTGCGCACCATGTAAAACAAGATGAAACGCAGCTATTGAGTTTACTTGTGAGAAAACAATGACTATACGTGTGAATCAGAGACACTAGCTTCAGGATGAGGGCTAGGGGAGGTGATTGGAGCTGATGATTTACTAAGGGAAATGAGTGGGAGGGTGTGGATGCCGTGTTCTCAGCACATCCCTCATCTGTAGCCCACTATAAATTTGTCTTCACTGGGAACATATGTGAGACTGGGGCAGTAGGACGGGATAAGGGACTGTACGTAACAATGGAAATACCCACTCAACTGGTCGGGATGGGACCATTACCAAAAACCTGATCATGGTTTCCCCCTAGCGTGAGTCACCGACACTAAATACAACTTGTTGACAAATGGTATTTATAATGTCAACCCTTCCCAAACCCCCCCTATACATGAATGAACAGCTGTCGAGAGGGAGAGGGAGAGGGAGAGAGAGAGAGAGAGAGAGAGAGAGAGAGAGAGAGAGAGAGAGAGAGAGAGAGAGAGAGAGAGAGAGAGAGAGAAAGAGAGAGGGAGGTGAAGCTATAGCCAGCTAAGGTTACAGAATGTGGGACAAAGGCCTGTGATGAAACCATTTCTCCGCCTGTTATGCCTATGCTCTAGTGACAGTTTTTTAAACTTGCTCCAATGGGGGACTGGTTCCTTGTCTGTGTGAGCATGTGTGTGTGTGTGTGTGTGTGTGTGTTAGTGACTGAGTGAGAGTGTGTGTGTGTGTGTGTGTGTGTGTGTGTGCAATGAAGTACAAAGTACACTGACTGACCAACTATGCCCCACGTCCCTTTTCTGGGCAGGACTATGAGGGCAGGGAAGGAGTATGAGGCTGATTACTGTTCTTGACACTGTGAGCTAATCGCTAATTCCTATGAGTCGCCAAATTGACACATCCTGATAGCATGCTAACACTAGCCAGCCAGCTACGGGATGTGGACAATCACTGGTCTTTATTTAGACCCTTGTATCCACTCTCTATAGCCGGCTCCCTCTGTGAAGCTCAACCCATTGCACACTGTGTACGATCCTCATCAGTGAAACCTTACCCATAAACCTTAAGCTCATATACCAGCTGAAACATAGTAAGAGAGCTAGCACAGCGCTAACAGACAGGTAGCGACAGACTAGCCGCCAGTCTAAACACACCGATCGGATTAGCATCCCTTCTCTGAGGAGAGTAACAGGAAACCCGTTAAGTGTAATTATAACCAGTCTGATGAAACACACCTCACACCTCACAGTGTCAGTGGGCTTTTAGAGGAATGTGAGCAGGTCTGTCAGACTCTCTCTAGCTGGGGTGGGTGGTCTGAGCTGAGGCGCTCCGTCCTGTGGCCCAAGATGCTCTATAATTACCCCGGGGGTGAGGACAGGGTGGCGTCCTCAGGTCTTGGCACCCACGCTTTATGAGGGTCGGAAATAGCAGGGGCACCACCCCTCAGACTAAGGGGGCAACCCGAGGGGGCAAAAGGGGCTCACATCCATCTCACTTCCCTCATTCCCCTATAAATCTACACTCACCCTTTCTCTTCCTCCTGCTCTTTCATTACACTGTTCATAGAAAAGAAGCCATGCGTCTGATGCCACCGGTGGTTGTAAAGTCCAGGCCAGACCAGCTCTTGAACAAGGCTTAAGTCTCAACAAGGTGTCTGGAGTCTTGTAATGTTAGTAGTCTTGCTGTATGAGTGGCTATAACAAGGTGCCACAAGAGCAGCTTGGTCTACTACAATTACTCTGTAAGCTAAAGCTAATAGGCTTGGCACTACAGTAGAAACCTGCTTCAAATCACTTGAGACCAAACCTTATTGAGAGAATTTTATGTTGGGAATATTAACATGTTATATCAAGTGTGGGGCAAGTGAATTAATGTCTTGCAAGTAAAAGTAATTAATCATTCATAAGGGATATTTTGTTCAAAAGCCTAGTGATGGTGTGGCATACTGAGGAGCCCAGTGGGAGTATGGATGATAATACCCTTATTAGCTCCTTCTGCAACAATGTACAATAGCCAAGTTTTAGTATGCATGCCGCAGCAGCATAGGCAGCCATATGGCTCAGCTCTGGGCTGGAAGCCCATCTAATTCATTAGCTTGTGGTTGAGAAGGCAATGTGCCCAATGAGTAGAGAACTGCAGGTCTTCAAACTTCAGACCCTGACAAAGCAATACTGAACCAGGCAAATTAAGATCAGACACACACTCACAAACACACACACCTCCTTACCTGCAGGGCAGCAAACATCATCATTTCCTCCTCGGTGCACTCGATTTCCTCCAGCAGAATGGCCCACTTGGCCTGTTCATAGAGCTGGTTCACCCGGATGGCATCATACTGCAGGGGAGTGGAAATAACAGTTATGTTATCACACAAAAATATTGTATAAACACAGACTCTCTCTCCCTCTGTGTCACACACGCACACACACACACACACACCAGACCTGGGTGAAACAGTAGCTGGGTTTGGGTGTGGTTTACGGCATCACAACCATTCAGATAGTGCCAGGTAATTTGTCAATCACAGAAACATACAGTAAGTTGACTTTCAAATAATTTATTGTGGAGCTCTAAATTTGAAACTCAATATATTGTCATATCATTATCACCCATCTGGCACATAAGTAGGCTAAAACAAATTCTAAATAATTTTGAAAATATTGTTTGACCCAAATCTTGACAGCACAGATGTGATTCCATCTGTACTGTAAAGGTTTTGTGCTGCTTTATTATATACTGTAGTATTAAGTAAAGAGACAGGAGAGAGACAGGGGGCTCTGAAGCTGCCTACTGTGAAGCTGATATTAAAGTGTCGTACCTTAGGGTTGAGGTCAAAGAAACTGTGGTATTTAAACCTCAGCAGGAGCACCTCATTCTCCTTCACGTCCTGCTCCATCAGAGACCTGGATGAGTCCAACCACCTGCACAGACAGTAAATATGGTGATTTAGAATACTTAGTCTGTCTGAAATAGCCTCTTGCAATTTTTTTGATCAACTGCGCAGCCCTAAAATATGCTGCAATCCGCCGTAGCATTTCCGACTACGGGCAGTTCTGCCAAACCACCACACCACTAAGCAAAGTTTAACTCACCCCTGGTTGATTTTGGCTTTGTCCAGCAGGGACTGGGGCTTGTAGAGTTTGACCAGGATGTCTGGTGAGGAGATTGGCTGGCTGACAGCGAGGATGCTGGGGTTGCCCTCGGAGAGGGGGCTGTCCCCAAACCAGGCGGAGGTGGGCGACAGGGGGCTACCGTCCCTGGAGTCATAGGTGGGGGTCATGGTCTTACTGTACAAGCCTGGGCTGGAGTAGATGCTCCCTGGAAACACACAGTCATCAGTTAGTCACTTGTAGTGGACTGAAGTGCAAAGAGAAAACGATACACACAACAAATGAATCAAAGAAACAATAATCATATTCTTTGTGATATCTATGTCTTATACTGACAGTCAAATACTCATGAAATATCCCATTTCATTGCAAAAGTGTGCACATTCACAAATACATAATCAAAACAAGCATCTGGGGAAAAAAGGGTGAATACTTTTCACAAGAGCACACACACTTGCAGCCTAGCCAGGCCAGCTAGCGGTCAACAACACAGTGTGACTACCAGCCAGCACTTTGCGGATGAGTGGCTTCAACAAGGTCCTCCTGCTGTTGGCGGGACTGATGCGAGTCAGCATGCAGATGATGCACAACAAGATCAGGGTCACTCACTTACTCACAGTCAAAAAACCTGCAGGAATGCATCGCACACAGCAAACTACTGCACAACTAGCCACAGAGAGGAGAGGGGGAGCGCAAGGATATGGGAGGAGGATACATGGATTGTAACACCGGCACAAACATGTAAGGCTGGAAAAAATTACACCACAACTTTCAATTTAAAACTTCAATAATTAAGTCTCTAAATATGTTGACCGCTGATCTGCATGTGTATTTGTCTTTTTGTTTTTCCATGTATAATCTGAGTCTTTTGGCTCTTCATGCAAAAATAAGCAAGCTACCAAAGTGAAGCGGTTTATATTTCCTGTTGGCTGGCCTTGTGTTGTATTTTTGGCCCCATACTCTCCCGTCCCTCTCTCCCTCTGTAGGGCCTAGGTCAAGAAGCAACACTGGCTAAACCACTAAATCTCTTCTAAATCAGGAAGTGGGCCTGGTTTGTGTTTGTGTGAGTGTGTGTATGTTTGTGTGTGTGCTGAGGTCATGAGAACAGGGTGCAGGCTATGGCCACCCATCCCTCGTGGGGGAGGGTGTTATTTAGTGGTTCTTTCAAGGTTTTTCCCCAGTGTGGAGTTCATTAGGTCAGGGAGAGTACTCCCATCTCCCATAGGGTCTCCTGAAGAATCCCAAATATCCACAGAGAGAGAGAGCATGTATATAGTGAAAGTCGGCAGCCCAGTAAAAACACAACCAGGCACCCTCCATCCTGTTGACGGACTCTCCAACCTAGGCTAAAAGGCATCAAGAATGTTAACATGCCTTAACTCCCTAATCCTCCCACACTGGGGACTCTTACAGGGTTTAGATGGAGGGAGCTGGACCACCCTGGGCTGTGAGACTAGATGTAAACTCTGAGAGCGTCATCAACAAATGAAAGTGTCTCTTGTGTACCTGACTTTTACACACAGCTTGTGTGTGGGTTGTTGGTTGAGGCGTGTAGCTAAGATACAATTACAGACCAATAGGCAGGATCACCTTTCAGATTTCTGGACTACTACAATTGTACAACAAGAGCATCATCCAAAACATCTAATAGCAATTCCGTGTATACAAGACACAAAGTTTGCCTAATGTACGTCTGACCATCTCACTAACTACCTAAAGTTTCCTGTAGCAACACTTCAGGGATCCTGGGAGCTAAAAAGCGATCAGCTGTCCTGCAAAACAGTCAACAGGCACAGTGAGCAGACCTGGAATAGCTTTAAGAAAGAGTGAGCTTTGAGCTGAATTCTAATAGGAGGCAAAGCCTTTATCATGTGACCACCCGAATCAGCTGACTTCCTCAGAGAGAGCAGTCAGGTGACTCGGCTGCTAGTTCCAATGGTTATGGCTTGTCAGGTGACCTGAGCACTCCAGCTGTGGGGGTGAAGGATAGGGAGGAGGGGGGGGAGGCAAAGGAAAGGGGTGAGAAGCAGTGCAGAAGAGTAAGGGACAGAGGAAGAGGAAAGCTTACCTTTGACAGGTCCGATGTATATTATCTCAGAGGCTAGGATGGAAAGAGAAAGAATAAGAGAAAGAAAGACAGGGAAGGAGTGGAGAAAAGCACTGGAATGGGAACAAAAAACATCAAGTGGACAGATTAAAGATACTGAAAACTCTACAAAGGACAGGGGGAAGACAGAGAGGAGAAAAAGACAAATAGGGAAATACAAGAATGAGGAGATCCATGGCCTTTCCATGGGCAGTGCCAACTGCCAGCCTCAGAGTAGATGACTCAGTTTACCCTCTCTGCAGAGGGAGATCACCCTGGCATGACCAGTGATGGTTCCATCGTTTCCACCCACCCATTCATAGCCATCCAACGCGGCATGACTGATTGAAAACCCAGGCAAGGCGTTGGTCAACGTGACCCAGCCCTGCATATATACTGCAGCACAGACGAGTACTGGACGTCCAAGGCATGTCATTCTCCATGCTGACAGGAAAGCTAATTAAATACAACAGGGACTGTAGACGTGGTCGGCCCAGTGGGACCCAATGAGCCGGCATCATGACCATGAATCTGGCTCTAAGTCTGAGTCACAACAACAGCTGAGGATTAATAACATGGCTTTTCTACCAAAACGACCAATTCTGTGGGTCTCGTTACATGAGTGTGTAGACAGACAGGGGGCACGGAGTTTTCCAAAATGGCACACTTAAAGATGGAGGTAGAGGTTGGGGTTTGGAAAAAGATTGTAAAGCCAGTCTTAAAGTGGAAAAGTCTCCTCATGCATTCTTTATGACCTTAGTGTTGACCATCCACCCATTGTCCTTCGCTTCAGAGGTCAGTGCGTACTGCACTGAACATGATGTGTTTGTGTGAGCTACTATAAAAAGGTATTTAATTTATGTTTTTATTCACTGTTTTATTTAACCAGCCTGGTCAATTACAGACAAATTCTCATTTACAGTGACGGCCTGGCAAAAGGCAAAAGCCCTCAGGACGCGAAGGGAATTGGGAGCAAACTGGGGAGAAAAAAAAAAGTCAGAACATATAGTTATGAAGAGATTTAGCCCTATAATAAAGTTAGTGGCACAGGCCTTTGGTGAGCCTCTGGGCCTCTCCCTCTCTCTCTCTCTCTCTTCATGTCCAAGGTGGAGTGGAGTGCACAGGAGCAGTTGGCTGCAGAGGAGAGAGGGCCGTGGTTCTGGTTGATCTGCTGTGTGCTGATTACATCGCTGCCTCCCTGCAGAGCCTGGCCCTTGTGATTCCTATCAGGAGACCTAGGCTAAGAGGCCGGCCCTTCCCCACAAGGGACGGAATAACTCCCTACAACTTGGCCATGAAATGCACACTCTATGACTGTAGCATGTGATCTGATAGGGGGGACGGCAGGAAGCGTATGTGTGTGTCTGTGCGCGCGTGCGTGTGTGTGTGTACATGTGTGCGCAGAGATAAGAAGAGTGGTGTACAGTAAACAGATTCTGCACATTCCCCTTGATACTCTGTTCCTTTCCACCACTGTAGTGTGACCACAGTCACCCACTGGGACCAAACCAGTGCGTTTTTTTTAACCAGTGAAATGAGGATGGTAAAAGTTCACATCTACACCAAGGGGAAGCACAAGAGAGGCACTAACGAAGCAACACCCTTGAAGAAATGTAATGAAGCAACACTGGGTGTGATTATCATGTGCTGGTTCCACAAATAAACATGGACTATAATTTAAAAGTTACTGTGTCTTATTATTTACTGACACAGAGACGTATAGATACATAATCTGTTTGGGAGTGCACTTCATCTACGAGAACTGAGATAGTACTCTCCCTCACGAGTCAGTGTGTGCATGTATGTTGGGTAAGTTCAAGGATCTAGTGGATAGACCGGGTCAGGTCAGGGCAGGAAAGGCAAGGCTCTCAAACCAGACAATTAGACCCATTCACCCCGTCTTATAGTGTTAGCAGTTTTGGTTCATGCCAACTGTGAGACAGCAGTATGGCCTGTTCTGTTCTGCTCCTCTCTGCTCACATGGCTGCAGCTCTCTCATCACTGGCGGAGGGAGGGAGAGAGGGAGGGAGGATAGGAGGAGAAGGGAGGGCTAGTATAACTGCTGTCGTGTAGCCTGGTTTGGGTTTAAAATGGCAGCGTGACCAACTATGTGTGGAATCTCAACCATTCTTCGTCCTCCCTGCCAAGGAGCAGGGAGTCAGGTCTGTAGATCCCACGCTGGCCTCAAACTCACACATTCATATTTGGTCACTAGAAACAGGGTGCAGCAATCTGCAGTTATCATAGTGGTTTTCGAACCACAAGGGCAATTAGAAAAAAAAAAAAAGGAAGATGACAGATGCTCCGTGGGAGCCAGTGGAACCTGCTATTCAACCTGCTGCTGAGGGGAAACAGATCATTACACTTCACAATGAAATACAGAAAATATAACCCACTACTGCACAATTAGTGCAAAGTAGATCTTGAATCAAAAAGAAAAACGTGACTCCATAAAGTGAACGGGTCTGTATAAACCAATTCTCTTTACACTCAATCAGTTGAAAATGTAAAGTGCAACTGCTGTTTACTGGCTAATGATAAAGAATTTTTTTAATTTTAAGGGAAAAAAAACACTTCCTAAATTAGCTCCAAGTGATTTGATTCCATCCCTGGCATAAACTAACCTTTTCAAATCGAGCTGGAAATCTTAGGACAAACCCTGTAACGAGTGACGTCTGCACTATTGCAGCCAAATACTGTATGTGCAGACTTTTGCTCTATCAGTGACAGGCCATAACTGTGGTAGTTTGAAACAGAGCAAACCGTGCTCTTGGAAAGGGAGTTGAAGATGTGAGGATTATCTCCGCTGGTGATTTGTAACCGACAGGTATTGGTGCTACATCTCCATGTAGGAGTTCCCATCCGTCAGCTCACCTGATCCAGGGGTTAACAGGGGACCCTCCAGCTCCAGAGCCTCCTCCTCTGCCTCCTCCAGCTTTTTCTTCTTCTTCTTGGGATCACGGGGCTTACGCAGTAGAGATAGCTCCTCTGGGTGGCGGATATCTGGAGGGAGGGAGAGAGAAAGAGACAGAGAGACCTGAGTTCATTTGATGTCACACAAACACAACCTTGCCCAGCAACATAGCTAAAGCCAACCCAGACCCCAAGATGGGGCAGATCTTGTGTCACTCTGTCACTGAAGTCATCATTTGTATTCTTTCAACTACAGGCTTCAAATAAACCACTGAACCTGGGGCCAAGCGCACAGACAAAGTGCAGAATCTGCGACGGGGGTGACTAAGGGGACGCTGAGGCAACTTCTACTGAAAAATGGGTGAGAGAGGCAGAAAGGAAAAAGAAGTCATAAAAGACAGCAGAGGGACAGAGGAGGATTGTAAACAGCTGTGCACACGAGGGGTGGAAAATTGCAAATCCCTTTTCTCAGGGCCCCAACAAATCTCGCTCTAACTGTAATCCCCACATGAGACAGGGAAGACACAATCTCAATCTCCCTCCCTCTCTCTCTCTCTCTCTCTCCGTCCCCCTCCCTCTGTCTAACCCTCTCATACACAGAATGCCAGTATTTGGTAGCTGTCGGTGAGTAATGGGGCAGCCTTTGTCAAAACACCACCAATCGATCCTTGAAGATGATACTACAAATTAAATAATCACATCCTGTGTACGTGTGTGTGTGTGTGTGTGATCCCAGTCAGACAGTAAGACACACACACCGCACATTCAATATGATGACTAAAACAGAGCAGCCTCCCTCCCCGGCTTCTCTCCTCTCTCCTCTCTCTTCCCTCTCCTCCCTCGGGCCGGAGGAGGCCGGGGAACCATCACTCAGCGGCAGCGATGACGTTTTAGGATGGGCTTGGGACGGTTCCGATGCAGTAGGTGAGGCGGCCAGGACGTGTCAGACTAGAATAGATGGAGCGAGTCTAGAAGCACAGCTGGATCCTCAGCTGGATTTGCTCTTCTCTGCTCTAGGATTCCATATAAATTGGGGAGGCGGCTGATATTTGAGAACTATTATTCATTATTTTCATTAATGTCGCCTGCAGAGGAGTTGTAAAATTCTCATTTTCTCATATAAATCTCTTCTCGCAAGCTAACCATCTCCCCTCATTTTTTAAAGATAGGGAAAGGTGTTTTAGACTGAGTAAGAGATTGTACAGTAAGAGAGAGTAGGAAGGAGAGAGCGGAGGAGTTTGAATCCTTAGGGGGAGACAGAACTTCTTGGCTTGGCGAGAATGCTTGTTTAGTTTGTGTTACTAAAGCAAAAGCATTCCAGGGGTTTTAAGAACTACCAGATGGGAGCTCACTCTCTCTCTCTCTCTCTCTCTCTCTCTCTCTCTCTGCCTCCCTCCTTCCTCATTCTCTCTCTCTCTCTCTGCTGTAGCAGTGAAGCACAATCCCTGTGCCCTTATACAGCCATGTGAGTGCAGGCGTGCTGCCTGGCTTTAGCCCTGCTGAGCGGTGCGAGGAGAGGCACCGTGAAGTGTGTTCTGGCCTGCGTGTGTGTACGTGGGTACGCCTGCGTCTCCTGGTGAGGCATCGCAGAGGCATGTGGCATTTTACTACGATGTCAAACAACCAAGTCACCTCCATCATTCATTCCTATTACCTCATTGTCAACACCAGGAACTTATCCATAGGGGAAATATCAGCCATGTATTGAGCACCCAACAAAATTCAGTATTATAACCCTCTGTAAATCAAATTTTAGACCGGAAATCTAAGACAGATTTTGTTCAGAAGTCTTTCCTCTTAAAGGTCTAGTGCACGGTGTGAAAAATAAACATGCGTCATTGTGCTTGAATCCATTTTTTTGTGACAAGCTTATCAGTGCACTCTCAGTGGAGAAAATGCAGATACCAAAATATCTGGGAAAGGCCAATATCACCAATTCACCAATATTTTAGGCCCTACTACCGAATCCCTATAACTGATCATCTGAAAAACAGGAGAGGAGGTGGGAAGTGGGCGGGTAGATGAGGTAAATAAATTGGCAGACACTCTCTATTCCTCACTCCCATGAAAGGAGCGCAGGAGTAGTAGACATGATGGGAATACCACGTCAAAGCTAACTAGCATATGGAACGGTAGAGGATGGAGATAAAGAGAAAAGAAGACAGGCTAAGGTGACAATCCAAAACAATTGTCCACAAGGATTTCTCAAACAAGCAAGAGTTTAAATTCAATTTCCATAACCACTGACTTGAGTGTTGCATTGTACTGTATGTTTATGGTGATAATTTACGAAGTATGGTGGAGAAATCAGCTCTTACGCTCACTAGGCAGTGTCAGAAGAGGAAGGGGCGAGTGATGGTCCTTCGACCATCACTCGCTATTCTGCTTACAAAAGCTCGGTTGATTTCCATTAGCAGACATGACACCTACACAATAAGGCCCCCATCTTCCATCATCCATGCTTGTGGCAGTAACTAGGCTCGGGGCCAGGGGGAGAGGGACTGACTGAGAGCCAGCTAGGCCTGCTAGGTCTACTCCTTGGAACGCATGATTCACTGGAGTGAGTAAGGCCGGCCACAGAAGAATCACAAACACCGTCATATTCTAATTTTACAGCGCCATGGTTTACCTTCTAAAAAGATAGAGACCCTACATGGAGAGAAAAGTAAAGAAGAGAGATTTTTACCTTCTTTCTTCCCTTGCCTTTACTTCTAGATCTGTGTTAGAAAGAGCTGCTCACTGGGCTGCGAGCCTGACTGATCAGCTAATACGCTGGAGCAATAAATCAAGAGCTTGTTCCAGGGTGGACTGAATAACACTGCAGCGACTGAGAAATAACTAACCTATAGTCTCAGTCCAAGGGGAAAGAGATAACAACAAGGTACATTGTGCAGACATTTATATTTTAAGGAATTTGGCTTATGCAGAGTACGACTGTAGAAAAAACTTAAATTCCTAGATCAGCAAGATTATAAGAAACCAAAAGTAAAGAGTGAAAGAGCCATAGTGCCCTGACAATATTGCTGCAACCAGAGCATGATCATGAAAGAGAGAAAAGCTACAAGTTTTTAACTTTATTGTTGGTTTCAAATTGCCAGCATTTGCCATTGAGATCAATGTTAACCTCACACTTTCAACCCATTCTTTGTCTTAACCCAAAGGCGTGGGTATCGTAGTTGATGTTACCATGGCAAATGGCAAATGGCAGATCCAACCAATAGACATAACTTTATAGCAGGAGCTAAATTTCGGATTTCGCTCTAGCTACATTTACATGCAAACAAATAATGTGACTATTGCTCCTACTCTGATTACAAGAATAACTGGATTAGGCTATTTGCATGAGCAATATAAGTAAATACTCCCATGTATATGCCGTGTCACATTACCCTGACTATTCAGTGTAGAGGCTATGTCTGCTGCCACCCTCCATATGCTACAATGTATTACACATAGACTATAGACTAGCTTTTACCTCGTTTCATTCAAACTTCAGCCATGATTCTCCTGTGCAATGCCCTGGTTGTAACTTTCCTACAATAGCCAGATACTTGTTATCTCAAGTACTGAGTACTCAACTCTTAAAAAGCTATACATAAATTTTAAAAGCACCTTGATGACTTGCTAAAGTTCAGTAAAGCCAATGCAACAGGGTGTATTCCACTCTTTAGCCAGCTGAGTGTCAGAGCATCTCCTCCCCCGTCTAACTCGGGGCTGAAAGGTGCTAAAAGGCCAATCGAAAAGGATAATAACACTCTTTAATTTGGGAGTTGGAGCTGAGGCCAAACCACACTCCCCCTGTGTTATGACAACAGTGGCCGGGACACTTGGGCCAGTCAAGCAGACCGCAGGTTGATGGGCCATAAATCAACCGGACCAAAACGATGAAGCAACAGTCCCACACAAACCCAGGCCAGAGCGCCCTGACCAAACCCGTCACTGCAGCTCGCCCTCTCAACTGTCACCCTCGTCTGGCCACCGATCCATCCTCCTCCTTTGTGCCGGTCATCCCAGTGACCAGTGACATGTTCAGGGCAGAGCTTACAAATGCCACAGGTTACAGCGCTTCCTGCCTCTTACATTTTCCAGAGAATCAGGGGAAAACCAAGACACAGTAGCAAAGGAGTGCTTACTAAACAAGACACAGTGGTTAAGTGGGACAGCCTGACTGTTGTTAGTCATAAGTAGTGTTTAGTGCCTTGCTGAGAGAAGCAGCCTAACTTCTTGCCACCTCAGGCCCCCAGGTCCACAGTCATGTGTTAGTCATTGGTGAAGACTACATTTCCTGTCCTGGCTCACAGGAAGAGTAAGACAGACAACAGTAGGATGAGGATTGCATGTGTGTGTGTGTGTGTGTGTTTAGTGCACACATTTAATTGCGTTTGAGGCAACTGAAGCGAGTCCAGGTTGTCTAGACGGGACAAGCTCACCAGGTCTAAATGTGACTCTTTGCTGGACAAACGAAACTTTCAGAAAACCCGAGCCAACGCCAACCAGTGCCATTCCTGCCGTTTCACAACTACATACTCGCCTTTTGTACAGCGTAAATATTTCATGGGGCCCTTCTACAGTATTTCAACTGGCACCGTGACACACCAAACACCATAGCAGAGAAATTCTTTGGACTTCAAAAAGCACACATACTTGAGATCTGAGAATTCTCAGAAAAATATGATCTTATAACTAAACGCGGAAAATCACTCATGCCTTCGCTTCACTATCTGTGTGTGTGTGACAAGCCAAATAAGCAATGCAGCGCAGGATACGAGGGCTGCCAATGAGAATCAGAGTTCAAAGCAGGAGTGGAGCTGAGTTATTTCAACCAGTACAGTACATTGGCCTTTTGCTGAGGTCTCTTCCTTCCCAGCCAGTACCAGATGGGTCGTTTCTGTGTCAAGGGGGTGGGGACTGTACACAGCTGCCTCGGACATGGGAGAAGTACAGCAGGGATAATTGGTTTGATACATTTAACTTGGGAGTGGTAGATATGCTATGCTCATGTGTGGGAGACTCACTGTCAAGGTTGGAGTTGTGTGAATTAAATACATATGTGAATATTGCAGACGGACATATCAGAGTGTGTGCTATTCTGAAACGGTGTCTACAGGAATTTGAGAAAGAAGTAAAGAGGAGGAGGGGATAAGAAGGCCAACTACTGCAATGGCAGACTGAACTTAGAACTTGTTTTGGAACAAGAAACAGCTTCTGTGTGACCAACTGACTGGACGGCCCAGAGCAAAAAGCCCCTCCAAATAAATCATTCTAATCATCATCGCTGAAAGGAAAATCCAGTCTCCTCTCTCTCTCTGTGTTGCCGTCTCCTAATATCCCTGCCCCTCCCTTTTCTCTGTCTGGAGCGAAGGCCAGTTGGACAGGCCTCGTCTCTTCCTGTCCCCTCTGATTCTCTATGCTCTGCAGCTCCCAGGCAGTCAGCAGAAAATACGCGCAGGAAATTGTAAAACTGCAAGTTTTCCAGATAACAAAAAATGAAATACTTCCAGGCCTGGCCAGCTGTAAGTCCGCAAAGTCAGCTGTCATAGCCTCTGGTTACAGTTAGGACCTTTCCCACCATCCGGTATAAGGAATTCTACTTCCCGAAAGCAACAATGTGCAGTGAGGTAAATACAACGGCAGAGGCGCGTCACACCGCATGGCCCTGCGCAGCCACCGTAAGTCATCCTGCGACGTCCTGGCACGCGCCAAGTCAGCCAAAAGCAATTTGTCCTGAATTTCTGTGGAGCTAAAATAGATTTATTACAGAAGCAGTAGACACATTCCTAACTAGGACTGGTTGAGAGAAGGGCTGCTGGCCTGTACCCTGCCTCCCGTTTCAAAAACAACCTCTGTGTGTATTTATACTCCATTAAATGTGCTATTTGTTCTCTTCATTTCACAGAACTGCTTTGCGGGCCTCTTTAGCCTTCGGAAAAAAACATTAAAGCTTCATTCCTGCCAAATTAAAAACAAGGCAAAGCGCTACCTGTAGAGGCCAATAAAAACAGGAAAGCTGCCACTGGAGCCCCTGATCCTGCCTTCTGAACACAGTCCAGTGACAAAGACCCAACAGGTGTCCTGAACGCTGCCTGATGGAAGGATTTATATGGGGGTTTCTCAAAAACCTGCGAGCCGTACTGGAGACAGTGACTAAGGGGCAAGGGCAAGGGGTGAGGTCTGGGGCCAAGGGGTGAGGCTGGGAAAAGTGGGCGTTCCAGGGTCAGGGGTCACCAGGCTCCGGTGTGTGACCTTTGACACGTCTCTGACAGGGCAGCGTGGTGCCAGTGATGGAAGATATCGATAGTGGATGGTGTGTGACCCCTGGGTGCTACGCAGACCATGGGGGGACAGTTCAATTTGGACGCTTTGATATTGGTTGAAGGGACAGTTGGGGGGTAAGCGAGAGAGAGTGAGAGTATTTACGTGTATGTGAATTTGTACTTTTCGCATGTGCCTGTGTTATAAGGCCGAGTCAGACTGATAATCTCTGTTTACTAAACAGAACTGCGAGACCGATTGAGCCCGGGTGCCAAGGACTTGTCTCCAGAACTAACAGCGGACCGCTGGTCAGGAGAGGTGACTCTGGCACGCAGAGCTCAAGGTCTGTTTAATAAACACAACAAATGTCTAGGGATAAAAACAACGCATGAGGAAGGACATGACTAGCTGGGTTTGCACTTCCAGAAGGTTTCCAAAAATAGTATTAAAAGTAAGCGCTTAGGTTGGCTCAGAAATGTGGGCAACTTCTGGATTCGGCCCTCCATTCCACACCGAAATGGATTTTAATTCCTACAGCTCATTACAAATCAGTCACACCTCATTGCACATTTGCTTCGTGACCGCTTTTCACCTCTCCAGTGAACATAAGATCCCCATGAATGCTGCCCTACCCGCCTTCTTGTAAAAGCGTCCCGCGCGCCACTTACTGAAGGTTTTGCAGATGTCGGAGACGGCCTTGAAGACGCGGTCGGAGAAGTTCACCTTGACCTTCATGTGCTTCATGTTGGGCAGCTGGAGGCGCAGCAGCTTGTGCTGCGGCGTGAAGAGCAGCCTGGCGTCGGCCTGGATGCCGTACTTGTCCAGGGTCCAGTGGGTTTTCAACAGCCACGTCTTCTTCTTCTCCCACCACAGAGCGTGGTCCGACCAGTCCTTCTTCACATCTAGGGAAGGGGAGAAAAAGAGTGGAGTGGTTGAGTTTTGGTCCTTGCACAGTTAGCGGCGTGAAAAGATGAGATGCAAAAGGAAACACTACAAGGGATTCAGTAGCTGTATTTGTCTGATCTACATTCTCTTTGCTCAATGTACAGCTGTCTGCTACTGATCAGATTAGATTAAATTAGATTTTATTAGATCAAATTAGAAATTCAAATTAGATTGTTTTTTTGCTTAAACAGTTACAGCAGACAACAGTTATTTCAACATTCAACACACAAGTATATCACATGGGAGAAGTGGAATCACTTAATAAAATAAAATGTACAGTACTGTACCACCCTTCCATTTATTTAATAATTTCCAGTCAATCGGACATTCAGTAGAGATTATTTATTTTTTGGTGTCAAACAATAATGCAGGAAACATATTTAACAGAAAATGACACAAAAGCCAATCTATCAGTATTTATTTTTTCCACTTTCCCATCCTTCCGATCTTAAAACCAACAAAAGTTGTTCCCAGTGGTGTCTGACATTATGTTGGCACACTCTCCCTTCAACAACAGCACTAACATTCACACAAACAACTACCCAAACACACCAGAGCTGCCTTGCACATTTCTTTCTCATGTGCCTCTAAAATGGCTAAAGGCAATATTTCTGATGAGATTAGATATAAGATAATACACTTGCATAAGGAAGGTGAAAGTCAAAATAAGTGAAAAAACAGGAGTTTCCAAAACTGGAATTCAAAAAATTAGTTATAGTGTTATAGAGAAGTTATAAAGTTATAAAGTAAATGGGACTCCTAAGAACCGTGCAAGACCTGGTAGACCACCAAAACTATCACCATCAGATAGACAGAACTTAAAGCTTTCATCTTTGAGAGAGGAAAAAAAATCAAGCTCCACTCCTGCTTTAGATCTGAAAAACTATCCCGAAAAGAATGGAAGCTGTAATAAAGGCAAAGGCTGGACACACTAAATACTGGAAAAATTGATATTATATTTAGTTGTGGAGGCTTTTGTGTAATTTTGTGTTAAATATATGTTTCCTGCATTTTTTTCTGAAACTGAAAAATAAGTAACTTGCACTTAATGGCCGTTTTGACTGGAAATTAAATAAAGGAAAGGGTGGTCTCTGACATTTGCACAGTACTGTATGCTGTACAATAATAATACCCTCAAGTGACACACACATATCAAGGTAAATACATACTATAAAGTTTAGACAATATACCACATACATGTCCAGATAAAGTGCATACCCCATAATGCAGCATCAGATTTAAGTGCAAAATAGTTGAAAATATCATGAGTGAAATCATTTAAATGAAAGAAATAATGATCACGATAAAAACAAGCCAGCTAAAGCTAAAGTGCATGCAGCCTCAGGGGTAAAGTGCATATTGTTCATAGTATGTCAAGCTAATAATACTGGTGCCAAAGGGCCTTAGCATGCTGGAGGACAGAGACAATGAAAGTGTAAGTAGAGCCGTCTGTATGCGTCACACCGTAGTGACCTGAGCTCACCAAATATGTCCCTCCCGGGCAGAGGGTCACATTTAGGGTGAACGGGGGGGTGGGAGTGGGGTCCTGGGGCGTCTGAGTGGGTGTGCGTGGGGCGGCGGTGAAGTCAAAGTGAGAAGGAGGCGAGGACCGAGAGAGTGTGAAAGAAGCTGCTGTTTGCGTGACACTGCGGGGATATCGGGTTCATACCTCCCTCTTTGTTCCCGAGTCACGCTATGATCCGTCTAAAGCGGAGACAAGCCACCCAAAACCCCACTTAGCTCCCAGTCCCGCGCTCCGCAGGGGCTCGACACAATGGGGATGGACCCGAGGTCTCATGGTGTGTGTGTCTGACTTCAGAGGCAAGGTGAAAACCATAGGGATTTGGGGGAACTCGAAGCAGCTGTTTTGCAGATCACCTTGCTCTGGCTCCTATATGAGCAGTATTGTGAAGGGGCTGTATGCTGAAGTTGAGTTGTTTTTGAGCTGTGAACACTTCAAAGCCCAAGGGGAGAGCAGAAAATGCAGAAATCCCCCTCACTTAAAGAGAGACAGAGAGTGCCTTTACACCCATGTCATATCTATTTATCCCGCTAATGTCAAACATTCACAATATAGCTGAGTACTTTAAGCTTCAGGTCAAAACGAATAGCAGGCCAACTGGCTCAAGGTCTTGCTCTTATTGGCTTTTAGAGTGTTAACCTGACTATATCCATCTGCTCTTTATGTGTGCACCACGCTGTGTATAGACTATGTGTGCATGTGTGAGACACAATAAGCTCACTGTATTGTTTAGCAGAATATCTGCTTGCTGAGATGGAGGGCGTATTATACTTTTGGATGCTCCCTGAGTGGTGATGTCATTAGTCCGGCATTAGTCCAGGAAGGCACTTCCCTGAGCGGTGTCTCGTTTCCTCCACCCACGTACCCCTTATCTCCTCTGTCTCACTCTAGGTCTCTCTCTCCTGGCTGCACTGAGTCACTGTGTCTGGACACAGACGTCCGTCTGCTCAGTCATTTGTCCATGGGGGCAGACTAAACTGTTTTAGCTTTGTGTGTTTACAGGCGGGCACATATCCTGATCGAGGATAACATGTTTTCATCATGATGGCCCGTTCATAAAGATCTCAAATAAGAGATTATGATGAATATTACCATGGAAACAGAAGTTAGGCAGATGACAAAATGCAACAGCAAATGGGATAAGGGATAAGGAGTATCCTGGCTATATCGGCATATCACAGCTATCATATTCAGGTTTCCAATAACCAATATATGAGCTTATCCATACTACTGTGAACAGGTTATGGTGTTAACATGTGCCAACTTTTAACTGGAACACTCTACTCCCACATACTATTAGAATATTAATTATAATTGTATGTCAACTACCTTTAAAATTAAACCAAAATAAATGAAAATATACCAAAATCTCAGGGCTGGAAATCTCTCTACATTGGCACAAATCCATACTGAACCGTCCCCACACAGAGCTAGACAACAGACATGTATGACTCTCATTTTACTGCAATTCATCTGCTTAATATGCGAGACTAGTGGTCATTAGCTAAATGCAGAATTAACATATTACATCTATTTATTACACTGGGAAGGACACAGCTACTAAGTGACAATCTGGAAACCTCTCTTAAGCCATAATGGACTATATTTACTTTCTGACACGAAGCTAGCTAATCGGCCAGGCGATTGCAACACATAAAGACTTGTCTTCAATATGGCGGCGTGATTTTTCTCTCCATCCCCACACCAGTTTCAGAATTTCTGATAACCACATATGAGATAGACATAAGAGACAGGAAGATGATGACATGATGATAGGGAGATGAAGGAAGGAAGATGACAGGGGGTGGGGGGTGGGGGGGGGGGGCAATCTCGAACGTTACCCTAAGTTGACCTCTTCCGTCTGTCAATCAAACCACAGGGCGCCATGGTAACCTAAACCTTGAGTAGCCTTCCGTTTCCATGTCCTGTTATTGTTTTCCCTGGCCTTAACTTGCATAGGGGCATCCATATGCATTGTTGACACTCTCCTGCTGATCCCCTCTAAAAGCTGAATGAATGGGGTTAGGGGGGTGAGTGGATGAATGACAGAACGGCTGCTTAGGACCAGTAAACAAGACCGCTGCGATGCAAGTAAAGCAAACCCGGCCGAGGAGGAGACACACCAGGAGATTACACTGGCGATTAGGACGGAGGGAAGTTTAGGGAGAGTGGCCACCAGCATCTCAATTCAGATGCCATTGTGAAGGCCTAGGACTGCATGAATTGAAGAGGAGGGGGGGTTGTTTGTCAAGCTGTTGGCTTTTAGACGGTTTACTTCGGGGCAAACACTTAGTACTTGAGTGAAAACATTCCAAGCTTTCTTTTCGGGACCCTGTGTGTGTGTGTGTGTGTGTGTGTGTGTGTGTAGGTGTGTGTGTGTGTGTGTGTGTGTGTGCTACTCTAGCAGCATGGGGTCTAGCTGTCAACACTTCATTCTGATGTCTCAGCTGTGCAGAATACAACTTCATTGCTGCCATCACAGAGACTGCTCCCCAAAGCGTAGGCTATTACTGAACTGAAAATAATGAGAGGGAGTAAGGAGAGGAAAATTGAAAATAGACCTGAGTGTATTTTCATAGCGCTGCTCGCAGTTTTTCCTCTTACAACCTAGTAATTTCTGGTGTCTGAGAGCGTTGCAGAGCAAGCTAGCCAGATTAACATTTGGCAACTCAGGTCTTGACCACAGTCCACGTTCTATAGAAGCTTCTGTATACTCAGGATACATGACCAACATACAGTTTGTGGGTGCACACACACACACACACACACACACACACACACACACACATACCCCAAAGCAGGCAGACATGTACGCACGTCGTGGTTGGTGTCAGTTACCCTCACCACTCTCCCAGCAGCCCCTGCTCTGTCCCCGCCCACCGCCAAACCCCATTGGCCATAGCCTTACTCCTGCTTCGCTGTGTCATCACGCAACGGTCCGACGATGTGATTGGACGAGGGCTGCCGTCCGCTGGGTTCTTTCAGTAACAGGCTGGTAATTCAATCCGCAGAGAGGGAGGGAGGGAGGGAGGGCCAATGGCATCTCCCAGCTAAAAATACAGCCTGCCAGGCCTGACGTAATGCACCAGCCAGAAGAAACGGGGGCCTAAGTAATTGGGTGCATTAAATGCGGACCCGCAGTCCTTCAGTAGAGTGGTGTGCGTGTGTGGTGTGTGTGTGTGTGTGTGTGTGTGTGTGTGTGTGTGTGTGTGTGTGTGTCTCTCTCTATAGGACATGGAGGGCTGGAAAGACGAGGGGAGGGGAAACAGAGGGGGAAACCATGTTTTATGACCTCTGCGGGACATGAAAGAGGATACGGAGATTGTGTGTATGTGTGTGTAGAAGTGTGTGTGCGTGCAGGAATGGGGTGTGTGGGGTGCAGGGATTTGTCAATGGGAGGGCGTTCTTATCCATCCATCAGTTACATTAGCTCTTTGCGTGTCTGCATGTGTGTGTGTGTGTGTGTGTGTGTGTGTGTGTGTGTTCTAATGAGCTATATTAATCCATAAATTTTGTGTAACCGAGTGCTTTTCATTCGCCATCACCACAGCAGCCCTTGGATCACAAGTCTCAACCAAAACCTCTTCCTCTGCTCTACGCACCATGTACCACAACTAGAAATACTGCTCTAAAAACACATTGAATAATACTGCCATATTGTACATGCAGCATCTTCAAATTAAGAAGCAAAAAAAAAGCAAATGGGGAACAGTAAAGATGTATGAATCATGTTGTATTTTGGGCAGAGGAGTGCCCAGTTTGAAGGATTTTGTTGGGAATCCTTGTTGAACCCTCCCACTCTCCGTCCCTCCTTGGCTCATTCTCTCCCTATCGCTCCTCTTTACTCCCTCCATCCCTCCATCCCTCCCCTCCCGGTCAGAGTGGCTGCGGTGTTTACATTAGGAGACAGCCATGTTTATGGAGGCCTGTCTGTGAGGGGGGCTGGGAGGTGATGACGGAGGAGAGGACGAGAGAGATGGAATGAGGGATAGGGCTTGAAAAGGAGAGATGAAGATGAGCAGAGGACAGGGGAGGAGAGAGAGAGAGAGAGAGAGAGAGAGAGATCTGTGTGTGTACATCTGTTATTCCATGTTATGATGGATTTGTGTACTGAGAGAGAGAGAGAGAGAGAGAGAGAGAGAGAGAGAGAGAGAGAGAGAGAGAGAGAGAGGAGAGAGAGAGAGAGAGAGAGAGAGAGAGAGAGAGAGAGAATGTCAAAGTGGAAAGAGGACTGCATTGCATGTCGCATTGGTTCGTTTGCTGATCATTTGCTATACTAATTATAATCAAATGAGGAATGAAGAAAACCATCTCAGACATTTCAAACCAGACAGATATTTGAATACCGTACAGTCTTGCCAAGTTGTGACATTGTGCTTTTTTGTGCAACACTCCATACAAGAACTAAAAAGGGGAAAAAAATCCCAAATATCCCTTTCTATTGCATGTCTACTGAGTGACCCATGTTTACCCCTTACCCCTTTACCCCCTAGGCTGTGACTGCTTCAACAACCACAGTCATGGTAGTCAGCTGATGCCTGGAGAAGATTTCAGGCCCATCTGTAGCATCACAGATGGAGCTGACAGCAAATCTAGAGAGAAGACAAGCCTATATAGGCCACATGAACCAAGTGAACTTTGACTTCTTGTTCTATTTGTTTGTGTTTTCAATGTCAGTCTTTTCTCTGTTTTCCATTAGTTGTTTGTCTCTGATAGCCACGGCCGTGCAGTGTGAGGCTTTGTGGTTTTCAGCAATCAGCTGATAAAATCATTCCGGCCTGGTGAGGCT
The DNA here is from genome assembly GCF_048128805.1 of Centroberyx gerrardi. NCBI lineage: Eukaryota > Metazoa > Chordata > Actinopteri > Beryciformes > Berycidae > Centroberyx > Centroberyx gerrardi. The sequence continues at coordinate 10,061,853 of NC_136013.1, read as the reverse complement.
GGTCATGCCGTTTCCTTGGAGACTCCTGGCTGACGCCGCGGGGGCAGCCGAGCGAGGCGACAACTCTTGTTTTCATACACAACAAAGACACAGGCCTGCAGGTTTCTCTTTTTCTCTCTCGCATACACTCACAGTTGATCCCCCCCTCTATAACATTAAAGTCCTTGTCTTTCTAAATATATTCCATTCCTTTGAAGCAGGGTGAAGGTTAGTATTGACAAGCGAAGACACAGGAAGCAACTGTTCGGCACTGTCCTTAAATTAGATCTACTGTAAATGGCCTATAGGCACTCACTTGCTCGCGGTCTAGTGCAATAGAGGTAGACAGCATCAGAATCAGATTTCCCGCGCATGACTAAGAGAGGGTCGATAGAGACAGGTGATGACAATATCTGTAGTAGACAGTAGTAGAGAGTCACGCCAGGATTACAGTGGAAGATTGAACTCTGATACAGTGAATTCAACAGCATGGGCTTGTGTTGAAGACAATGCGTGAAGCAACAAGTAGTCATAATCACTATTGTGAAAATAACAAAGTACGTCAGTGAAAGGACTGACGCCCAAAGAGCAGACAAACTTGTTTCTGGACTCGTGATGAATGACTGGCAGATATTAAGCTATGGTAAATCTCAGATCTCGTAGCAAACAACAAAAGAACTACTTGTATTGCATCTCTTCCATCTCAATGTGCATCTAGCGCACAGACAAGACAACAACGTGTGTGGAATACTGTAATACTGGTAATACTAGCGCTTGACATCATGTTCCCCGACTATGACAGCAGCATGAGGTAAAAGCATTGAATAATGTGCTGATCTATTCTGGCTATGTCCCTCAGGTATTCACCAACCAATACTGTTAAAACTCAAAGTGCTTTCCATTGACAGGCTCTGAGCTGAACAAGGTTAGCCAAGCTTATTTCAGTCCCTTATTATACAACAGCCCAGCGTCCTGCCAATAGCCAATCAAAGACCAACAGGCCATCATCCACGCAGGTATTCAATATGCAAGACATACAGCCTTTGAACGCAGATCCTCCTGACAGGCAAAGAATCTGAAACCTTTCAAGCAGCCAACTTTACCTGACCCAGCATGTACACAAATGAGGCCATCAAGGCCTTTTAGGCTACAGAAATGAGAAACAGGCATTCACCCAGGCTGTGACCTGTGTCACTGACACACACACACACACACACACACACACATCCTGTAAGGTCAAAGCTGTCCAAAAAGGAGTCAGGGGACAAGGTGACCGTTATTGATCCTATTGAGTGTACCCCAACCCCCCTCCACACAGTCTAAGCCGAGCCGTAGTATTATTTTTCAGGGAGTTAAGTGTTGTCCGAGTATATAATGTACACACACACACACACACAATGCAAAACACACACTCATCCATCTGCAGCCTGAGGATTAGAGGAGGAGCCAGAGCGATCCTTCAGGATAAACCCTGCCAAGGGCTCGAAACACCTAGGCTTTCCGTCCGAGTTTGGCCGGTACCGGAGCTTTGGTGCATCAATGTTCAAGTCCCAGCTCACCTGAGAGCTCCAGAGGATTGGATATACAGCCTTTGCAAGAGCTGAGGTAGACATGTAGGCTGACAGGTAAGGTGCTGGTGGCTAGGGTGTGAAGTCTCCTCTGTTCCCCAGGGAAAGACAAAAAGCATCTTTCCTTGGAGTACAGTGAATCTGAAATCTGAATAAACCAGAAATGATGCATCATGATGAAGATGGCAATCTTACAAGCAGCTAAAACATCCAGTCTGTTAGAATAGGGAGGGACTGCAACAGTGCTGTCTAAAGCATTAGGAGGAGAGGCTAGCAGGCCATTAGAGGAGGCCTCCTCCGAGACAGATAGTTTGTATCCATTTGTGTCATAATCCAAACACAGCAAAACAATGGGGGTACTCCCCCTCCGCCCTGACGCAGCTTTATACAATTAGGTGTTCACGGACCCACTGCAGTAATGACATTACAAAGTGACTCCTGGCCTTAGATGAATGGGGCGGAGAGAGAATATCCATCCGTCCCTCTATCCATCCAGCCAGATATCCCCCCAGGACAATGGGATGGGATATATAGCCTTTCTTCCACTGTGACAAGTCATCCCACTAATGCCTCCTCGAGTCTGACCCCATCTTCTAGCTACATGTCTCCAGAGGAACTGAGGAGATCCTATATGGTCAAGCAAGGCTTCTAAATACTTAATGCTGCTTAGAAGGACTGCTGCCAGGTACAATATTGAGGCAGACTACAGTATATACATTGGAGAAACTGACGTTAGTGCTGCACCACACCTATTAGAACAGCCCATGCACATATGGAGCATCTGTGAGGGAAATGAGGAAACAAACTGACATTACCCACCATGTAAATCATGTATAGAATGAAACAGTGATGGAGCCGGTATGCATTTGCTTTCCACCCGCCTTTGCAATTTACTGCTTTGATAAAGCCTCATTTAGTTAAAAGGTTTGCCTTGGTTGTGAAAACCAACATCTCTCTGTTGCTTCACTCGGTAAAAGGGAGAGTACAGAGACGGACTGAGGGGAGGGGACAGCTTGAAATGAATGTGGGCTGAGAACCTAAACAAAAACACCAGATCAGTTTACCCCATTGACCCACAGGTGTGCGGCGTTACAACAACAATGTGGTGCTCTGACATTTCCTTCGACTGGATCCACTACACTGTCTGTCACTACAGGAAGGAGAGAGGGACAAAAAAGCAATGGGCTGAGATTCCCAGAGGAGCCGTGGAAGTCCGTTCCACTGCATGTTTGAGATGCCAAACATAACTAATTGAATCTGCCTGGTTTTTAAAAAGCGCACAGATCCTTCCAGGAAAACGGACAATTAGCGAAAGGGTTGGAGTAGCAAATTTGAGATATTTCAAATATCACAGCAATTTAAACATGCTGTGCATTTCAGAAGTGAATTTGCAAAGAGGCCACGATTTGTAGAGAGCTTGGTCTTGGTCCTATAGAGACTTAGTGGTGAACAGTGATGCAGATGGTTGTTAAGAGAGATAACTACACTGTGACAAATGCAAACACAGGATATATTTTTCCCCAGAATAATACAGAAATGTAGTGAATCTGGAGCATTATCATATAACGAAAAACTACAATACCTATTTACTTGTCATGCCAATAAATGAAATTGAAACTGATTCAAGTTCAGAGTGTATGCATGTGTATATGCCAGGCGTCTTGAGTGTGTAGCAGTTCAATCACAGCAGGATCTTGCTGGTGTAACAGGAAAGCTCTGGCCTGGGCAGGACCGCTACTTAGGCTAACTACTTCCTGCCAGAGAGATTAGAGAGCAGGACGATCACACAGTCAGTCAGGCCATCCCTCACTTTGTAGCGCGAGACCTTGAGGACGGCTCCACACTCGCGATCAATGAGTCTCATTACACGAGGTAATATATCCGAACTGCGCGTCATGGCAAGACGATATGCAAAGAGACACACGGCCTATCAAGCAAATTCGCCTCTCTCCCGATGCGAGATATCGAATGCAAAGACGTGAGAGCGATTCACAGCTCACTCCTGCAGAGGAAAGAGAGGGCTATCTCATCTCTTCATCTCACTCTCTGCAGGGACCGAAGACCCTCCTTTTCCCCTCAGCCCAGCAGAATCATGGGAAGGCATCATATCCTTCAAAAAAATGCCGTAAACACTGAGCGGGAGGGAAGGCGGGACGGAGGGAAGGCGGGAGGGAGAAGGCGCATAAAAAAAGCCCACGGGAAGTTCAGCATCCTGTGTTAAATCGCGTCTGTTTCCTAACGAAATCTGCACTCCATTGTCACACGGAGGCCATCTTCCTCTGGTCACCGCCACCTCCAGCAGACAGCATGGGTGAACCTCAGACAGGCATGGAACCACAAAAAAGACAGAATTTAAATTGCTCACACAGAGTGACGCATTTTAAAAATACCCAACCCCCTGCTTGCTGAGAGGAAATATTAAAGCGACTAATCCTAATTGACCATTATAAGAATAGCCAGCGTTTGTTTCTTAAAGGCTATTATTAGAGGTGCCTCTGACTAGTGGTTTAGAAATGTCAAATAAAAAGTAAGAGAGTAACTACAAACACGTTTCCCATATGGTTTGTTAATCTAACCATAAAACGATTGTGGGACGACATTCACCAAATCAACGACCATGCGAATATGTAGGTCACCTCAAATGCAAAACACACATTTTCTCTGACATCTAGGGAAAGTTCTCTGTGGCTGGCCGGTGTTACGGCAGCCAAAAACTGCTGGCCCCTCACTGGAAACCACCACATGAGCTACCAGTGTCTCAGTAGACCAATTAGTTTCCTCAAGTTCTATATATGGAACTTTCAATAGCCAGGAACATCCAGGGATACTAGGTATTAAGAAAGTGAAAGATGTGTACTTTAATGTTTCTTATTGATTATTATGCCTTACCAGTTGCCACATGGTCGGGCGAGTGTGTGGAAGGTATGAATTATTCACTCATGTGATTGTGACTATTTAAAATACTTTTCAAGAAAAACATAATTAGAGAAAGAGAATGAGAAAGAGGGGTGAAAACACAGAGAGACAGAGAAAGGAGAGGGGGGAGAAAAGAAAGAGGGAGGTTGAGGGAGAGATGGAGCAAGCGGCAGAGAATCCAGCAATGACGGCAGCGACTAGAGAACAGCATGCCAAACCCTGGAAGTCATTTCCTGCTCCACCGAAGACTTTTATGGAATTCTAGTGCCGTGGCTAACGTCACGACGAGAGAGAGGGAGAGACACAGAGAGAGAGAGAGAGAGAGAGAGCCTGGTGCTAGACCCTCCTCTCTCCATACCCCCTCCTCCCCCTCTCTGTAAGCCTTCTCTCTTTCCCTCCCCTTTTCTTCTCCATCCAGTACAGGGTCTTTCTATCCTCCGCTGTCTTGTTGAGGCTAAGCAGAGCCAGTAGAACCAGGGAAGATACTGTAGTGTGACTCTGCAACAAAACCCTGGTCCATTAAAGACTTGCTTCTTCAGAAGTTTACTCAATTTGCAAAGAGTTCTTGGTTTTTATCCATAGTCTTGACATTATAGTCGTAGGCCACGGTTAGAAAAGGGCATAGAGAACGCCGTTATCACAAAAAAGCTGGCCTTTCCACCTTTAGCACGTGCAAAGCAGCAGCGCTTTTGTGTGAAACGTTGATAGTGCAAATGCACCAAAAGCATTTACTGTTAGCCTCAGTACAACAGACCTAAGATAAAAGCTGTGTAGCTTGGGAACAATTCTTTTTGATCAAATAAAACCCCCGCCAGCTAATGGTGTTTATACAATCTTTGTTTTCCCTATCTAAATGGTATAAGCTTTTAGAGGGGGGGCACTTTGGAAAAGAACAAAGTCGGAGACGCCACCAAGTGAAGGAGAGCAATGGAAGGATGAAAGGATTACGAGAGAGGGGACCAGGGGGTGTTCAATCAGCTGGCTTTAAATACTGTTTTCCTGGAGGGTTGCAGGGGAAATGGAAGCTGCGTTCGCCGCTGTGATCAATAACTAAGTGCTTTCCTGGCATTTGTCTATTTAATCCATTATAGAAGGCCATCTGAGCCTGCAATGTGCAGGGGGACCTGCAGCTCACAGGAGGAGTTGAAAGATGGAGGCCGGATACATGTGGAGAAGGAGACACACCCACCCACCCACCCACCCACCCACACTTCACATGTGGAAACACATGCACAAATACTATTCATGAGAACATAAGTCATCAACACAGAAGACAGCTGACGTCAATACACATCCACACAGGCACATACTGTGTGTGCAAATACCCGCCTTCCGAATACACACGTACAAACACATACGGCTACACGTTAGGAGAAAAACAGAGTGCTGTCAGCTTTGTGGAAAGCAATTACTGAATCACAAGAGGTCCTGAATTTGGAGTGGGTGTGCATGTGCGTGTGTGTGTGTGTGTGTGTGTGTGTGTGTGTGTGTGTGTGTGTGTGTGTGTGTGTGTGTGTGTGTGTGTGTGAGAGAGAGAGAGAGAGAGATAGAGAGAGAGACAGAAAGAGACAGAGAGACAGAGAGAGAGAGAGAGAGAGAGAGAGAGAGAGAGAGAGAGAGAGAGAGAGAGAGAGAGAGAGAGAGAGAGAGATTTGTCATTGCACCAGGATGTCCTTTCAATGTGAGACAGAGGAACTGCCTGCCAACTCTATGGTATCTACGTGTCACTTCCCACGAAACCACGCAACTTTGTGTGTGTGTGTGTGTGTGTGTGTGCGTGCGTGCATGTACACATACACACGTGTCTATGTATATAACCACCACATCCAACCAATCAGCGAATCTCTCGGTGGGTATGTGACAGCACTTGAGAGACATTCAGCGGGGAATGTGCCACACTGAGCAACACTGTCACCAATGAGAGTCGGGAGGTATGAAAGGAGGTCACCGACAATAGAAAGACCTGAAGACTTTTTCCCACACTACGCCATGGAGAGGGTGTCACATGAGAAGAGGGTGCCTACCATTCTCCATACTCCCACCACCTCCCTCTCCTCTTCTCTCATTCAAGTTTGCTGCAATTCATTTACAGTAAAACATACAATTTGTTAAAAAAAATAGAATAGCAGTCGGTTTTTTTTTTTCTCGTGACGGTGAAGAAATGTCTTTTCTGGACTATTAGACTATCAACAGCATATCAACACTGCTTGTCCCGAGTACAGAGGTTGACTTATTGTGTGTCACACTAACACTGTACAGTCTCCTACAGTGTGTGGCCATGTGTGAAGTCTGTGTTGAGGGTGGGTTAATCATTACAATGGAAAACAACCTGTTGACTCAGGGTAGGAGGGAGACAGTAGTCAAATGAAATGTCCCCATAGGCACTGTGTGAAAGCAACCAAAAGGCAAATAGTATTACTGCATGAATTCTGCTTCACTGTAAGGGGTTTGAAAGTCATACACATTATGAATTTCTGATTTCATGATTACATACTGAAGCTAGCATGGATTAACTTCAAGCATCTACAGCATAATATGCTAACTTTACTGTTGTAGTAGTAGTAGTAGTAGCAGTAGGAGTAGGAGGAGGAGGACCAGGAGGTGATTTTAATGTGGAAGATGAAGAATAGAGACCAAGACTATAGTTAGAATATAAATGCTTTCAGATAAGACAATGGCACAGACAAGCATGCACACCCACGCCCTGTTATTTTGCTTCACTGCGACAACATCCAACGACCGGTCACGATCAACAAATCCACACTGTCAACTGTGGACATGAAGACCTCAAGCCAGCGGAATCCACAGCAGATAAAAAAGGACAACTCATCAGCACAAATACTATATGCCTTTGAAAAGGGAGGCACGGCAACCTCTCATTATAAATGGGTGATGGTTGCATAAAAAAAGCGAAAAAGGAAAAATCCCTGAAACTACTGCATATAATTGTGATTTAACAATTTCAAACACACCGGGCCAATTTTGAGATCTGTAATAAATACAACCTATTACAAAATTACTACAGTGCTATACCTCATCTAACCATTGAAAGATGTCTTATTAGTCCTAGGCTTCAACCAGACCTATGGGTTAACAAAAAGCATGCACACAACTCAAACAATGGATAAGGCCAGGCCTTGAGTACAGTTGGGGTGGGCGGACCAATGAATTCATGTCGTCCCACATGCAGCAGCAGCGCTGCACATGAGCCTGGTATAGATGCTGCTCAGCGCAGACGACCACAGAGAACAAAGACCTCAATTATGTGGAGCTCTAACAGGAGAGCTAAAAACAGGACCATGGGCAGGGAAATAAAACCTTGGAGCGTTGGAGGAATGCTGAGCATTCGGGCGCCATCTACACAACACACTGTCACTCCCAAAATGCACTGCCACCACCGCTGACCTTTCTCCAGCCTCCATGAAACAGGCCAGTGTTCAAGTGGCTGGAACAGAGGACTCTTGTGCTTACTTGCACCCAAACTTGTCAAGTGCATGATTGCAGTTACAGAAGTGTGCACGACACGGTGGGGGAGGGACACCATGCATGGTTTCTTTATGCCCTAGGTTACTGACCCATACATATGGCAGCGTAACAAAGTGGAATCTAAACCAATGGCTTGCAACATAAGGTCCACAGACCTCCCAGAGGAGCCTGAGTTGGATCCAGCAGAAATTAAGGACAGTTCGATTTCCATATTTATTTAATAGTCTGCACAATGAGAAAACATATAGAAAGAATGGGTTTTCTTATCAGAATTTCTGCCATCCCCTTTGTTATCTCCACAGACAGTAAATAAGCTTCTGTCCTAAATCAAATCCCCAAACCCAGATTTCAGAGATACCATTTTCAGACAGGGGCGAGATAAATGACAGATGAGGTTCTGTGGCACAAAGCATATTTTAAGCTCCTAGCCATGAAAACGTATGAGAAGCTCTGTTCTTAACTGAGGCCTGTATTCATAAACAGTTTGTACTTTTGCATAAAATAGTGGTGTTTACTCAGGAGTGGAATCTCAGTTCTTGGAGTAGTAACCGTGTTGCAGAGACAGGAATTTACTGCCTCACAAATATGAAGAGATAACACAGCCAGCCATTGACACACATACAGAATCCTGCATTGGCAGGGAGGTACAGGGTCAGAGGTCAAGGGAGAGAGCAATACTGCAAACCATAACCATATCCGGTCGGGAAAACTTCTTAGAGAGACTCCGGCAGACTCAAAGGAAAATTCATGGTGGGCAGTAGTATATAGTAATGTGTGTCCTAATTTGTCTTATCTATTAAGACCATGTTTGAGCCTGTTTCTGAGATAGCCGACTTTGAAAAGCCGCCCTGCACTGGCTCTGGGCCGTGCGTGACAGCGTGCAGCTGGTTTGACGTACCGAGTTTCTCCACCAGTTTGAGCATGACCCCACCGATGTGGATTTCCCCAGTGACCCTCAGGGACACGTCCCTGTGGAGGTCGGTGACATGCATCTTCAGTTCCCACGTCCCGTCGGCGTAGCAGCCATCGGGCATCCGGATCCCGTCCAGCGCCATCCTGTCAAACAGACCCAAGGTCCAGTTAAACTTCTGTCACACTGGGGTGAACGTAAACCTTTCGACCTTCTGCAAAGAAAGAAATCTGGTGTACAGCCCATGCAAGGCTCGTTGGTCTTAAGGAAAAAGAACTATATCCTGTAATACATTTTAGAAGGATACTATACAGATATCACAGCAAAATTATAAACTATGTATACTACCCTACAGGAATATTACAGTGATATCATAGGAGATAAAACAAATACCAAAAAGTACAGGGAAAGAACAAAAAGAGCAACAGACAGTAATTCCCTATAGGAATAGGGGGATATGGGAAGGGAGGAGAGAGAGAGAAATCTGGAAAAATCTTCTCTCTTTTTGGAAAAAAAACATATTTTTACTTTACTTTATGAAGCACATCACTGTAGCTCTCACTCTACGTTTTCACCTTGGAATAAGACACACCCTTGTGTGTGTGGCTGAAGCCATAAAGTTACAATATATCTGTCATTCTTTGATGTGAGGGTGTCAGTAAGTGGCCTGACGATCATAACAGCCCTCTAATCAATAAACACAGCAGAACAAAGGCTTATAGCCCCGGGGCGAGAAGTTCAACGAGGACCTTTGGCAGCTCTTCCCTCTGCAAATGTGCTTGTTCACCTGTTAAAAAACTAACGGTAAACGCACTCTTACAAATAGGCAGAGAGGTTAATTATGTAAGCAGAGCCCATACAAGAACTCTTGGGTTCCCACTCAGTCGGTCGTTACAGGAGTAAGTGTGCGTCAAACGGCAAACTAAACGCTTACGTTTGTAAAAGAGTTGTCAACGAAAGCATGAATTCAATGTAGCAGTCAACATGCACAGAAACGATACAGAAAATAACTCTAAATGCTTTCATATTTCATAGCGGCGTATGAGCAAAAGCTTTGAGGACGAAAATTAAAAATCTGTCCACTCACCTTCACAAACCAACCCGGAGACAAAAACCACAAAAACAGTCGACGTCGCGGTAATCAAACTAGTTTACCCCGCTTTAAATCATGTAGAAAGGTGGTTTAAGAAAATAAAAATAGAAAGAAATCCCCGAAGAACTCGCTGAAGTGAAGTATCCCAAACTGTTTTCGTGCAGGCTTCAGCTAATGGAGTCCAGCCGTCCCTCTTTCTCCCTCCCTCTCTTTCCAGCAGATAACGTCACTGCTCCAATCCCACTTTTCCTTTCATACTGGGAGCTTTTCTCTCCCCTGGTCGCCTAGTGGTCTCCCTGTCCCCTCACACACACACACACACACACACACACACACACCCACACACACACACACAGGCCTGTGTCTTTATTCACAAGACCTCTTGTGTGTGACGCACGGAGATTGCGCACACGCTGTGAACAGCAGGTTAATTCTCCCATGTCTCCTTTCATGTTGCCTCTTTATCAGTGGGCCACTTTGCATAAATATACTGGAAAAACATCCATCTTATTAAGTCTATTTTGTCTCATATTCAGTCTTAAAATCTTGTTTTTTAACAAGTAAAAAAAAAAAAAATACTGCGTAAATGCTTGCATTTACAATGCAATTTCACTTTTCTCAATAATTTACTAGGGACAAGCAACAATATCTTGAAACAAGCAGAATAAGGCAGATCACAGTATCTAGATAATGAGACACGACTCAAGAAATTCCTTGAAACAAAATGATTTGTTTTAGAAACAAAGGAAATTACCTAACTCTAATCTACAGGCAGAATTTTTCATTTGTTTTAAGAATAATACGATTTTTATTATACAAAATGACTCATTAAGACATCATAAAAATAACTTATTACACTCTCAACTAAACGTGGACAGACCTGCAAATAGTCTGTTATTTTATTCCATATTTTCTCAAACTGCAATACCCCAAAGGATAAAAATCAACAGTTTGTGGTAGGGATAAGGAACAAGGGACATAAAGGTCTCAAGCTGCCTTTTATGGAAATAGTAGTGAGCTTGCAGCCAGCATCCAGGGAGCATTATGGGGTCTCTGGCCTCTGGAGTAACACACAGCTAGTCGTTTTGAATGACTCTCCTGACTCCTGGCTTTCTCACTTTTAGAGTGCCTGTCACTGATACTTTTCTGCAAAATCCCCCCTTGCTAGCTGTTGTAAATGTGCTTAAGTTTAATTGGTTTGTCCATTTTTTTTCTTCTTACAATGTAGACTAGTCCAGGATTATGGGGTACATAAATTAGGCTAGGTTATATAAACCATATACATTCATTCTTGACAGATCATGGAAATTAAACTCTTAGCTTTCACATATGAAACTCAATCATCCATTTTTCTTCAGTGTTTACAAACAATACAAACATTTAACTGACACATAAGGTCAGTTCTTATATTAGGAGTTCATTAAATTCTAGGAACTTTCCAACAAATTCCTCTGATTTGCTGTTAGACTTTAAACATCTAAAACCATCTGTGTCCTGATATAGCCCCGTAAACTATGAGAAAATAATCTAGCAGAGGTCAACATTACAACATGCTGAGTTTATTTTTTTTCTCTTCCCTATGCACCAAATTCCAAATGGTTTGAGCAAAGCAACAGAAATGGGGCAAGTAAATCACCCATATCTGTGGAGACAGCATGCATGGTAATCACTGTAAACAATGGAATGACATATCATCAGCGTGTGGAATTTCACAGCTTTCTTCTTCAAACAAAATGCAAAACACCCAAGATCATATTCTCTGCCGTCTCTTTGCTCGCATTTTCACTGCTGCAGATGAAGAATGGCATGTTTCTGTGCATTCAATCACAAGCTTATACAAAAAAAAAGAGAAAGCTTGCTGTCTCCTCTCCTTCCATTAGATTTTCTCTTTTGCACAGCAGCAGCAGCAGCAGCAGCACAGCACACACTCCAACACACTCCAAGTGGTAAAGAACTATGAATCATCAGGGTTTCTGGCTCAGTCCCCTGGTGAACTCACTAGCTCCAAGCCCCAAGCCTCCAGCTCAAGAGCTCCAAGCTCCAGCTCAGGAATTTGGGCCTTCAGACTATGGTCTGCATCAAAGCGATTTATAACCTCTCTCCCTGCAGCTCCGACCCCCTCGTCAGTGTCTGGCAGCCGACCCATTGCCTTTTATAGGCTGTGTTTTAATTGCAGGGTAAACATTTGAGTCAGTCAGATGCAGAGCAGGAGAGTCAGATAGGGAGCTGGCTTGGCTGCTGTGGATGGGGAGGGAGGCAGGGAGGTGGTGGAGCTGTGAGGAATCTCATGATACGTTTACACTGTCAGATATTGTGCGAGCGTGTGCAAGAGTGTCAGTGACATGGCCTTAAAAAGCCTTGTTTTAGTCTCTCGATCTATGGAACTTGGTCGGCGTGATATTTACAGTGAAAACACACTTGATCAAAGTATTTTATGTCGGTGTAAAATCAGTGACGCACATATACCTTACTAACTTTAAGACATAAATGATTAAACCATGTAATCATCATTAAGAGCATTAACAACTGTCCTAATAGCCCAATTATCTACAGACAACAAAAGAAAGATACACTGAGAGATAAGGCACTGGACAACAGATGGTCAATAGGGGTCAAGCAGTATTCCCTATAGATGACTGACCCCTCCTGGCCAAACACAGAACAGCAGGACCTAATGCATTATTTATGTGAATCACTTCTGTTATAACTGGTCCCATCTGTGAGCCTGGCCTTTGCAGATGTTGCTTAACTGCATTAAAGCGCTAGTAACTCATGCTGCAACCATGGCTGCTGGTGGATTACAATAAGGCCTATTCATGATCTATCAATCAGCTTTGTCATCCACGCTAGGGGGTGCCTCGGAAAGAATTTGATCCGACTTTCCGATGAACAAATAGCTCTATTGTCCTCCAAAATCAGTCTGGAAACAAGTAATCTTTCCCTTTGAATATTATGAGGCCGTCTTCCTCTGATGCTCTTCACCTCCTCCTCCTCCTCCTCCGCAGTACTTTTGGCCCCCAACAGACTCCAAATTCAACATTTCTCCCCCTAGTATTACCCGTGGGACACGACAGGATAATAAAAAGTACAGTCATTGTATCCAAAAAAGAAATGCTTTAATAAAAGGAAATAAATACAGTGCTTCGGATGGCAGTTTGAATCCATTACAGGCATGGGTTATTGCACAGCTAGAGACAGACAAAACACTTTCCAGGACTTTCCTTTCTAAGTTAAAGTAACAGTCATATCTGAAACAAATTAAAGGTATATTTTGTTCAACTCTCCCACAATAAGTTCTAACGTGTATTTCTCTTAGGTACCCCTAACTGTTACTGATGTCAAATGGATGTGGGCCCTCTGAACATTTAAAAGTTCGGACTGTGAGACACTGCAGACACACCTGTGACAGAACTCGATACTTTTTCTTAACCATGGCTTCAAATTGGTCTCAACCAGAGTGGTAACAAAACATGTAACAACAGACGTTTCCCTGACGTTTGTGATGCCTTTAACAAGAAAAAACTATCCGGTCACCATTTAAAAATAACGAAAAGCTGTGCAGTAGATGCTCATGTAATCAAATTCTCATTGTGTCTAGATGGCATTTCTCTCTCGTTGTCTCCAGTTTAGTTGGTACATTTTTAGCAAGCTGAGAGTGAATATAGTTGACATTCTGTGCTTGAATCAAAGTGAGAGTGGTTCACCTTTAAGAATGTGCTGTAGTGAAAAATGTGCAAATTTCAGATACATTTTGGAAACACACAGCCATATCACAAACACCGACAACAATATTGTTGAGATGGTCTGTCTGCCCCGTGGGCTGTGTCCATACCCACCCAGTGTGATTTTAATGCAGAGGCAACAGTGGAACTGTTCTTGTATTTTCCTCTAACACAATGCAGTAGCGGTGTTCAGATTACAATAGTATAAGGTCTACAAGGTCAGTAGCATGCCTGCCTTTGGAGTAACAAAGTAGGTTAAAAGAGTTACAATCACTGACCATGTATCTGTCAATGCTTTGTGACACGCGCTCAGCAAAATGAATACATAAGAGCAACAGAGGGCGATGTCTACATAATTTCTGTGCAATTCATAGCTGATGAATATGTGCAACGTCCACCAGATCACATTTAGAAACACTTTCAAGTCACTTTCCCTTATTTCTTACTACTTCCATGACTTTTCGGTCACTTATCTGGTCCTCTAAAAGGCAGTCTGGTCTCGGTCTGCTCAAGTCAATAGGCCTTTGCTCACATAACAGACATGTGCAATGGTCCCAAGTAGCACGTTAAACACCAATAAATGGAATCCATTTCAGCGGTGGACCAGTCCACAGCCCTTGATTGTGTGAAATAGTAAAGCAGCAGCTTGCGCCATAACAAATCAAACTAAGCTTTTTGATGTTAACTATGATAATATAACAAAATAGTAGGACACAAGGAAATTTGACACTGACAATGATCAAGTCTGACACATGTAACTCCACAAAGATTAATCTGAGGTTAGTTCCGTTTCTTCATCCATTGCAATCGTCTTATAAAAGATTTCATTAAAAATCCACAAACAATCAAGAGTGGTTTTCTAGTCAGTGGAGAACACAAAACATTTTCCGAGATGTGTGTTGGCACTCTCTGCAATGTCCTCCTGTTCCAACATCCAATTACCATTAACATGACACCATGCAGAGTGAGTGAGCTTTGTAACTTCTCATAATGAGTCATAAACATATTACACACTTTTGCATAATCATTTCTGGGTGTGTTTTCAAAAAAGACCACAGTTGAAAAAAGATCCTAACCTCTATTATTACTGGAGAAATGCCCTTATACATGCTCTCATAATCCTAAGGCAAGATTCATACTTCCCAGCGAAGTTGGGTTTTTAGGGGGAGAAAATGGTTTGCTGTCTCCAATTGTTCACACTTTTTCTTGTTTGTGGGGGATATTTCCAAGTAGTTTACAAGATGTGTGAATTAGGCAATCACACATTTGTCCAATCACTGGAAAATGGGCAAAGTTTCAAGAATAGACCCTTCCTCCATGCAGCTAAATGGATAAACTGGCATAGATGTGAATGGTAAAGTGTGAAGTGGCCAACCTCCGCCAGGCAAACCACGTCTTCTTGGATTATGAATTAGCCTCAATTTTAGAAGCATTGAAGCCCACCAGCGTTAAGAAACTAGACTCATCATAAAAGATATTTGGCCACCAGTTTGAATCCCATTTTACAAGATGAGATCCAAGTTTATATTCACAACCGACCAAAAAAATGGTTATGAAAAATATTTTCTTTTCTTTTTTAGAAAAAATACATCTATAATGTTTCATTGATTTCATCTGGACATCAATGTAAACATGTGAGTGCTGAAGCATCTCTCCATAACTTTTCCGCAACACAGAAGCATGGAAAATAGTTTGAAGGAGTGTCACTGTTTTGTAAATGGTCAAGGCTCAAAATCAAAAAAGAATGACATGTTACGATATGAGCCTCATGTGGTTGTAAACCTCTCTAAATGTCACACAGGGACCGCGATGATGTCATGAGGGTGTTGAGCTGTAATGTTCTTTGTTCGCGCCAGAGAGCCATGCAGTCTCTCGTACCAAAACAAAAATTGTCACACCACATCACCATTTAGTTCTGAAAAACGAATCGCATAAGGAAATGCTGTTTTAGTGAACTGTGTTGCATATAAAAATGGCTTTTTGGGGATCTTTTAATTGGTGGGTTCATTATTCACACAATGGTAAAAAACGAAAAGAGGCAAACTTAATCATGGGGTGTTCTTGAAGATTAAAAAATAAAAACACTAGAACGTTCGTTGTCTCTTCTCTATATTTCCCCAAAGATTATTAAAGGGAAAATAAAATGCCCTAAGTTTTTGTTGAAACATATTCTACATACTGTATATAGCATTGTTTGGCTAATTTTGAAAGGCATTGCGTTTGCTCTTTAACATTAAGTTTTTGAGATGTAGTAGCATACAGTTAAGGTTCTTATTTTCTTTATAAAACCACTAATCTCTGACAATCTCATGACTGCCTCCTTCATGTCAAAGTAAAGGTAACAGAGCTGACATCATCACTGAGCGAGGTTCAGGCTTGTGTGTCACAAGGCTCCAAACAGAGTCTGTGGGAGAGAGGAGAGAACTTGGGCTGGGTGGGGAACTTATGAATACGGAATAAACAGGTTGCAGTGGTTTCATGCGAGTTAAGGTTGGGGTCCTTTGGGTGCAGTGGACTCTTCTGCATGTGTTGGATCATCCTCAATGACCTCTTTTACTCCACATGTCATATGGGGCGACTGGTCATAGCGGCAAAGGGTTCACCTCCTTAGGGGTTCCTGGTCCAATAACTTCACCCTTGGGGTGAGCAATTGTGTGCACAAATCATACAAAGTGAGACAAAAGTATATGTCTTGGAGTGAAGGTATGAGTCAGTATGATTTCCAGGGGTTAAAAGGCTGGAATCAGAGCGAGATATAGGGAAAAAAGAAGCAAATCAGTTATGTGAGTGTGTGTGTGTGTGTGTGTGTGTGTGTGTGTGCGTGTGTGTTTTAGCGGACGTGCAATCTCAGTCCGGCTCCAGGTTGTCTTCTGGCGGTTCAGAGGTTATCTCTCTCTGCTTGTATATGAAGGTCAGCAGGAAGAGCGCTATGTCATGCGAGCACCAGTAGCCTGTGTGTGAGGTCACTGCCGACCAATAGCGGCTCTCCACCAGACCCTCTCGGAGCTCGAAGTCGATGCGCCGCTCCAGCTCCACTGGAAGACAGAGAGAGAGAGACAGTTTATGCCCCTTGACCCTCGACTGTGTCTTAAAAACAGTATAAAATTTTCAATCAACATAAATGAGACTTTCTGTATGTTTGGTGAATTTCGATAATATTTAGCGCTGGATAGGTAAGTGAACTAACATGTTGTGTCGGCGATGGTGGAGGTGGACTGAGTCATGGTGGAGAGGCCGTATGCTGATTGGCTGTCTGTCCGCTTCTGTTCCTCTCCCTCAGTAGTGGCCCCCCCATCCACTATTGACACCGAGGGCTGGCTGCTGGAGCGGGAGAAACGAGAGAAAAGGATGCCTCCGATGCCTTTCCCTATGCTAGCCGCTCCTAAAGCGAGGGAGAGTGGAAGAAAGAGAGAGAAAGAAGAGGATGTAAGGCATGTTTTACAATGACATGTTTCTAAAAGTATAGGAGAGGCAAAAGAGTCCAACTGTAAGAGTCTATTCTACATCTCTCCACATGATGGCATAGTTGAGACAGTGCTGTGGCCGAGGAGACATCCAACAAAACCCATTTCAGATATGGAGAGGAGAGAATGGATTTCACCTGCAGAGTGAGGTCTACCTCCACAGTGAAATGTAATTCTCTCAGCTGTTGCTCTGGGCCACCCACTGTCTATATATGCAACTATCCATGGGTAGTCACACCAATGGATATGATTTGCCCCATAATACTTTCTAAAGGAAATGTGGAAAACAAAAAGCTCTTTCAACAGGAAAAAACCCCCAGAACATATGTCCCATATTAAGAAATTATCCAACCGCACACTGTGAGGCTTTGCTGAAAATGTAAATCACATCTTTATTTTTCTCACAGCATTTGCAAATAGGCTTATAAAAAGGAGCGAACAATGCATTTCGTTTGTTGCTTCCTCATAACATGTCCCTATCTTCTCTATCCCAGATATTTCACCTACTGTAGTCTTTCCCCACGCAGTTGTGATAAATGAATGGGTATAATGTGACCCATTTTGGTTTTATTCAGCAATATTACAGCTGCTCTGGACTGGTAAGCAGTAATGAATAATAATTATATTTAGATATACAGTTTTACAGCTAAGATTCTTAACAATCAATTGAGATTCTGTCTTACTCTATAAACTGACAGATAAACTTCATAATGAGAGCCAGCTTTAAAACCTATTCTAGGATAATGACAGATGTTGCATGAGTCTTTCAGGTGCTTTATCAGAGCTAAGTTTTGGACCAGAATAGTGATGGTCGTGCCTTACCCAGTATGCTGGCCTTGCCCAGGCTGGTGATGGACTCTCCATAGTGCCTGCGGGGCAGGACAGGGGAAGTGCTAGGGCTGGGGATGCTCTCAGTGTCAGATGCTGGGTCCTTCACTGGGTTCAGGAAAGTAGGCCGAATCTCATCGTAGGGTGTGGGATTAGTGGCACTACACCTGATGGAGAAAACAAAATGCCAACATCCATAACATATTTATTTGATAACATATTTGGATACCCTGAAAGCACAATTCTGCGTCTGGCAGCACGTCAAGGTGTTAAGTAGTTTTATGGCCACATGAGAAAATAATTGCAATGTCGCTATGAGACGTCAATATAAGACCGGACATTCAAGTTCTTACCAGTGTATTTGAACAGGTGCAACGTTGCTGTAGTGTTTGAGGATGAGGGGCTCCAGTCTGTAGGCCTGAAGAGCACAACAGAAATTCAGTTACCACAAGGATAAACTGACAAGACTAGGTAAACCGTATAAAAACAGGTAAAGTGCATATTTTAATTATCTATTTAGGACAGTGGTCTTTCGATGCTTTTTAGTTGTGGAGAGAGAGAGTGAGAGAATTACAAAGGTTTGTTTAGTTTAGCAGAGCACTGTCAGTGGGGATTGCACAGTAAAAATTCTTCCTATGTAAAGCACACCCTAAATGTGTGTGGGCTAAGTCAACAAGGATAAAGGAAAAAAAATGAGATTTGCTATCATAACCCTGAGTCAGAGTGCATCCTGCATGGGCTGGGGCAAACGGGGGAGACTGACCACAGGGTCTGTGGGATGGAAGACATTGAAGAGCCTGTTGCAGATGGAGGTGGGCAGGATGTGGTCCTGGTGGCAGCTGGTTCCAGGGCGGATCCCTCTCAGGGCCAGGAACACCGCCAGAGGAGAACCCATACAGAAGAAGTTCTCCACCTGAAAGACAAACGGCACAAAGATGACACAAATGTCCTAAAGGGAGTCTTTGGTATTGATCTGGGTAGGGATGTGATTTGCTCCTACTTAGACTGTTTCAACATGAACCTTGATATGCAGTTAGAGATTCAATACAGGTAAGATATCTTTGAGCAGGTCAACAATTCGATTCAAATGCATTCATTTTTTGTATCTGATACGATACAGCTCAAAATTATACAATTTGATGTGATTCAGTGCCATGAAGAGCAATGCAGAGTTTACTTATGCTATTATGGTGCCGTTATTTTGAATTCAACATTATCCAAATAACTGAAATCTGTGAACCTTTGCACATTTTGCTGTGACACATAATGTCCCTTTGTTTGATATTTCTCTTCAGCTTGATAACAACTTCTCAATCCCTCACTGAATAAGTACATGTGTGTTAAGAAAAAGCTGAGAATAATTATCATGAGGATCACCAGCTAAAAGACAAATGATACAATTTGTTTACGAAACCCCCAGCTTTCCCTCGACCCGTATGTTTGAGTCAGTACAGCCATATCTTGCACACGTAGCCCAGTCTCCCCAATTTGAATCTGATAATCATTACTTCCCAAGACCTAGGTATGGATTGGCTTCTTAAAACCATGCACCAACTCACTAAATGGGAACACCACTGAGATTCAATATTGAAATGTGTATGTCTGCAACTCAGTTTGGATATGCTTATTTTATCATCTTTGTCTTCATCAGCAAAACTCAAATTACTTACTCTGCACATTGCAATATTAGTTATCTATCCAGAATGCATGACATTGTGACTGAGTGCATTTTACCTTAAATTTAAGGGCTGGGGGTGCTGAAGGTTTAGAGGCTTCCAGGCCAAGGAGTTGATCTTCCAGCTCTCGTAATCTGTTAGAAGAAGAAAGGGGAATAATGTGAGTTAATTACAACCTCAAATTAAACTTCTCTAAAAGCACAGCTGAACAATTTCAATATAATCTATATACCCCTTCTTAAAAACACACCTATACATTACTACTATCCCAAGCCATCCAGACACACACACACACCTTGTCAGTCTCCCATCATCTACACCAGACTTTTTCCCCCTCAGGCCCCCCTGAAGCCAGGCACACACTACATGACTGTCAAAAACCTAAAGAACAAAAGATCTCTGTACTGCTCATATTAAACAACCGTCTTTCCTGTAGTTTCTTGTCTCGGTGATGCGGTGTTGCGCACGCTAAATGATACAGCACAGACAGGGAGTCACACATTCAAAGACTCTTCACTTGGATTTGGTTGTGAGGGATCTTGATACCTCGCTGTCTCACGTAAAAAAAAACATAAAATGTGCTAAAATGGAGCTTGAGAAGAAAGAGCAGCTTACTGTGTGCACTCATTTGTGCCCAAAAAATACAAAAAGAAGAGGGCTTAATGTCGAATTTGGAGGAGAGAATAGTTGGGGAGACGTGGGCAGCATGCATTGTTTGTGCTGCAGAGAGTTGGAGGTACATTATAAAGCCCAAATAGTGAAAATCATCGAAACAGCTAGCTATGACAGTGCATTTTTGATGTTCATACTGCTGCTGAGCAAGCTTTCACTGGCATTTACTGGTAACCGTTCTCAAAACTCAAGCCTCCGATGACAAAATCAAACATGTTTGAAAATCTCTGGATGACAGGGTTAGGGCCTGCCTCTGGCTCAAAGATGGGGTCCTCCGGCCTCTCTGACCTGCTCAAACTTAGTGAGCTTCAATAACGGCTCCGACATGGGCATTTTGACAACAATAGTGCATTGTTTTGTCCCAAGTTCTTGATCTCTCCCTCCAGTGTTTACCCCCAATATCTTTGGAAGACCCCTAGTCCTATATTGGAGGCCCCCTAGGGTCCCTGGCCTCAGGTTAGAAGTGACTGATCTACAATAACTTGCCCTACCTATTCCTTGTGAGCTGCAGCTGCTGTAGCAGGTGCCTCTCCTCGTAGGAGATCCAGCGCAGGTCCAGCTCCTCTTCCATGGCGTGGTGCTCCTGCAGACAGAAGCGCACAGGGTCCCAGCCCGTCATGATGTCAAAGGTGATGACGCAGCCAAGGGAATGGGACACAATGGACACCTTGCCTCCCCTTTCCTCAAACTCGGGGTTCCGGGAGCAGAAAAGCGAGTAAAGTCGGTTCAGCTCCTGAGTGAGGCCCTTGGTAATCTAGAGAGACGGGACAGGGAAAAGTTGTGGAAAGAGAAACAGTGTGTCAAGACAGGTGGTTTCTGGAAACAAATATTAACACAAAAAGACTTGAACTGCTACAAACGTTTATCCATGGGAATACATTGTCCAAGTGCATGTGTGTGTGTGTGTCTCTCACCTCATCCCGGTAAAGGGGGCTGGTGTAATACATGATGTCCATGGCACTGCTGTTGAGAAGGTCTCTCAGTCCTCTCACTTTGTCTGGTGTGATGGAGTCTACCGTATCTAGGGAAACATACCAGCAATATCACAGGACACAAAACAAAATGAATGTTGCATGTTCTTATATTTATTAATCTGTGGAATCAAATCACTTTGGGGGTGTTCAAAGAAGTCGCCAGAGGCATATTTGTGAGATTTAATATTCTGTACATGGCCAAATGTACTCGTTTTTCTTTACCCGGCTAAGAGTTGGTGAGCCCATGTGCTCTTTTTCAGCAACACCCTGCTTCATACTCATAAAGTTACAGACATTTCCACTTGCACATAATTACAGATCTTGGTCTATATCCAAACAAATGAGCATGTTTAAAACAGGTCATGGAGTTACTGTTGCCTGTGGATCGAAAAACCTGACCTAAATTGTCCAAGCCATTAGATCACCTTGTAAATCCTACAATGGATGCTTACAGCTCTGCTCAGCTTTACTCAATGGGATAGGACACAGTGACACATGGGTATGACTTATAGGCCTATTATACATGCTGTAACACAGGACACACATCAAGGACAAAGCACACCATCTCCTACCAAAGTTACTTGGCCAGACAAACAGACATAAACACACACACGCATATATACACATATATACACACACACACACCAACCTCCATCCAGTGCCAGTTTGGAGCGCCACTCTACAGGCAGGAACTCCACATGCTCGTCATTGTGCTCTGAAAAGTGTTTCTCCTCCATCTTCCTCACCGCCTCCCTCAGCCTGAACACACATTTAACAACAAAGAACCTATATGAGGACAATATTGTACACAAATACTGACCATCCCTTAAGGTAAAAACATATCTGCTGCTTATATTTACTCGATAACGTAGGTGTATCTCCATGGTATCATTATGAAATGCTTTTGTTCTCTGGGTAGCAGTGTGTAATAATTAGTGGTCCTGAGTGCATGAGTAACATCCCTCTACTCCCCCCCTGCTACAGGTCAACTAGGGAGTCTGTGTTTGCTCGCTTTCTCTCACAGGCTTTAATGACTGTCAGGAGGAGAGGAAAGACGTCCATTTTACTGCTCACTGATGCAGCAGCTTCCCTCCTACGGTACACACACAATACAATGGCCGCGCTGCAACTAGTCCTATGTGGAGTAGCGTTAGCTCGCAGGATACACTAAATACACAAAGAGAGAAATAGAGTGGCAGCTGTTGATGGGGGCAAATGGAGGTTGAGAGTGGCTTTTAGGTGAGCCGGTCTGTGACTAGGGCACCTAATGCAGGCTCTGATAGGATCTATCTGCAGGCTAGTGTGTCTGCAAGGGAACTTTAATGCTCTGAAGGTTGAGCGCAGCCATCCAGAGCTTTCTGTGCTGCACCCACAAGGCTTCCCTAGCTTTTAGGTTGGCATTAATTGGGCAGTGAGTGGCCTCACACTGACTTACTCTGCTTTAAAGCAAATAGGCTGGAGTGCCTCATATCTAAAGCAGGCTAGATAGTAAGCTAATGGAGCTTCACTAGGCATCATTAGCTAGCAGAGGGTGGACAGACTGAGTGCCAGAAATGTGTTTGATTGTTTTAACAAAAACCCCATATGACAGCTTGAAGAGGATCATAGTGAGAGGCTATTCTGGGGTGCCTGGCTCTATCTAACCACACGGAGGAAGCATTCACGACTATTTTATCACAAGGTTGGAGGAGTGAGGGGCGATGCAGAGAGGAGAGACATTAAGTGAGAGATGGAAAAGCCGAGGATGATGGGGCTGGGGAAAGGGCAACAGGGGTAGGCTGAGAATGGGAAGTAGTGCAACTTCTGAGTGGTGCTTTAGAGAAAGACAGCAGGGAGAGGGAAAGGGCGCTGTGACATACAGGTTAAAGGTCAAAAGAATGCAAGAGAAAAGGGGGGAGAGGAGAGAGGAGAGAGAGCAGGGCACTGAACTTGAATTGGAATTAATTCAAGTAAAAAACAAAACAGGGAGCTGGCTAGACATGTCTGGTTGATCTTTCCTCTTGGGGCTGAGGAAGGCCTGTAGTGTAATCCACAGGGAGCTGGGAGTGAGGCTTAAAGTGAACTGCGGCCTGACTTGGTCTACTTTACCTGCTTAGCTGGCCTAAGCCCTTGGCAGTGGCCAGACGCTAACCTTGTAACACAGAAACACACACACGCTCTGCTCTGCATGTTCTGTACTACTGCCTGTCGTGTCGTGGACCACGGCCAGCACACTTATGCCATTTAGACCGCCAGATATAGCCCTACATGTACAGCTTTGGTCAGTTGATCTTTATGTGAGGAACTACACACACGTATATAAATACATACACAAAAGGACTGCACCTAGCTTAGGTAACGGTGATCAGCATTGATTTTTACGTCAATGTACTGATGAGCTGCAATGAGACTTAATCGGTATATTACTGCTCAGACGGGAATATTTTGAATAACTTGTCTTGTCATGTTTCTAAAGATAGGACTGTGTGTCTTGCCCTGTCATTGTAACTGCCTCGCTAGACGCCCGTGGGTTCTACACAAGTCAATTATCTCCTATTGGGAGAGTTCATTAAAAAGGTCAGCCTTTTGAGAAAAACAGTGAGCACAGCAGGAGAGGACAAGGAGAGTGAGCGATAGATGGAGAGAGAGGGAGGGGAGCAGAATGAAAGACAAAAGCTGCAGGTGGAGTGTTGCAAGTTAAAATTGTCTGGAGAAATGCTTGAACTGACTGACTGACGTCATAACAGACGCACATGGAGGGCGTGGGGGAGGAGAATCAGCCGTGGGTGGTTTGGGATGAACAAAGTAGAAAAAAAAAACGAATACAAAAGAAAACATGAATCATAGCCCATTCAAACCACATTCATATATTTTAGTAAATCTATGTGATACTCCTTATTCACCCCATCAGTAATATGCCACTTATATTCAAATGCCTTAATAAGTTGATTTGTAGTGGGCATGGGACAAGGGCTGCAGAT
Source organism: Centroberyx gerrardi (assembly GCF_048128805.1). Taxonomy (NCBI): domain Eukaryota; kingdom Metazoa; phylum Chordata; class Actinopteri; order Beryciformes; family Berycidae; genus Centroberyx; species Centroberyx gerrardi. The sequence goes on along the minus strand of NC_136013.1, from coordinate 10,037,605 downwards.
AGTTTGACAAAATGGGTGTAGCTGGTAGTTTTTCACATTCTCTGTGTATTGATGCAAAAGTGATTAGGTCTCTATGAACATTGTAGTTATGCATTCGGTAAATGTGGGCCAGTGACCATGGTGATAAAAGACAAAATAATCTGCAATCAGCAGAATCTGTCAGACAGGACTATATCTAACACTGTTCATCAGTAGAAAAACATTTCAAACATGCAGTATTGAGCAAGGTCAGGAGGGCAGGGAAAGGAACACACGTGAGCGGGCAAAAATCTTATTATATTTTGATAGGAACAAGATAGCATTAAAAGCTGTGTGCATGTGATGAGAGAGACAGAGAGAGAGAGATACAGAGTGACAAGAAGTGAGACAGAGCGGGGGGAGAAATGACTAGTTGCAAAAGCCAGAGAGAAACACAGAATGAGAGTGAGAGAGACAGGAAGAGTTTGGAGAAGATACAGAAGAAGAAACATCATGTCCATTCAGGCTCGGGTGATGAATTGTGTCATGTGTTTCTGCATAACCCACCAATGTCAGTCCATTTATTTGCATTCCAGATAGATCTTTGTTATCATGTGGTTGCATTAACTCGGATCTGATTTGGTCAGTGTGTAAATTAAAGGTAGAAACTGGGCAGGCCAACAGCACAGCAAGTTAAACCAGATCTAAAAGGGATAGAAGTTCTCCTTTATAAGTCTGCTTTAGCCCTCATGACAGACTCTAATGGGGGGGGAGGGGGGAGTGAAAAGACTATGGCCTCATGGACATGCAAAGTGGAGACAACAACATGCATACAGGCAAATCCTCATTCAAACCATCGACCTCTAATTAAACGGAGGACAGCGCTGCCACTCACATTCCAGTGTTTTTAATGATGCGCCCCTGGTCCATCTTCTGCCCTATGCCGTGGACCACAAAGACAATGTGTGTAGTCTGAGGGGGCCGGTCCTCCAGGGAGGCTTCCTCCACATAACCACGATGGAGCCGTGTTCCACTGCTGGAGGCTGGGAGAGGAGAGAAGGCAGGATTGGGAGAATCATTACTTAAAGAACATTGTCTGTACAATACTGTCCTTTCACCAGAGCATTATAAGCCTGTCTAGGTGCAAGCTAAAAAAATAGAGATGTACAGTAGGCTATAAATATCTCAGTGATGGTAACGAGCTGTTCTGAGTCCAAAGGGGGCCAGTAGGTGAAACAAGGACTCCCGCTGTGACTGTGGCTAAGACTGTGTGGTAGCAGCTGTACTGTGCCTACAGCACGCGTCCTTATTTAGAAACTACAGTCCAGTCCAGTCATGTGCTGTGTGCCAAAGCGATGGGAGCCAATGGGATTTGCTGCTGTCTGGACAGCACTAAGGAGATTTCCCATCACTGAGCATTTGTGTGTCAGGGGAGATTGAGATAACCAATGCCAGATCCTCCTTTTAATCTGTGAGCAGGGGATGAAAATGTGCTGTGGAGCCGGGAGATTGCAGATCAGATTCCATACAGATCAAACCATCAGACCTAGGGTCAAACTCTAGTTGCAATCTTTTCAATTACTTTTGGGCGTTTGTTTGAACTTAGCCTGAAAATGCCAGATGGATGGGGTGTGTTTTTCTGGGCTAATCCAATTAACAGATTGGACTGTACACAGCCACATTCAATCAATTACTGAAGGATAGCATTCAAAACATATACTGTTGTGACAGTAGATTTGAAAATAATTAACATACATGTACAACCACACATTTGTGATCAAAAAATTGTATATCCACCTTATCATATCCATTTATCTAATTGGAAATCAGAGCAGGGTAACTTGATATTATATTGCATAGCATATTCTGAAGCAGATGACAGTAGGTGATTGCTGACCTTTGGAGAATCCCAGTTTCTGGGTGACGGTGCGTGCAATTTTGGAAGTGGTGGCATCGCTGTAGAGATAGACCTCATCCACACTGTGCCAGTCCACATGGGTTCGACTCAACTTCAGACTGTGGATGGCTGCAGGGGGGGCAGTGACAGAGGAGTGAACGAATGAATGGATAGAGGAAAGAGAGGAAGACATTGGCAGGTGGTGATGAGAGTTTGACAGAGAGAAGGGCAAATCAGGAAAAGGAAAAAAGGGTGAGGGAAATAATTGGTTGACTGATACAGAGGGAAAACGACCCAGAGTGATTAAAAATGTTGGACATCAGGGCCAGAAAGGAGAAACCATGAGTAAAGGTAGAGAGAGATTGAACACATCATTAGAACTGTACTCAGGTGTCAACATCTTGAACACAATACAATATAGCAAAAGTCTAGCATCAATCTAGTCAAACAGCTCAATCAAATGCAGTCCAGGGCATTGATCTGCAGTATCATCAGAAAAACACATCACATCATCACACAGTATGTCTGCATATTTCAGCTCTTGCTTGTCCATCCTGCTTGGGTATCATCATTCTGGGGTGGATTGTAGACAGTTCTGCATTTGAGATGTAATGCCATGTAAATTCCTTTTCACTTATAATTTTTTAATCTTTCTTTTTCTTGATGTGTCAATTTGAGATGCAGTCACTAGGGCAAGTAAGAGCAGAGGTATGGCTAGAGAGAAGACACTATTCGCTTCAGAAGGCAAGAACGATAAATGAAACTGGTTGACTTGAGTGAGCGATTTCTGTCCCTGCAGCTTGTCCTTTAGATGTCCTGCGCAGCCGAGTTCATCTGGATGAGGTGGGTGGAAGGCTTTGGCGTTGTTCCAGTGCACAGTCATGGTTCTTTGTACTGCTCAGAACCAGTCAGGGGATTAAAAACCCTACAGAACAGGGCAAAGTACTTGGAGGGAGAGGTATAATGTTGCTTATTTTTTACTAGCTTGAAGTAAGTATTATTGTGACATATAGACTGTGGGAAATATAACTGTAGAACAGAAAATTGCATATTGTAATTATTTTTTGTGCTTCAAAAAGCACACTGTGAAAGAAGACACCCTCTGAATGTGTCTTCTGTACATATGTGCCTTTCATAGAGAGAGAGAGGGGAAAAAAAGGACCAGGGAATCACTTAATACAAGTGTCACGCCTGTGCATCCTCTCCACCGCTTCTGATCATTTCAAGATTAGTGCTAATACAAAGGCCTGTGCTGGCAGGCAATTAGATATTCCCTGCTAACACACTCTTTAACCAGGCCTGTAGGGCAGAAATGAGCAAGGGGTATAGCAAGCAATTTCCTTTTAAGTTCAGTTTTCTCCCTTTCTATCCCCCATTTATATTAATAAAACAGGAGGCATATCAACAGAATTAGACGAAACCCTCATGGTGTGCGGCGTGTCACATGCTGGGCCTCTGTGGCCCAGTCTAGGCTAATCTCTTCATTAGAGAAGTGGTGGGTAGAGTCAGGCCAATCATGGGAGCTGTAGTTCCTGCTTCTCCACTCAGCCCTGCTCTCCTGTCTGAGGCCAACCAATGGAAAAGTGAATGAGTTTGTCACAAGGAATGGAACTGGTGGAGTGAATGGCACTAATCCCATTTGGTGGGGGGGGGACAGAGGAAAGGACACTTGGAATGATTTAGGATTTGGGACTATTTTTTCCCAGACAGATAATACAATAAAGTTGATGTCCATTGAATTCAAATACACTGGAGAACCTGAGGGGAAAGATTTGGTAGTATTTGCAGATTCCTCAGTCACACGTTTTCATTTATCATTGCAGATCCTCAAAGGAAACCAATTAGGAGCAAAAGAAACACATGCTTAACATCTACCACAACACAGTACATCATTGTACTACTCTACAACAGCAGCAGCAAGGGAGAATAATTAACTCTTCCAAGGAGAAGAGCGCCTTTCACCATCCAGTTAGGGATGAATCTCAATCAGTTTAAAGTGGCCTCCTTTCCTCATCTACTCTCCTTCATATGCACTCACAAGTGAAGACACAGGAGAGGAGAAAAGCAAGATGGCAGATGCCATGAGACCTGTACACTTTGTCATACAAGGAAAAGTGATGTGGAGACGGACGGAGCCACTTCAGACTGTTGAGCTATACCTGTAGTCTCGAGTCCACTGTAAAACAGGAGGTCTTTGAAACCAATCAGAATAGGACATAACTGGAACTTTTCCAGTTAGCCAGCCATATCAATACTGAATGTAAGCTAGCTGATATAGATTGGTGAAAATGTAGCCAGTAAAATGGAATGATGCTAAGGGGTGGTACAATTACACTTCCTGTTTTACAATGAAAGTGCAGAGCTGTGAAAGGAGGGGGAAGGAAGGTGGGGTGGGGGTGGAGGAATCAAAGTGTGCAGAGGATCTGGCAGTCCACCACAAAAGGTTAAGAGGTTTACTGAGGGAGTTTTTCAACACTGCCCAGGAGAATAACAGAGGGACACAGGAGGACAGAGAGGGTTAAAAACAGGGAATGAGAGAAAGAGGAAGTGGGGAGGGACATGGTGAGCTGTTGGAGGAACAGAGAAACAGGGAAATGGTGTGAGAGACAGAAAGAGATTGGGGAAGATGCAGGGAAAGGAGGGGGAAGAAGAGATGAAAGGGCAAAGCTCCTTTCCTCGCGTTAATCACAGATACGGTGTGCTAAAACTGGCTATTGTTATGATACTGGTTCGGGGCTGTGCCATTTGTTTTCTAAGGGAGAGTTACAAGACACCACTTACACACTTTCGTGGTTGAGGCCCGTCAAACATCTCAGCTATGTCCCTAACTTCAAAAGGTTTCAACACACCATGTAGGGGCAGATAAGGGAGTTTACTAGTGTGATCATATTATAAAGTGTACTACTACTACATCTTGAAAGACCACCACGATGTGCATAATGCAAGGGAATCCATAAACTTTGGTAATGTACAGGCCTATGTAGGGGTCTGGTTTGGATACTAGGCTTTAGGTCAACAGCCCCTTGGATTTACTATGAGATGAGGACACAGACCTCTAGACCTCTCTATTCAGCATTTTTGATGGGGTTCAATGCACCCAGAACTAGGGCAGCGCTGTACCTCAAAGAGGCCGATTCTACACAGCGCAACACGCTAAGGCGCTATGCTACAGGGCCTCAATGGCTCCTCTGTTCAGCTCACCGCTTCTGCTTGCCTCTCAACAGAGAGCTTTGTTCATTACCCTTAGAGCGGGAGCTGGTGATAGCAGTTCATTAATAATGTGGTCATACTGCCAGAGAGGAGGAGAGAGGAACAAGGAAGAGAAGAGAAAGAGGGGGGGAGACAGGGTTGGATAGATAAACGGGGATAAAGGAGGATGGCTTTTTTGAGGACCAGCTTATTTAGCCCAGATCCATTGGTTGGGGTGTCTATAGGCCAACTGACTGACTGGCCCTTGTGGGTCGTCTCTATGGAGTGAGCCATGTTATCCACTCACTAGCCTAGCAAATAGATGAGGGTAAGATGTGCAGGTTTCCTCAAAAAGCAGTAATAGCAGTAGCAGTAGTGCCCAACTCTGGGTCACAGCACAGAGGGAGAAGTTCTAGCGACTAGGCCCAGTTTAGGCTGTAATGGAGAAGTGGGATAGCAGCCTAGATCCATTTTTATACAACCATTTCTAACTGAGCCCAGGTCTAGTTCTACTTGAGCTGTGCTCATAGGTATGAGCCACAAGAGAAGGGAAGATCTAGTTCCACAGAGCTAGGATCTACAAGGAGAGAGGGCATAGGCTAGCAGATCTACTGTAGTAGAATAAAAATAAAAATACTTTTTTTTACAGTACCTTGGCAGCGTTTGCGCTTGTGACATGTAGTTTTAGCACTCGTCTGATATCCACTCCATTTGAACAGAAAAGGGAGGTAGAAAGGGGGCAGGTGGGAGAGAACTAACAACCAAGAAAGAGTGAGTAATGGTCATAGCCACGGTGTCAGTCACACAGGCTACCGCTGTCATCACTCTTGGACAGGGCCATCTATCAAGTAGCGCTGCTATCAGGTTACCACTTCAAGGCCCCGGACACAGAACCTGTCCTGGATAACTGACAGAAGCTGGTGGCTGGAGGTAGATATCATGGCATGGTCCAACAAATAACCTAGGGCAACGCCTTAGTAATAGGCTGGGGTAAAAGTACGGATGAGGCTAGAACCCAAAATGCAACGCTGCTTGAAATATGCCCAAGATGACTGAGGTAGCATCTAAATTATACTCATTAAAGACATCTACTGCCTTTACTTTATGGAAAAGACTAAGAAAATGACAAAAATTTAAGTTTTCTTGAAAATTTAGTGTGAAACAATGGAACTTTTCTGAAAAACAAGGTAGCCTTACTAAATGAAAAACATTTAATTTGCTCAATAGGTTGCCTAAGCGTGCTTTGAGGAACAAGTCATTTGGTGGAAACCAAAGGACGCTTTCCTCACACTACATGACTAGTGAAAAAGCCATCAAAGAGCACACAGACTACAAACTGGTGTACGTTTCATGTCAGCACAAAATTAAAACACATTGTCTGAAACCTAACAAGTTCCTGATAGTATTGAACAGTACTAATGTTTCATCTCTAAAAAGGTTTCACTTCCCATTTGGGTGAATGAATAATTTATCCTTGCATGTTAGAACCGTATCAGGGAAGAGACATCCTTGAATCCCACTAATATAGAGGAAGAAACAAATAACTTTGTTTTAAAGATGTACTGATATATCTATAATATTGTTCTTACTTGGAGCTGTGCAAATGAGCAAATGAAGCTGTCCCAATATCGATACTTTAATGATATGCACTTTGGCACGACAAAATACTTTTCTGGCGGGAGGACAATGTGTGCAGTGTGCCGATTCTTTGAGCTCAGTACAGATGATTCTTTAATTGGAAACTGCCAGCTGTGCCAGGCTAAGGTGTCTCTGGCAGTGTTGAAAAAGAGACTGTCGAACAACCAGCCAGAGACAGGAAGTCCTATTTTTTATTCTGGCTAGCTTGATACTGGGAGGTGAAGCTGACCAAAGTGAGAATGCTGAGGTGTTGCCGTTTGTGAAAAATAACTTTGTCCTCATTTTCTATTTTCTTTTATTTGGCTGAGGATTGTTATACAACGGTCACTGCATAATCTTACCAATTTCATGTAAAAATGCTACTGATGCACTTGTTGCTGCAATTGTTTTAACACAGGCCAATACTAAACGACATGAATGCTTGTTAATTGAATAGTACTTGGATCGGTACTCATATTGGCTGATCTACTTAATAAAGTACTCCAAACATTGGCATTGGTTCAAGAGTGACAGATGGCCTAGTTGAAAAATTTTCAACCAATAACAATCACTTGATAAGAAGACTGAATTAATCATGGTATATGGTAATTACATGATATGTATGAAAAAGATTTGCTTTGAACTGATATGAGTAATTAAGATCCTGCACTGACAAGAAGTAGTGTAACATTTTTCAAAGTAGAATATGGATTACACTGCAACATACTGTTTGATGGCTACAAAATTAAATTGTGTTTTTTCTTCAAAAAATGAGACTACAATAGCCAAATAGGTCAGTTCCCTACACTCTTAAAGACATACACACAGAAACACACACATGCATGCACACAGAAACTAAAAGTAGGTTCTTTTATAAAATAGCATAATTGTTCATTAATCATTTGTTGTATTGCCATACTGAGTGCAATTCATATACCTATATGTTAATCAGAATTAGTAACTACACAAAAAATTACATACTGGCTGAACATCAACATCAGACAAACGAGACAGGGGTTTTCAGGGTTTTCTACACAAATATAGAGTCACTGTATTAAGCGTAAGCAGAAACAGACGTCTGAGGATCTGACATTTAAAAGTCACCATCAACATTTGGTAATCAAATCAGTACTAGTCCACAAGCCTAAAATTTGGCCAATTCATTCATTCCGTGATCACACAGGGATCAGACTTGCAAATGTCAGCAGTGCCTCTCTCAGCAGGGGTGAGAGGCTGAGGAGGAGAAACCTGCTGAGTGCACTGGAAGCGTTAGTACGCAGTAAAAGCTATCCTGGCCACCAGTGAGGTCCATCTGGGCAGAACAGCACTGATGGATCCATCCATAAACAGGCTTTCCCTGATGACCGGAATATCCACTGTCCACAGTATCCTATCACATGGATAATGGATAAGAGACAACTAACCCTCATTTGTGTGGTAGCCTGTAGCACAGAAGTGTATTACTGGCACTGTTTGCAATTTGACCTGTATACTGGAATACTGGTGTGAATGTCCTTTCGACTGGGGACACACTACACGACTTTCAGGCCAATTACAGCCACGATTTGGCCATTACAACTGATTTCCAAGCTCGACCAAGCGAGTCTGCGCTAGTATGTTGCAATGAACAGTCAATACAGATGATCTTATAGTGTATGAGGGTTAAAGACTTAACTCTTTTGTCCCCCGGTCCCGTTGGGACGATCACAATTATTTCAAAACATATTTGACTTTTACAACTTGAAAATGGACAAGTCTTGATGTAGTCCTGCAGTGTGAGCTGGTCAACGACTCAAACTTGAATGGACAATGGCAAGAAAAGAAGCACAAAAGAAGGAAAAACATACAGGAAACTTGAAAGAAAAATGCTCCACCACCACATTTGTTTTGGTTCTGTGTTACAGCAGTGCTAGATCTCATGTTTTTGTGAGACTGGGGGTATGTGTGATGTTAGTAGTGTGTGACCCCCTAATCCACCTTGTTGTCAAGTGGGTGCCCATCTACATCATGAGATGTCCAATCTTCTAACAGTGTGTTCAGTCGTGTAGTGTGTTCCCAGCTTTATGTTTCACCAGTACAGCCATGTCCAGTGGAGTGATGTTCACACAAAGATTAGAGCTGGTCTGCTGGTATGGGGGGCTTTGGATAACTGTTCATCTCATCATCCATCAAAGCACATTTTGAAATACTGAAATAATGGTCTAGGCAGCCCTGAACATCACTAATCTTGCTCAAAAGCAAAATAGCTCAGTTTCACTATATGATATGTGCTGGCTGAAATGAATGTAGCTATACATGAGTGTTCACAAACAAACATTTAGGCCTTGCCTACCTCAAAAGTACTGAGTGTTGTCTTGACACATGACCCTGTGCCCAGCCCGCTGGGCGTTGCTTTGGTTTGCCCTGACGTTCCAGAGGCCTGACAGACTGGGACACGCCTCACTGTTGTCAGCAGTGTTACTACTCTACACATGCAAATCACACACATACACATGTTCTCCCTAAACCACATACAACCACTGTGTTTCAAATAGGAAACAACGGTCTAAGGTGAAAAAGCATGGGATCCTGTTGCAATTAAAAATAATGTGTTCTATTTTTTTTCTTTTTTTAATTCCGTGCTCTGAATAATTATAATTAATATTTCCCTCAATGGGGCTTCTATCTAAGGCAATACTGCTAGTTCATTGGCTCCGTATGTGTGTGTGTTTGTGTGTGTGTGTGTGTGTGTGTGTATTTAACTAACCACCTATTTCTATAACACTCCACATTCTGTGGTTCATCGATGTTCATACTGCAATGAGTGTTTGTAAGTAAACAAACGCCTTTGAACCAACAGTAAACATTTGTCGCAGTGTATTGAGGGAACAATTTACCTCCTCTCTCTCCCCTCTGATTAAGAGAATAAAGTTGGACTATGCAAAACAACATATTAAAGAGAGTCTATCATTCCATCAACTATAATGCCCCTGTGGGTGTTTTCAGCTTCAATAGCTGAAATAAGCACTGTGAGTGCTTCTCTGCTGCCACACGGTTCACCATCTGTGACCACCGTCAACATTTCTCTGCTCTTAAATAGCAGCTATCACTCTTCAAAGGAAGTGGCAAACAGTAACACAGGCTAGCCGATAAGAGCCAACAAATCCGGGAGAGGGAGAATGCATCAATCATACAATCTTTACTTCAAGTACCGGCCTTTCTCTAGTAGAAGAAACTATGCAATGCATAAGTCTCCCTTTCTGTGCATATACAATTCCTTAATAATCAGCAGAAAAGTAATCTTGGACCATGAGAGGACAGGACATCCCTGCATTTCTTCCCCCAATAGTCCTGCCCGCATTATGATGTTATGCCTGCATAGTGCATACCATGCCGGTATGCCTGCCATATGTTTTTTGCTTCACTAAGCACTCTCAACTAGCTACTGAGGCACAAGGAGAAGGGGGGAGAGAGAGAGAGAGAGAGAGAGAGGGAGAGAGAGAGAGAGAGAGAGAGAGAGAGGAGAGAGAGAGAGAGAGAGAGAGAGAGAACGACAGTGAAAGAGACAAAGAATAAGAGAGGGCGGGGGGAAGGTAGATACTGCAGTACTGTCACAGCACAGCTCCCTTTATGATCCATTCATCAACTGCGATATGGTTCAAGGTAGCCTACTTACAGCTCCCACTGGCTTCAGATTATTAGTTCCAAGACTGAAATGCTCTACTGTAAAGACTGCCTGTAAAAAAAGACCTAAAAATGCTGAAAACCTAACCCATGACACTGGAACTAACATAACGTCTTACTCATCTTGCCTATACGCTCTGATAAATGTAGATGCGCAAAACAGTCTGCAGACAATGTGGCAAGCTAGGTGCCAAAAAGATGCTGAACGTTTGCACTTCTATGTGTTAAATGATATTATAAGAGCATGTAAAAATAACATAACTTTGGGGTTTTAATAACATACACTGTGTAAAAATATGAATACATTTCTAACTCCATGACATGGTGAGTAGAACTGTACTGTAAATTCTACCCTGCGCATTACTCCTACACACTGAGCAGACAAGCTGAGCTCATGTGATCTGGAAGGCCGTGTGTATGTGTCTGTGTGTGTGTGTGTGTGTGTGTGTGTGTATTGTGCAATGGAAGGGCATTCATCCAAGTGTCACGCAGCCCGGTGTCAAAAAACCCTTTGGCCTGCCTTTGCATCGTATTTCAAACACCCTGCAGGCAATTCGATTATGATCACTTTGTCCTGTGTGACTGAGTGTTTATATGCCTACGTGTATATACAACCTTTAAAGTCTGTGTGTGCACACGCACGCTTGCGGAATAAGGGTGACCTCCCCGTCTTGCCACAACACTCATGTGATTCGGTTTAAGGGACGTGCCTGTGCCATGGGTGGTTAGCTATGAGTACATAACACAGAGGGTGACAATGCAGACGAAGACTGGCCAACCTACTGAAGCCAGTCTCCTCTGCTCTGCTGATAGCTTTATTTATAGGCCTTTATAGCTTCTGAGTAGGGGAGAGTGATCATGTCCTGGCATGTCAGCTATAGCCCAATGTACTAGAGACTGGCGGCGGGCAAATCAGAGCACAGGCTGGATAGATTTGCAATATACATGGATAGCCCATTTAAGGACTGGCTGAGGGTTTGTTTGATTAATAGTGATTCAGTGAGTCATAATTAGGTTATTCAAATAAATTCAATCAGAGTTACAGGCAATCAGGATTCATATGACTTTGCTGCCATTCACTAATTAAGGCCTACAGTATACAAGAGAAGTCCTTAGCATTGGATGAAAAATACTCCATGCAGTAGAAGATATGCTGCACATACAGCTGCAGACATACTTGTTCAAATCTAATCCTTGTTGTTACAGGTTTCTGCTTCTCACACACACACACACACATTTGCTCACCTTTTAGAGTGCAGTCTAAACATTTTCTCCCTCTCTTTAACAGTTGCTCCATCTGTTTCTCTCTCCGTTTCTCTCTCTCTCTCTCTCTATTTATCTGTCACATTCACACACCCACACATTCATCACCGATGAAGGTCCTTGCCAGAGACTGTAGATCTAGCTGCCTTCACAAGACTGCTGAATTAAAGAACCTCTTTCCCTTTCACAGCTAAAGCCTGCTACATTACGCCTGAGTCATGAAACATGCCAGAATGTACGAGCTGCACCTACTTTATATTTGGATGGCATAATGAAACCTACACACCCATAAATGCAAACACCTGCTCCATTCGTTTCCCCTTACTGTGCATCGATACTATACAGCAGACAGGGCTGCCACATAATTCACAATTTATGACGCCTTTCTTCTGACCTTATTGTAAAGTTGATGACTTTCCTTTGTAATGGAATCCATAACTTACCCAGACAACACCTAAGGGAGAATTTCATCTCCTCACTGCTCTAGCACAGCATTAGACTACAGGCTATATCTGTATTCTTTTAGGAGAGGCTGCCTGCCTGGAATATGAATAGTGCAGGGTCAGTGCATCCACTGGCAAGAAAGTATACATTTTGGGTGTTGCTGATGAGCAACAGAGTGCTTTGGCCTTTGTTTCAAGCCAGCTCCAGCCCATCTGACTGTTCCACTAAGTGCATCATTAAATCTAGTTGTTATCAAGTTATTAACTGCTTTAATTTATTCATACTTTAGTCAAGATTATACTATCCCTATTCTTCTACCCACAGCCTTCCCCTGCTCTCACCATCTTTGCTATCGACAGTCTTGGCCACCACATCCGTCTCGAAGGTATCCTGCATCTGTTGCCCACGGAAACAGTTCAGGTGCTCCCGCTCGATGAGGTCACTCTCATCCTCATCCAATGGGAGCCAGGTGCCGTCGATGAACCACTGGCCTCGCATCACTGGAATACGGTCCTGTTCTGTAGACAGTGAAAACAGGGAGGATTTAGAATCACAGATAGATAAAAATGGAGGGGATGGGCATTTTCAATTTTTTTCCCAAATTCAATAGTGACAACGCTTAACGCTTCTTGTATGTAGTCACACCAATGTGTTCCTCGTTAAGCTAACTTAGAAGCTATAAATATGAATTGTTGACACATTCAAGTACTTTTGGTTGGAAATAATTATGAAAGATTTGATGCTGTAACAAAAGGAGCTTTTTAGTGGGTGTTGTTTTATTTAAGAATGCCAAACAATAACATGATAATACATCACTTCATCACTAACATAGTTGTTGACATGGATTCCATGCTTTCTGCCCCATAAATGACACATCTCAGCAACTTGGGTATCCTACAAAACTCCCTATTTTCCCAGTTTTTACCACTTTGTTGGGTCCATGTGCACTTCTAATTAAGATATTTCTGAAAGCAACTGAAGGCAGTAACAACAACACTGCCAAGTTATATGCTCCCCATAACAGGTCCTTCTGAATTAGGCAACAGCTCATAAATAGCTACAGAAAATCTCAAAGAAAATTACACCAATAAACATGGTGACATTTAAAAGAAGTGAAAACAAAAAATCACCACCCTAGTTTATTAGGTTTGAGCCTAGTTCTTGTGAGGGAAAAAGCCTTCTGGGGAGAGGCGCTTATGGAGTGTGCCACTTACCCCACAGTGGAAAACCCTCTCTCAGTCGGCACGGAGGTGGCAGGAATGGCAAGGTACCGTTTGGCGAGGACACTAATCCTCTTCAAACAGTTTTTGTGTTTTGTAGTTTGAGTAATGTTCTGTTTCATTTTGGTCTGCATCAGTAGTCCTACCCAGTAAGAGTGTTACTACAGTTAGGCTACTTTAAGAGTCCATCGACCAGTGCTTTTTGTTTAAGTGAAGATAATAAATAATTGAAGAAGCCTAATTGTTGTGCATTATGCAGTCTTAAAAAAATGGATGTCAAAAATCAATTTCAACATCCATTTCAGATAATTTGACTGCTCGTGCTCAACCCTGCTTAATACTAGTCAGGATGACTTTGGATGAGCTAAATTCAGATCTTCAGTGAACTCAACAGGCATGGCAAATCCAGGAGGGCCAAGTCTCAGTGGCTTATGGATAGAGGCCAGTTTTGATTACAGTCTTGACTGGCACAATTAATTGATTTGCTGGTGGTGACTAAGAGCATATTCACAGACCTGTATCTAGGCCTATTTTTGCAAAAGATAGAGGCCTTTTAGCCCATTTCTCTACAGAGTGGGAACACTTATCTGCCCAAATGTAAAAACACATAAATACAGTCTCATTAGCAGTCACTGCAAAACAAGTAATAGACAAGTACAGCACTACACCATAGGGCAGAAGATAGATACCATTCACCCATGTGTTAGGCTTGCTGATGTCTGGTCAGAGAAGATAAGTCTGTGGGCTTCACATAACTGGATGTTTAACGATAACAATAACACCATGTCAGCACTGCAGTGATGTAGGCCAAGCTGAAACAGTACCTACATCCACAGCGGGAAGATCGAGGAAAATAACTGTCTCTCTAACTGTCGCTTTGTGTTAACCTTCAAAAGAACTCGGTCAGTTAACCATGCATCCCTTCAGGGAGGTCAGGTTTTCCAAGGCTCTATAGTAACCAGCACCACCACCATTGGTTCCCTACCTCGGTTGCCTTTTCTTGGAAATCTCCATGAATTAGTTAGCACGGCTCAGCAGAGCTCAATAGAATGACTGCCTGGGCTGTGGTGGATGGTGCGAAGAGGCCACTCTAACAAATTACTGGGCCAGTGAAAGGTGGCACAGATGCCCAACACTGTGACACAATGCAGGACTCTGTAAGAAACGTACCTGAATGAATCGGCTGCTTGCTAGGTTGCATCCTCGATAGACGAGCTATGCCATATACTACCAAAGGCATACTCATGGTGATATTAAGCAAACACACCTATCTAAAGAGTAGACAGGAGGAGGGATGATGGATGCAGTTGCCTCTGAATAAGCATTAGACTTTTGAGTGAGTAGGGCAGTAATCTTCATGCTGTGAAGCCATTCCATTGCAGAGAGTATATGGAGTATATGTACACAGCAGGAACTAGACTTAAGAGATTATGGACACTACTCAATCAACATCTGGCATGGGCTGGGAATTGGCAACAGGAGCTACATGACAATTTGTGACTACTGCCGTCCCAAAATACTGTGTCATGGGTTTTGCAGATAGATTAATTCCATTTGATACACTTATGATAGAAGGCAGATGTTTTATGATACTCACGATTCCAGTAAACAGGATAGCACTCTCTGTCTTTGATATCCACCTCATAGAGCCCTCCCCGGACACACACAGCCTCTATACTGATTTCAATGTTGTCAGGGTCTCTCTCATCTGAGGACACGGTCGGTGTGTCCAAGGACCCCCGGTCTCCATGCACACTGCTAGTTCTCGTCTCCACGGGCACTGCTCCGTTTCTCTCCACCCCGTTCACCCCTCTGCCCTCCACACCATTCCCATACTCTTCTTCGTCCCCCCCGCTGACCTCGGAGTCTGCTGTGCCCGGCCGCTTGGCAGTGTCAGGGTTCATCTCGCAGAATTTACGGTACATGAGCTCAATTTTCAGCGAGTCGTGCCCAACAAAAGGCTTCCAAGTTTTCTTGTCCTCTTTGTAAAACCACCGCACCTCCTCGGGGCCGAGCTCTGTGACAACCTCGTTGTAGCGGTGTCTTGAGCTGTTGGACCTCGACCTCTTCCTGCTTTCAAACAACGGACCGGTGTTATTTCCAGCATTCTCGTTGTAGTCCAGAGAACCGCCGTCGAGGTAGGCTGCGGCTGAACCCCGGCTGTGGCAGCCGGCAGGGTAAGCCTCGTTCAGGCCCAGCATCAACCCGCCCTGCGTGGCATGATGTCGGCCGTGCAGCAGGGGCAGGTGTCCATCCAGTCCCGACTGGACAGAGGGCATCCCTGCCTGCATCGTTTCACCCATGGTCTTCTCGTAACAGCACAAAAACACATCGTTTCCCAAGTCCCAGTCCTTGTTGTTGTTGCTGCTGACGCTGACTGGTGAACCACTATTGTCGGTGCTCAAGGAAGAGCTTAATGTGGAGGGTTTAGTTGTAACGTTAAAACTGCTCATAATGAGCAAACTAACCTATGCTATCTACCTCGTCTATCCCCTCACTTAAGCCAAGATTTGGCTACAAACCTACGCAATATCACGAGATGTCATGCTAGTCAGTGCTCAAATAAAAATTTCAAGTAAAGGCAGCTTCAGACCAGCTTCCCCCATTGCCTAGCGTGCACTGAAGCTATGTTAGCTTGTTAGCTAGCTAGGTGGCTAATGAAGCTGGTTGAAGAACTCAGTGAGGCTGTTCTCGCTAACTGCCGGGCTAGCTTAGCAAGTCTCTAACGTTACAACCGGAAACCTGTTCGCCGTTTTTCTACTCCTCCACCTGGCAAAACCAGTGTCAAACCACTCTCCACCTCACAGCAGTCACCGAGTCGCTTCAGTCCAGCTTTATAAAGGTAATTTTACAGTCATGATACTTTCCCTCCTCCCCTCTCAGTGGAATCTCGGTTCCCGTCGTATCTAAACAAATCGCCGGCTTGCATGGACACAGTAGTGTGTGTGTGTGTATCGCTTGACAGCTGACGCATAGATCACAGGATTCTCACGTGAACGCGCACGTAGAAATTGCGCGAACGTGATGCACGTCCTTTCCATTCCGCTTTTTTCACATGTACTCTTCATATTGTGCACTAGATGGAGACAAACTCCCACTTTTGACATGGTGAAGGCTTGATTTAATCATTTGCTGACAGTGTATGGCTTGACCCTCCACTAGAGTGTAGCAAAGACCTACTTGTAAGACAGGCCTAGTACTTATTTTAGGATTGGGGTAACTTTCTAAAAGCACCATTATAGGCTACTGCAAAGTTTCTATTTATGGTAACACATCTATAAGACTTTTCCCCCAAATAACATTCTTGATAGATAAATAATGTGCTGTAATTAAGGCTTTGGCAGTGAGCTAGATACAATCTAAACTGACTGGTCATTCAAGTCACCCCCTATCATGCTCAATTTTCCAATGAAAGTAAGTAGCCACAAAGTAATTGCCTCACTTTTATTTGTTTGTGTTCAGCCCACAAGTTAATGGTGTCATGGCACACATCAAAATCTCTATTGTTATGTATCTATTCAAATGCACAACCAGTGTTTGCATCTTTGTGTGTGTGTGTGTGTGTGTGTGTGTGTGTGTGAGAGAGAGAGAGAGAGAGAGAGAGAGAGAGAGAGAGAGTGTGTGTGTGTGTGTGTGTGTGTGTGTGTGTGTGTGTTTTTGTCTCTGTGTGCCTGTATGCTCACATGCGAGTGTGTGTGTGTATGCATGTGCATGTGTTGGTTTGTTTGTTTATGCAAGTGCATGTGTTTGCATAATGTGTGTTTTGTGTAGTGCTATTTGTGTGTGTCCTTCTGGTCCAGGTGATCCGGAGGCCGTGGTGTGGTCTGTGGGGAGAGAGAGGGGGATAGGAGAGAGGCCCTTGCAGCTGTATTTGGAATAAACAGACATTACCCTGCTGTGTTCTAATTTACTGCAGAGTGGGAATTAAACTTTAAACTCGTCCCGCCCCTCTGCAGTCCAATACTCCATGCGTCTGGCCATCAACAACCAATTGCACAATGAACGTTATTAAAGTGGGACTATCCGAGTCACCCCCAACAGGACTTTACAACCCAGCCCTCATAAGCTTATCATTGCAGTTATTAGTTTTCATAGTTTACCAAGAGATCAGAACAGAACAGTCTGAGGCCAGGAAATGTCAGGATGTTGAAACTTCAAATTGCAAAGTATAGTTAGTTGCTGTATGGAGAATGTTCTGCAATCCCTGCCAACTCATCACGAACAGTCTAATATCCATCCTTTCCAGATGATAGTCATTAAAGATCATTCTGACATTAATTATCCGATTGTAAGACTAATTCACATTACAGTAACATCTAATGTGTATGACCAGAATAATGACTGGGTTAAATATGCGATGAGATCTCTCCAAGATCTTTCTCTCAGCGCAGGTTTCCACCAGAGGATGACATGTGGCTTTTATATAAGAATTAGTCAAATTCCTCATTTCTGGCAGTCAGACTCAAACAGGTTGGCCTCTCTCTCTTTCTCTCTCTCTCTGCTCTGAAGTTTTGCAACCACCAGGCCCACCACCTGGATGAGTGGATGACAAACAAACTGCAAATTTTCTTTCCAGTAACTGACCAAATAGATATTTATAACCAGCTGGTCACCTCCCCCACCCACTGGGCCCCCCTCTCCTCAGCCACGGCTGTGAGAGCTCCCTTTAAAGACCAGTTGTGTCACTCCTGGCTTTGTTCTTAAACAAAGAGAACTGCCCCTCATCTGCCCGTAATTGGGCCAACTCTTGGAATGTGCTTGATGTCTCCGCGTGGGCCATTGCCGCTCCAACAGACAGGCGAAGGTTGCTGGGACATGGGAGATGAATGAGTGGAAATCCATCCATCCATCTCTCCTCTCTCCCCTATTCTGTTTTCTTTTGCTTTCCTTTTTCATTTTCTTCCTCACCTCCTCTGTCTTTCTGTGAGCCTCTAGCTGTTCCGCCCTTTCTTAGCCATCCATTTTCCCAGGAAAGAGGAGTTTTCTCCATAGTAATGAAGGAACCCTATGCACACGGTAAATGGAACAGTCTGCAGATTGACTTCACTGGGTCTGTTTGGCCTTGCTGAGCTGCACCACCTTACTAAGGTGGGGTGGTTGGATACACTACAAGGCTGATCTACAGTACATGTCACTAGTAGTTACTGAGGTGACGTTGACCATGGGCAGATGGTTGAGAGGGGATTGGAGGGTGTTTACTGCATTGTTACTAAAGGGAAGCAATTTAGAGAGTTCAAATTCCACTTGTGAGGAAAGAAGAAATGTTGAAACAGTAGTTGGCAGGCTACCAAAAGCCTGAGCCCCTAATTGTTTTCATTAATAGCAAATAATCACAAAGTGCTTACTCTGTATTCTGGGAAACATTATGGTGTTATGTGCAAGACATGTACATCTGGGAATTCTCTAAGGATTAGTTTAGAAATTTGTCTGTAGCAATCACATGAGCCCCACGTTCAGGTGAAAAGTGTTAAGGTCTTTTACTCTCCAACCACAGACATGTTAGTCATAGTGGTGATAAAGGGAAGGCTGTCTTTCTGGAGGTGTTGTGTACCATGGGGTTTTTAAGCAGTCTGCCCCCAGATTCCAACCCTTTGGTTTGGTCATGACTCATTTACTCCCGAATCCTTCACCTTTCACCCCCAGCTCCACTCTCCATGTCACGCGCAACACTAGCTAGCTACCCTGGATAAGTAAATACATGATGTAATGTGTGGTTTTCTCCTCCACCCCCAAGGCCCCCACCCTCCTCCATCCACATCCAGAGGTGATTAAACTGGAGCAGGGCAGTTAGGTGGGGATAGGTGGGTGTGGTCGCAAATGTCTGCGGGGGGAGGAGCTGGTAGTAGTAGTAGTAGTAGATGAGGGCAGATGGAGGGGAAAATGGTGGTTTTGGGCTGTTTGGGCAGACATGACGAAGGGGAGGGGGCCCATGCGGGGCACCGGTAGCCCTGGGCCTGGGGAGTGAAAGCAGGGACACCATAGCCCTGGTTGCTCTGTCTGGGCTGAGGCTCCTCCATCCCTGCAGCCCATAGCCGAGGCCTGGCCAGCGGCTCCGCCTCCCCCCGGCTGTCTGGGCTCCAGGTTCCAGGTGGGTGATTGGGGCTGTTGACTGCAGCACGCGGCAGCCGCTGCCTGGTCCTGCTGGCCTTAACGACCTCCTCCAGGGCTGCCAGCCCCATTGTGATTCAGCTCCCCCCCTACAATTCACAGGTCTGATATCCCTCCGCACCGGAGCCTGGCCCGGGATGGGCTGCCTGACTGCTGCCGCCACGGGTGTGTGTGAGCGAGAGAGTCAACGAGAGTGTGTGTGTCAGGAATAAATGCATGAGAGGGACAATACAAAATCAGCCTGTATGTGTAGTTGTATTCTAATTACAATGTGTTCTTAAGGGAGAGGTCTCTTTTCTATTTATAAAAAGGCTAATTAGGTCAACATTAGTGGTTGTGAGTTGCATACAAACAACCACACCACTGCTTCTTTGGAAGATTTACTTTTTAAACTCCCACAGAACAAAAGGACATGCCACACCTTTTTGTAAGGTGGACAAGTCTGCCTGCCTGGTTTATGTCTGCAGACAGAACCTTCTTGCTTGAGTAAAATAACTTGGTGTGAGTGAGTAAGAGCACTGCATGAAGGCCATCTTTAGACAATGAAACTTATGAGGGAACCTCGGTAACTGTACATGTAAGTTTTGATGTGCTCTATACAGCACGTCATAATAGAGCAGGCCCACTCCTTAACATGTCAGCCAGGAGAAGAGAGAGTATGTGTCCAAACGTATTGAGAATTCCATTTTAAGAGACAAGAGCAAGGCAGAGTGCACCAAAGAGTTCAGAAAATAGGACGGCATGAAAATTACAAACTGTGTAAATTATTACTTGTGGGTGACGCTGAACATTTTGTATTTTGAGGCGGCCGTTTGGGTATCAGTCACTTTCACCTCCACGTAAAAGTAAACGTGCTGCTAAAACAGACAGCCGTGGAGTGGAAAGTGCCAGGAAGATTAATGAGGTGTGTCTTTCCTCTCTTTCACACTATCCCTCTCTTTATCCCTCTGTTTGTCTGTGGGGGGTGTGGGTCGATGTGTGTGGGGTGAACGTGGGGTGGCCCGATGGGGTAACTTGCTGAAGTAAACATGTAGAGGAGACAGGAGGGTGATGTTCCTCTCACTCTGCTTCATACACATCAAACAGGGAGGTAGTGTTATGCTGTTTAGACAAACACCTTCTCTAGCTCATTTTCTCCCAATGCTAGCCTCTTCAATCTACGCTCCTACTATCTATCATTCTCGTTTCCCAGGAATGTCCAACTGAACTCTGGTTTTCCTGCCAATGGCAACACATTATGTTGCATGCAAATGTGCAGCAATTACGATAAGTGAGTGCATTTGTATGTGTGTGCATGCATGTGTGTGCATGCGTGTGTGTGCATGCATTTGTGAGCATGCGTGTGTGAGCATGCATGCACATGCTGTTTGTGTTTGTTTGTGGTTGTCTGGGTCTGCGCTTGCACTCAAGACTGTGCTACACTGCTTTCAGACCAACAGCCTTTTATCCTCCCTTCATCAGGAAGGATGACAATACCAGAGCATGAAGGTGATGTCTAATAGTTTGTCCATAAGTAAAGTCTTAGATCTTTTAGATCTGCCTGTCATTTACAAGGTGAGTGTTCTGCCCTCAGGACCTCTGTGGCCTTGCGTGGAGACCTACATGTGTCGGGCCGATCCTTAGTGTTTTCAGATGATGTTTCACACTGTCAGGGTTGACTTATCTGAGTGGGGGAAAGTTCCCAGGGAATAGACATATCCCACAGACAGCTTTGGAATGTTTTTACAGAATGGCCTGGGGACCCTCAGAGGCGGCTCTGCTGCAGACTCTGTAGAAATGTGGTAACCAGGGCTAGAAACTAACTTTTTTGTATACAGGTCACAGTGGCTGGTAAATCCCAAAGTTCACCAGCCACTTGAATAATTTTACCAGCCAACTTGAACCAGAATAGGGCCTCCAAATGATGTTTGGTTACCTGCCAGAGTGGCTGGTAAAGTAGACAGACATACCACAAAACCCTGTGGAACTTCAGCTGTGGTGTGCTGCTGCTCCACTAACCCGACAATACAGCTCTCTTTTTCACTACCTCCATTGATTGTATTTATCCTTTCTCCTGACAATGTTGTCATGTATAGCTCACTGGTTAGAGCATGGCACTAACTCTAGGGATAGGGGTTCAATTCCCTCTGGGGCCAACCATGCTAAAATGTATGCACTGATGGTACTGTAAGGTGCTTTGCATAAAAATGTCCACCAAATGGTACATGTTTTGTTATCTGAACTTGGTTAAGAAAACGTATGCACATGTTGAAGTGACTCCCCTAAGATGTGGTTGGGTGCCCCTCTAGAAGAGCAAAAGCTAGCATTGTAGCCCAAGTTTGGACCAAAGTCTGGTTGTCAGAACTACCCATACCCCTTCCTTCACTCTCTTTCCTCCTCCCCCTTCCCTTCCTTTCTTTTCTCGGAGAGGAGCTGAGAGATGGGACCACAAGTCCCCTCAGAGGCTCGGTCCTCCATCAGTATCCTTAATGGATGTCAGATGTGTGTGAGAGGAGGCCGTAGCGTGAGTGTGTTTCATGTTAGTTCTCAGCGTGATGAGCAGGGAAGCAGCTGGAGGTGAACAGAAACCGCCCCGGCCCCCCTCACAATGCCTCCATTTTTTATCCCCACTTCTGTCCCTCCAAGTAATGCTCTCCTGCTTTTCCCAGTGTAATATATTGGTATTAATAAAGGCAAACAAAGGCAAACATTCTGT